>NC_135869.1:15434586-15772711 GCF_031162955.1 Sander vitreus
TCGGTTTGACTTCTAAAATTAAGCGTGAAGTGTGATATTTTTAGAATTTACTTATAAATTGGCCTACTCCTCTTCCCCAGAAGGCTTTGTGAATGTGGCTACAGATCAAATTATCATTAAACAAGTTTCCCCGGTAATGAAAAACACATCAAAAACGTCTGCCAGGGGGATCCTCTGCAAGCTGCACGCGCTAATCCCCGTTTGTTTTTGTTTTTTGCAAACTTTGAGAGTAATTATGAGACATTCTGAATTTCAGCAAATCCCAAAATCGAATCCATCTGACTATGGTTATTAGAGTGTCTGCATGGAATAATTTACTCTGACATCTTCTTTTGGAAGTTGCATTACAAACATCTGTCTATAATGCTCACATCTCATCTGAACTGATGCAGAACAATCACAAATCACTACAACTTCTTTTTAATAGACATAGAGATATGTTAGTGAGGACTTGGTCAAATTATAGATCAGCAGCTGGGATGCAGAACTGTACCTGCAAATACAGTGAGATGAGCGTCTACGCTCCTGAATACTCCGGTTCAGTTTCATGCGTCGAAACAGAACAGAGCCCCCGTGTCCTCGAGATTGATCGCCCGGTGACACAGGTGAGGTGAGAGAGGGCGCAGGAGGTGGACCCTCAGGACTCTCCCACAACCTCAGCTGTCGTGTCAGCTTCCTGTGACTCATCGCTGCCAGCTCTGGCCCTGGTGGAGCCGACCAGTTAAAGAAAACTCCCCCAGCCTCCACTTAAATCTGTCTGTCTCGCTCTGTTTGGCTGTCTCCCTCCCACGCAGTCCCCCTCGTCGACTTTTTTAGTGCGTCGACTCACGTCTCAGGCAGACAGAACCACAGCACCTGCGGTACATGGTGCAAAGTGTTCTCAATCCAGAGCTGGTCTATTAACACAGGCCTGATCCTCCCTTTAGTCCTGCTCTCCCACGTGTCTCATGCCTGAAGAGTCAAAGTGCATCAACATGCATATCCTGCCCTGTGATCCTCAGGCCATGGATGCTTGAACTCCATTTTCCCTCTTCTCACATCCTCAGCCTGTGCAGGTTTGTTTGAGGTTTGTCTGTTCCTCCCAGACGAGAGCTCTTCTGATATTTCACCACCTCAGCTCTGTTTGCTGCTGCTGGGACCAGCCAGCCCAAACTGGACCTCTGTCCCCATCTGGCCTCCAGGTTGCTGTGGCTGCCGTCTCACATTCACAAACTCTTGAGACACCCGGGCTGCAAAAACAACTGTGATGATCTTTGTTAATACCCTAATTAGCCAGCCTTTTGGCCTTCACGTTGTATCTGTTACTTTTTATCTCTTCCTCTCCTCCCGCCCCCCCGCCTCCCTCTGCAAGCATGTGCTGTCACTGTCCTTATCTTACTGTTCGCATTTCCTCTGCAGCAACAGGAAGGCTGATCAGTAAGAGTAACAAACAGGGACTAGAGTAGAGCAACACACACAGGCTGTGTAATGAGGATTTGAAGAGAAGATAGAAACAACCCAGAAAGAGGAGAGAGGAGAGAGAAAAAATCAGGGGGAAACGGGTTGACTCAAAGCCCTGTGTAAATGTTTACATGTTCTACCAAAGAGCGTGTAAGGTTTGCACCCAAAACATTTCTTATTTTGACATCAACAGCCTTGCTCACCAACACCACTTTCCATGGACTTTAAATGTAAGAAGACACAGTGCTACCTTAATATTCTCCATGAGCAACAATTAGACCATGAAAAAGCTTCCATACAAGATGCATTAGGTCAACCACAAGTAAATCAGACAGCCTCAAGCCAGATTTCTTTTGTTTTGTTTTTACACTCAGTCTACATGGTTTCTCAACAACACACTGCAACTCAAAAATGCAGAAATATTTGACTGCAGTGTTAATAAAAACTATGTTGGATCTATTGAACCACTGCAGGATCATGTTTGCTTGCAGCCCGTGAGGTGTTATTATTATTAGGTGGGTTATTACTTTAATAATAGAAGGTATAGATTACTAGCATTGTCACCAACGTATTACTGTAACCCACAAAATTACCAAATTGGCATTTCGAAACAACACTGTTGCCAAGTGTGGCAATTTCCTTTAAAGAGAGAACTAAAGTAGTAGTGAGCAAGGTATACATGAGAATTTCTCAGTAGTGATAGCACAGCTTACCGCATCACATTCTTGTGACACTAATATTTATTATAATATTTCACATCTTCACATAGTTATTGTAGTAACTTCACTGAGAAATTAAACTGTTTACTTATAGCTAAAGACGTTAAGTCATGGATGGAATATGCACAAAAACATACCTTTACAGTAATATAATCATCAATCAACCAATCGGAAAATAAGAGTAATATAGAGGTATTGTTGTTATATGGTGTTTTTTTAGTGATTTGTTTACAGTAAAATGTCAGTTAACAATTAGCAGTCCAGTGTTTCAGTTTCAGATACAGTTTTTTACAATCACTTTGGCACTAAGTTCAGAACATTGACGTCATTTTTCATAACTCTAGACACAAAACTCACAACCAATGATGACTAACACTTCTTTCAATTGCTTGGATACAATACACATAAACCTAAGATCATTTGTTAATTTAACAAAAATCACCTGTTCAATATGACACAACTTAACATCAAAGTATTGCTATTTCAAACAGCAATTCACACATTACATTTCAGATGATTGTCTATTAATTTCATTACAAAGATCTAACTATCAATTGATACAACTGCTCAAAATGTTGCATTTAATAAATAATAATGCAAAAACTGTTGCATTACTCTTAATGCATAGTTGTATGGAAACAGACAAACAATATTCCATGTTTAGATCATGAACGTTTCAAGATAACGAGATTCATTGTCACCAATTAGCGTGGAGCATGAACCAATTAGACTACATTATCTATGGATGTAATATTTCATCATCATTCTTTACTGTAATGTACTACTGTTTATCAGACACTGTTTCTATGGTCCCATTTACCACCTTTTCAGACTATTTACAGTATTGACAGTACTGCACTGTATGGATGCAGGCCCTTGGAATTGCTTGTCCAATTCTGCCAACTCGTTACTGATGATTGAGATGTGTATATATATTAATACTCGTACCACATTGGCCTGTAGTAGTTTCTCTACTACTGCAGTACTTTTACAGGGATGTATTTACATGTAGTACCATAATGAAACATGTATCACCTATTTTGTACTACAATATTTAATGACGAACAATGACACAGTGAAACTATCGGTAGCTTCTGTGTGGGTGATCTAAATTAACGTTTCAATGGTATTTCACAATCAATTAGTTTTTTTAACCAATGATTGTGCAAGTGCATGATTTATTTAAAGATATGAATGCACAATGCAATGAACATTGGACAGCCTGTGTTACACAAGTGCTGACTGTTTTGAGTTTTGAGTCTAGAGTTTTAAAAAATGACATCACGGTTCTGAAATTAGTAGCAAAGTGATTGTAAAAAAACTATAATGAAGAGAAATGCCTTTTAAGATTTTCTAGTCATTTTAATGCCTGTACTGTAGGTGAAAGGTGAAAGAAAAATCAATAAGAACAGATCATACTTTCCAGCATCACATCTTTATTTCTGCTTGTTTGAGTGGAAAACTCACTCCAAACACTTTTTGATTTTGGTGTGTTGGCTAGCCTTTAGTGAGTGTTTGGAATACAGATGGGACATTTTAAAGTGTGTGTGTGTGTGTGTGTGTGTGTGTGTGTGTGTGTGTGTGTGTGTGTGTGTGTGTGTGTGTGTGTGTGTGTGTGTGTGTGTGCGTGTGTGTGCGTGTGTGCATGTGTGTGTGTGTGTGCGTGTGTGTGTGTGTGTGTGTGTGTGAGAGAAAGAAATATTGTGTGTCGGCCTGTCTGTTTGACAACCTGCATTTGTGTATTTATTTGCCCTATCACAAAACACAAAGAGGAAAGATACTGTATTTAAACTTTGCATGTCCTAATTTAAATATACACTCTGCACATACCAAATGAGAGCACAAATGAGACGACTTGTAAATAGTGTCTGTTTTTCCCTCAGCCTCTTTCTGCAAGAGCAGCTCTCAAACAAAAAAGCCAAGCAAAACCTGCTGCATGAATTCAATGTTCCATCTTTCAGCAAACAGCTTAAAGCCCGAGCACAGCGAAGAACACAGTAAAAGATAAGATGCCTTGTCAAGCTGTTTCCTCCTCTTCTCCTGCCTTCCACATTCAGTATCTTACCCTTTCTTCTGAGTCTCGCTTTTCCCTCCCTTCTTTTCCTGGTAGTGAGTAACTATCGTTTGTTTAGGACGCAATGGGAATGGATGGTGGCACTTGTCTTGGAAAGTCGATTATATAAAGGCCTCACATACAGCCTGTTTGAACAGTGCCTTTCAAAGACAGACTTTGGAAAAATGTCAAGAATTCTAATTCACACGACAGTCACTATTGTAATCCCTGGAGAGCTGATGAGGAGACAATTATTCTATCTACTATTAAATACATGAGTCCCAGCTCAATAATAGCTGGTGAAACCTCTCAAGGTGGTGACTCATTCGCACATGTAGACATGCACACACACACACACAAACACACACACACACACACACACACACACACACACAGACAGACAGGCACACTGGCAACCCCCCCCATGTTGCACTTAAGCGCACACACAAAGATGAGCATTAACTCTGAAGCTCTTTTGTTTTCACTGAAACACTATAAAAAGGCAAACTAGATGCACATGCCCACACAGACACACACAGTCTGTACACAGGGTGATTATAAGCTGAGCTGTGGGCAGCTCTCTTGGTTTCATTATGTGGAAGCAGAGTCCTTGGAGTGTATCGCTGTGGACAATGACATGATGATCAGAGGTTTCAGAGGGAAGGGGATTTGTGTCAGCTGAGTGACTCCTTCTTATGGAAGATAACAAACTGTCTCTGTCAGGATGGAGAGGAGCACACTAAAGCTGCTGTCTCTCATTCAGCCCTGCTACCTGAACTGCTTCACTCTGTTAACTCACCGGAGCTCTGTGACGTACGCCAGAGACAAACCTATGGTAATGGTTATGTTAACAACGTGACTCATTTTGCAAGACAGAGAGATATGGTCGCTGACTTGGAAAATGTAAAGCTCATTTATCACATGTGCAGTAGCTGTGTAACATCAAGCTGAATTGGATTTTAAGAAAGAAATCTTACACACATGTATTACTGTGGTACTAATGTGGTTATTAAATTAGAATGATGCATCTTCTTACAGAGAGTCCTTGTGTGCAGAATAAGCTGGGGAAATTGAACTATTCAACAGTAGCGCTTAATTTTTTTCTCTTCTCTGCACATTTCTGCAACAAAAGGGGGAGCTTGATTTCATGTCATTAATACAGCAGGCTTCAAAGGGCTTTGGAGCTCTGAGTCAATGCAGCGATTAGTTTAATTAAACCTGTAAGTCTACATGAGAGTGTAGAGGAGATTCACATACAGCCCCTCCATTGACCCTCTCTTTCAATCCATTATTCATTAACAGTCATCACAAGGAAGCCCCCGGATGGTGCTAGCATGTTGTGACATCAACATTTTCCAAACAGTCCCTCCATCACACTGTATGGTGCTGTTAATCAGGCCACTCTGAGGGGATGAGCCAACTCTCATTAATTTAAAGCAACACTAGAGAACTTGTCCCGCTTCGGTCCCCCTACAGGTTGGAAACGGAATTGTCCTTTACATTACATTATGCAAGTTTGCCAGATTGGGTGAGGCGGGTATGGCTGCAGCCTGGAGCGTCCCATGTCATGCCATCCTGTCTCATGCCATCCCGTCTCATGCCGAGGCGTGTCCAACGGTAAGTTCAGCGGGCCAAAATACGAAATCGCAAATTATTTTCCAGATGGAGTCACGGGTAAGTTCGTGACCACGTTTGCAATCAAGGAGGGTCAGTGTATGTTTTGGTCATTCGATTCGATACATTTCTTTATTACCCTCTCTCCCTGCCTTCCTCTGACTCTGTGTCTCTACCTACTTCGCCCGAAGAGAGTTAAACCAGCTGAGGAAATCGACTTTCAGTTCACGGCTGTAACGTTACTGTTACATTAATGTTACCGTACGGCGCCAAAGTCTGATCCCAGCAAACTTTCTGTTGTTGTCGATAAGCTTGCTGATCTGGCAGAAAGTCACTGGCGGTTCGGGATCAGATCATGGGGCTCAGACCTCCAGTGCTGGGTCTAATGTCATAATGTTCGCTGCTGCCGCTGCAGCTAGCTAGCAGCAAGCCACCAGCCCTATGACCTGGGTCCCTGGTTCGCTCTATGTTCGCTCCCCGGTGCTGACTGACTCTGGTCCATCTGCAGAGCTGGCATTACCCGCTCTAGCTAAGCTGGGAATCAGACGAATCTGCCGCGCTCGTGTTTTATTCATATTTTCTTTGCAGAATATGAAAGAAAAAGGCATTTTTTAATTTCTGTTTTCTAGTGATTTAATTTTTTGTTATATGAAATAGGAAATGAAAATCGAAGCATGTTTAAAATGTTCACATTCCCTTTTGACAAGGAAAAGGAAAAAACGCCTTGTATTTCAATTTTAAATTTAGTATTTTAAAACGAAAATCAAATAGCCATTCTTTTTGTGTTTTTTTTTTTTTTTGGACCGGATTTCCTGAGGATGGATAACAAGGATCTGTACACACAAGAATACAAAAATAAACATGTTACACTCTTTCCAATACTCTTTCCAATACTTATTTTTATAGTCTATATTGTTTTCACACTTCACTGGGACATTGCTGCAAATACAATTACTTATCAGCAAGGCGAGAGGGCATGACACGGGAGGCTCCAGGTTGCAGCCATAGAATGAATTTTTTTGTTTGCCTATAATCTGCATTTATTTTATAGACAGACATATATTTTTAAGTATTTTATTCATTTGTATGATTGCCGTTACTGTTTAGTTAAAAAAACACCAAATATATCAAGTATTTTATTCATTAGCATGATAGTCTGCATTTATCTTACTGTTTAGTTAAAAAACACCAAATATATTTTAAAGTATTTCATTCATTAGCATGATAGTCGACGCAAGCTTTTACTTTGAAAAGTAGAAGCTCGGGGAAGCTTTTACTTTGAAAAGTAGAAGCTCGGGGAAGCTTTTACTTTGAAAAGTAGAAGCTCGGGTAAGATTTTACTTTGAAAAGTAAGAGAGATATTTTTTTAAGTATTTTATTCCAGACGCCAGCTTTTATTTTGAAAAGTAGAAGCTCGGGGATTTTATTCCAGACGCGAGCTTTTACTTTGAAAAGTTGAAGCTCGAGAAGCTTTTACTTTGAAAAGTAAGAGAGATTTTTTAAAGTATTTTAAAGTATTTTATTCCAGACGCGAGCTTTTATTTTGAAAAGTAGAAGCTCGGGGACGGCACCAGGCGGGATGACATGAGACGGGATGGCATGACACAGGACGCTCCAGGCTGCAGCCATACAGTCTTGGATCGGGTAGCAGATCTGTAGTTCGAATGAACTGGACAATGTAATGGACAATTCCGCTTCCAACCTGTAGGGGGACCGAAGCGGGAAAAGTTACATAGTGTTGCTTTAAGCTACTTAAAAAAACAATAACACTCCCAGTCAATCTCTCCCCCCACCCCCTTTTCTTCATCCTCTTCAGTTCACTAAGTTAATGATTAACCAGCCTGAGTCCATCACCCTCTCTCTCCCCACGAGACACACACACACACACACACACACACACACACACACACACACACACACACACACACACACACACACACACACCAAGTCCGTACTCTCAGCTCAGTGAAGAATGACAGTTATTTCCTGCCTCTGCTTCCTCCTCTGCCAAGTAAGCACAGATGCTTATTTCCACGTGCAATTTCACCTCCCCCCCCCACCCACCCATGAGCTGTGCCTCACCCAGACATTTAGCACCTGGCTGATTGCTACCAGTGTGGGGGTGGTAGTGGGGGGAGTTGAAGGGAACAGAAGCAGCCTCTTGCAAATTGGGAAAGGGTGCTACTTTTATAGGCTGACCATATAATCACAGTTGTACTCTATTTCTGCGGTTGAATCATCCACGGATCTATGGAGCACATTAGGTTTTTTTATTATGAAGCACCATCAGGCTGGGGCATGCTTTTAGGGCAACATGCCCGTAACTGACATGTCTCAAATGCCCTCCACAATCCAGTGGGATAGCCTCTGGTGGGACAATGGCTTGCTCTTATGGGGAGTAGCCCAGGACACGAACAGCTGATCCGCTTTTCTGAACCCAGCCGTCCGACTCACATACATGTGCAGAGCCCGGACAGGGCATAACATGTGACGTCTTTGCTCCTCTCCTGAGGAGAAAGGAAGCGGGTGAAAAGCCAAGAACTCCACCGAGGGACACCTGTAGGCTGACTCCACCACCTTAGGCACAAACTTTAAAGAGCCCTGGGGCAAACTGCAGACAGATAGGGTGAATAGACCAAGCCTGTAGGTCACTTACGCGCTTTGCAGTGGTTAAAGCCAAGAGCAAAGCTGTTTTAAGAGAGACAACCTTCATCCCTACTGCCTCCCTAGGCTCAAACGGGTGATGAGAGAGGGCGTCTAACACGACCAACAAATCCCACAAAGGAACCAGGGGCCTGGAAACTGAGAGCTTGCGGCGTGCCCCTTTCATAAAACAACAAACTAAGGGATGTTGCCCCGCCGGCTTATCCCCGAAACCCACATGACAAGCTGAGACAGCAGCTAAGTACACCTTAATTGTTGAAAAAGCCTTCCCTTTATCCATCAGGTACTACAGGAAACACAGCAGGTCCACCACAGAACACTGAAAAGGGATGGTATCCCTATGTTCGCACCACTCCTCAAAAACCCGCTACTTGACTGTAAAGAGAGCGGGTGGATGTGGCCCTTGCACTCTGGCTCTCCTGCCAGGAGCTGTATTATCTCTGCTACCCAATGCTTGGATGACCACTGTTGCGCTCAGGATCAGGATTAGTGATAGGCCCTGTCCTCTCACCCTCGTTATGGTGGGGGAGATCAGACTGAGGGGGGGAAATGCATAGAGTAGCACGTTTGACCATGGGTGGGCTAGAGCATCCACACCCAGTGGTGCATTTACGCCTGACAGAGAGAAGTACACTGGACACTGAAGTTTTCCTGCGAGGCGAAGGCTGCCTGACCATATCTCTGCCAGATCTGTTCTACCACCTGTGGGTGGAGAGTCCACTCTCTCAGATCTCCTGTCCATTCCCCCGTGACAGAAGATCTGCACCCCTGTTTAGAACACCTGCCACGTGTGTTGCTCGAAGAGACAGCAGTCTCCTGCTGCTCCACAAAATCACTGTGCGAGCTAACTTGTGCAAATGCAGTGAGCGAGTGCCGCCCTGGTGGTTGATGTACGCAACCGCAGTGGAATTGTCTGTTTTCACTAAAACATGACGACCTTGGAGAAAGTGCAGAAAATGTTTCAGAGCCAGAAACACCGCCATAAGCTCCAAGACATTTATGTGAGCCTGGGCTAACCTCCGGTTCCATGTGCCATTTACTGTTCTCCCTAACAGCGTCGCTCCCCATTCTGACAGGGACACGTCCGTTGTTATGGTTACTCTGGATGATATCGCCCCTAGCGGGATGCCTGATGCAAGAACTGGCGTGTCTCTCCATGGGTGGAGGGCTGCTATGCATGCCAGAGTTATTTTCACCCTTCGGTTGAGATGACGGCGTGGACACAGGCGTAATGCTGCAACCCAATGCTGAAAATCCCTCATTATTAAAAGCCCCAAATGTACCACAGACACTACTGATGCCATAAGGCCGAGCAGGCGCAGGCATAGTCTGAACGGCACGGCTTTGCTCAGCCAAAAAAGGGAGAGACATTGTACCAGAGACGCTAATCTTCCCTCCGATAGCGTGACGCAGTAGGAGAGGGAGTTTATTTCTGTACATTGCGCAGGTTCTACTCGGCTCTTTGCCCAGTTTATGTTGAACCCCAAATCCCTGAGATGATTTATCACCGTAGTGGAATCTCTGACTGCCTGCTCCCGTGAGTGGGAGCAGACCAGATAGTCGTCTATGTACGAAAATATTCTGATACCGCTGTTCCTTAACGGAGACAGCGCTGCCTCCACACACTTGGTGAACACCCCCGGTGCTAAGGACAGCCTGAATAGGATGTATTCGTAGGCTCTGCCCCGATACGCAAACCTGAGAAATGTTCTGTGTGCGGGATAAATGGCAATGTGGAAATATGCATCTGAAAGATCTATCGTCACAAACCAATCCCCCGGGCGGATTGAACGACAGAGCACTTTGTGTGTTTACATCCTGAACATGTATTTTCATAGGTGTCTGTTTAACACACAGAGATCTAAAATGTGGGGGTGTTTTCGGGGCAGGCAGAGGTCAAAGGCAGCACAAGGTCGTTCACCACAAAGATTTTGTCCCAGAGGACTGGGTTAGGTGGGCCGTCCAGCTGATGACCCATCTCCTAGAGCAGGGATCTTCAACAGGGGGTCCGGGGCCCCTAGGGGGTCCTCAGAATGCAGTGAAGGGGGGCCTCCAAATTATTGTTCATTTTTGAAAGTTTTTTCAAAAATGTAAAAGTCTTAACATGAATTCAACATATTAGTAAACATAAATCTCCACTGCTAACTGGCCCATAGGTAGGGTAGTCACTAAGGCCATCAACATACACAGTTCATCCTAGGATTCACTGTGCTACATGTACTGTGTGTTTAACATTAAAACATAACCCTAACCCCTATGCCAACAATTATTAGGCTATTTTAATAGCTTAGTATTATATGCAAAAAAGGTATTTATAAAGGCTTTAGGCCACCCTACACCTTATTGTAGGCCCAGTTTAATATGCAACTTCATTTTATACAATATATGTAGTGGGGGGGGGGGTCCCTGCTCCATCTCTCTTTCACTTAAGGGGTCCTTGGCTTAAAAAACGTTGAAGACCCCTGTCCTAGAGGATTGCAGCCTGGTATGGAGCCAGCAGTGTGATTGCATTTAGAGAGCACACTGACTATGCTGCATATCTGTACATCCTCTGAAACATGGAGGCGGTGAGGCGCTCCATTTTGTTATGGAATAGAAATACTGTGGGAGGCTGAGAGAGAGCGGCAGTTTAGTTGGAGGTGATGAGCCACTGAAGGCTCCACCATTGGGGGTTTGGCTAGCCCCAGTGCCCCCATCCCATGGATCTCAAGCTTAGAGTAACCCTTAGTTGGGAGCTTACTTTTAAACGGGCT
This sequence comes from Sander vitreus, assembly GCF_031162955.1. Taxonomy (NCBI): domain Eukaryota; kingdom Metazoa; phylum Chordata; class Actinopteri; order Perciformes; family Percidae; genus Sander; species Sander vitreus. Next base: position 15,445,830 of record NC_135869.1, read on the forward strand.
GGACCAGTACCGGCTCATTTCCTTCATACAGGCAGGCACTGCCAGCAGAAGCTGTTTCGCATGCTGGGCTGGTGGGAGCCTCTTGCCGCCGTACAGGTCTCTCTCTGCCCCCTCGATGACCTGGGCTGCCGGCCACTGTATCCCCAATTGGGCAGCTGCCCAATTACAGACCTTGCACAAGTTGCTGTCAGCTGGGGGAGCAGTGTTGAATGCACTAGGAGGCCTTGACTGTTGAACGGGGAACGTGGAGTCCTCCTCCTCGTCCTCCATTCCATCCATGTCGAGGAGATCAGAGATGGCATCGCTCTCTGCATCCTCACAGCCCGGTTCCACTTCGAGGAGGTCCTCGAAAAGTGGAGGCATGTCCAGGGACTCCTCGTCCATCATGTCCGCCCAGCTAGGTGTAGCTTGCGGCTGACGGGTACTGTTTGTGGCTTTTGGGGTGGTTCCCAACAGACATGGGTCATGACTGTTGGCCACCACCACCCTCAGTCGCCTTTCCAGTATCTTTTCTGGCATTGACGCACAGTGGGTGCATGACTGAGAGTCAGCCAGCGCTGCCTGAGCGTGTTTAGTGCCCATGCAGGCTAATGCACGTCGGGTGAAGGTCCCTGCCCAAGATGGATGCCCCACATGACATGGGGCACAGGCAAGATACAGTCTCACTAGCCTTCGCTTCCGACCCTTTGGCAGGTTCTGCTGCCGAGGACATGGTGACTGGAAAGGAAGAAAAACGGCGTAAATATACAACCTTAGCAGGCGCGTAGTGGCACGTTAGCTTGTCTGCAAGATTAGCAAACGGGGTTTAGCCCGATCTAACGTTAACCATGTACTGAAAGAGTTAGCCCGTCGTAACACGTTAGCTCACTCCAGGTACCCGGTCCAGCTAACAAACGAAAGCTACCAAACCCAGGGAGGCTCGCCATAACGCATTAGCCAAGAGTTACACAGCTAAACAAACGATAAACAAATACCGACTAGCCAACAGAAGAGCAGTTCGCCTTGACGTGGACACTGCTTTCAAACTGTGTAACCACAAGGTAAAAACTTCTTGCGAAATACAGCAAATCCAGACTGGGTCGGGAACTATGGGGTGCCAAATGTAAAAGTTCGGTTACAATTTTTTAGCTGATGAATGAAATGTTAAATATATATCTAAATGTTAAATGTTAAATCTAAATGTTATATCTAAATCTAAATGTTAAATTTATATCTAAATATTATATCTAAATCTAAATGTTAAATTTATATCTAAATATTATATCTAAATCTAAATCTTAAATATATATCTAAATGTTAAATCTAAATCTAAATCTTAAATATATATCTAAATATTATATCTAAATCTTAAATATATATCTAAATATTATATCTAAATCTTAAATATATATCTAAATGTTAAATGTTAAATCTAAATGTTATATCTAAATGTGTCGCCAAGTGTAAAGCTAAATATTTAGAAAATATTCAAATCCCCAAGGAAACCACGCCCACTGCAGTGGCTTCAAATCGCGCTGCACCGCAATTTTCAGTCAACACCTGTTGGTACAGTAAATACTGACTGTAGTGGAGCTGTTCGACTAATGTTACCTGATTAAAACACATTTCGGTCAGTATTTTGTATTATTGCCTTATATCACAGAAATGTCTTAATATTTGTGTGTACTATAATGCCGTTGTTTTGTTTGACTCATATCTCCTTGTGTGTTTAACGTTAGTTTGACTCATCCTTCACAAGCAATCTAGCTCACACACTGCAGCCGACATGTCATCTGAACAGGCCTCGCAGCACTGTAACTAGCTAAGTTAGCTAGGTCTCACAATGCGAGAATGAACAGCAGTAGGCCTGTCACACTATAGCCACATGTAAGTAGTTTTCAATACTTTGGTTACATTACCGTGTTTTATTAACCTGAATTATGTTGCTATATTAGCTTGCGAAGGCGCTATCCGTTGCTAACGCTAATTTATCTCAAAAAGCAGAAACGTTAGCTAACTACTGCCAATATATGACTTCACTTGAGACCAGAGCGGTGTTGCAAGACTCGTCAAGTGTCATGTGTTTACACGGTCTTACAATGAAACCATATCTTGGCAGTAACATTAGTTAGCTACTGCTTTTTGACATAAATTAGCTAGCTAACGTTAGCGTTAGCAACGGATAGCTACTTTGCAAGCCAATAAAATATAGCCTTGGCAAACAGAATTAAGGTTAATAAAACACGATAACTAGCTATGTAACCAGTATTACAAACTTCTTACAAGTGGCTGGATTGTGACATTTTAGTTGTGTTCGGATGAATATGTTGGATGCATAGCTGGACTTTATCCATGCTGGGCTAATGTTAGATTGCTTGGGAAGGATGACGTTAGTCACACACGGAGATATGTAATTCAAACAACGGTATTGTGATTAACACAACTATTAAGGCATGTCTGTAATATACCGGTCGGTCAATAATATAAAATACTGTAGATCAGTGCTTTCCAACCCTTCTGGTCTGAGGTTCCCCCACAGCCCTGTCATATAAACGCACATACCCCCCCTATCAATTCCCAATGTGTTCACACTATTTATCATATTAAAGTGAATATTCTTACATTTTCATGCAATTGAACTGTAAACATTTAGGTTGGTTGGATCAGAAATTCTACTAACTAGACCTTTTACTTGAAGTGTGGTTAATGTTTCAAAAGTCATCCATTACTTTTAGCTAATCATTTCAACTGTTAGCTAAGTCAGTTGGCCACTTTTAGCTATTTTTTTTCTACCATTGATTACTTCGCTATATGTTTTAACGTGTTGAGCTGTTTTAGCTGATATATTGTTTTAAATCAATCATAATTCAATTATTATTTTGATTAGTTACGCTGCTCCACAATCTTTCCAAGTACCCACTGGCTACAGCAGAGATACCCCTTGCTGGGGCATCACTGGGTGCAGCGCGATTTGAAGCCACTGCAGTGGGCGTGGTTTCCTTGGGGATTTGAATATTTTCTAAATATTTAGCTTTACACTACAGCGACACATTTAGATATAACATTTAGATTTAACATTTAGATATATATTTAAGATTTAGATATAATATTTAGATATATATTTAAGATTTAGATATATTTACATTTAACATATAGATATAAATTTAACATTTAGATTTAGATATAACATTTAGATATGATTTAACATTTAGATTTAACATTTAGATATATATTTAACATTTAGATTTAACATTTAGATATAAATTTAACATTTAGATTTAACATTTAGATAGATATTTAACATTTATATTTAACATTTAGATTTAACATTTAGATATAAATTTAACATTTAGATTTAGATATAACATTTAGATTTAACATTTATATATATATATATAATTTCTGTCTCAAATGTGAGGAAAATGTGCTAAATGTGAGGAAAGTGAGCTAAATGTTGAAAATGTATCAGCTAAAAAATTGTAACCGAACTTTTACATTCGGCACCCCATAGGGAACTGCATTCGGTGACATAGTCCTTAACGGTCCGTCTGTGAACTGTTTAGCAGATAAGCAACCAAGCTAGCCTAGAAGCGCTGAGGGAGCTTAGTATAGTTTCTTCATGGGAAGAAAGCAAGAATGATTTGTAAGGAGCTGGTCGACTGCGATTATATGAGGGGGCGTGGCCCTAGCACTGTTTGACCTGTCTGTCACGGACAGACGTGGTGTCATTGGAGCTTCCATAGTTGGTCACGCCGAGGCAATTCCCATAGTGAAACACCGAACGAAGTTAGAAAAAGAAACTTCCTTTACCCAGTTTGAATACAGTTGCATGATGGAGGTTAAGTCTTTTCATGCATGCATGAAAACTCAGAGTGAGTCAGAGATATTTTCTCAGATAAAAATAAAAACTGTGCTAACCCCGATGAAAATTCAAATCCACTTCAGCCCCTACCCCCACACTCAGTTTATAAATCAGCAGAGCTGCAGAGAGATCTACATTTCAATACTAATACTGGACTGAATGTCGCTGTGCACAGTATCACAAAAACTGTACTTATTACCGTTCATGGAGTATTACAACAAAGTCAAATAATCAAGCCAATTTAAACCAAAAAAGTCTTACATTAAAACAATGGCCAAACAGAACAAACCCATTTACTTGTTCATTTAACACAGAATGTAAATGGATGGTCATTTTTAAGTAGAGTAGGTAAATTAATGTTTTTACAGCCCCGACTTCCCTCAGATTTACCCCATCTGCTGCCCCGTCCCTGTTGGCCCCCAAATTGTCTGCTTCAGGCCTAGCCTCTCCCACCTATCCACCTCTCTGCTGCGCTGTGGTCAGATCACAGAGCCGGGGATTACAGCAGATTATCCTGCCCACAGGATCACCAACCCAACTCCGCCCGGCCAAACTCAGAGAGCCGGCCTCAGCCTCTGAAAATGCAGAACACATATGCCTTTCAAGAAGAACCTGGAGGGATTGGCCGCAATCACACACCTGGCAAATGCCACAGGAAAGGGATTTATTTGATGGTCTACACTAGACAGGATAATCAGCCTTTATTACGCTCAGCAACAGGCCCTCCACATCATGAAAGGACAGCCACTGCCAGCCCTTTTAATCTATTAATGCACTGTACAAAATAAATTCTACCCGGATTGAGTAGTTCACATTAGACACACAAAGCTCTTGGCGCAGTGTTTTCTTTCACCTGAGGAATTTGGTGGAACAGCACAGCACACGGTTGTTGTATGTTACATTTCAATTGCAACAATACAGTGGAGTAAGAAAATATTATAGGCCAATCACACATTTTTTGTTGTGCTGGTTCTGTATCTCGAGCACATAGGATTTGATTTGAAACAGTGAGGTTAAAAACACGGCTCCTAGCTTTAATATCAGGGTGTTTACATAGACATCAGACGAACGGTGTAGAAAATTGCCTTTTCTTTGGTCAGAGGACAGAAAGTAATTCAACCAGTCAGAATGAACATTCATGTTTTACATTTGGATGCAAACCCTTGCAGATCATAGTGTAAATCTCTGCCAGGCCTGTACTGCAGCCATCTTTACTTCTTGCTTGTTTTGCGGCCTTTTTGCCTTCAATCTGGTCTTCAGGAAGTCAAACACATGCTCAGTTGAACTGAGTTCAGATGACTGTCCTGGCCAGTCAAGATTAGTTCACTATTTGGACATGCAATGTGAACAATCATTGGTTGTCTTGTCTGCATGTTTAGGGTCATTTTCCTGCTGTAGTGTCGGAAAATTAAGTGACTTTGTATGCAAGGAAATCTTAACAGACACTCTTGGAGTAAAGCCAAAGAAATAAAAAAACTCTTTCCAACTGCTCTGTGTCTCTGCAAACTATATTTTGCTGTTGTGTTGCATTTTTGCAGCATGTATTAGAAACGGGGCCACAAGTTCAGCACAGCTTGTATTTATTTCAGTTGCGTTCTCGTTCTGTCTCTCTTGTGTCTTCTATCCATCAGTGTTTCTGCCTGTCAGTGTCTTTCTCACTTTCTCTCCTTTCTAAACTGCAAAATGATTAATTACAACAGAGATTGGGCACACCCAACACCAGCAGGAACTCATCTTTCTCCTGCTTCTTCCTCTTCTCTTCACTCTTCATCCTTGCCCCTACAAGTGCTCCATGCTCTTTTATATGTAAATCCTCCTTGTGACCCCAGAGGCCGTTTACTGTGAAAGGTAAGTATTTAAGAATCGCTACTCCCAACAAACACCCAGCTCTTTTTATAACCAGCGTTTCGATTCCCAAATATCAGGGGGTTAACCAGAGGAACTGTTTGTTTAATGATCATTGTTACTCTCAAAAAGCAGTGGTAGGTTTGTGTTACAGGAGCTCCATTGTATTTCTCCACCCCTCTGCTGTTGTAGAGACTGAGGCTGGGGTAAACAGATGGATCCACTGACACAGAGAACCATCCTGAGAGATAACAGATGGAGAGACGTGTTCAATTGGTGCTCTGTTTAGTTTACTTCCACTCTCATCCAGATAAATTAGGAGTTGAGAGACAAACTCCTCGATGCGGAGAGTAACTGTTCTGCAGCAGCAAGAGCAATAGAACGATATGGATTTGCTTTTGATGTTTAATGGAGTTTCTCAGAGAGGAGACTCTAGCAGACCGGGGTGTGATGGAAAAAAAGGAATAGGGGTCAACAAGATCAAAACCAGCTGAATTATGCTCAATGAACGAGATTTTAATTGCACTGACCAGCATTCCTAAAACGTGGAAGAGTGCTCTTACAAAACCCAATTAGTGCACATTGTGGAGCAGAAATGATGAGGAAAGAAACGGCTGAGAGAAGTTGGAAATGTGATCGAGCTGGACTATAGAAAGTAGTGATAGCCCTGGCGTCTATACCACCAAATCCATAAACCTCCCTCCCCATGCTGTGGCCCCCTCTCCCTCCCCAACAAGCCCACACAAGGAGTGGTATTTTTAGCGCATCACCCTATCTCTGAGATGGAGCGCGTAACTCCCTCTCTGCAGGCTGGGGCTGCTGGGCCTCTTTTATTTTAATCCAGACTAGAGAGAGATGAAGCGCGAGAGAGAGAAGTGTGAGTCATCCAGAGCTACCTTTGTGTCACCATCTATCTACTGTATCTATCTATCTATCTAACGCTGTGCGTTTCATAGCCTGAAAATCAACATATTTATTCTTTAATTTTAAATTCTGTCATATTTAATCCAATCTCAAAGTGAAATACAGACTAATAAGCAGTCTTGGCATCCAATTCGTCATACATATTCCGCAGCACAAAGATGGTTGGCTGTGTATTACCCTGGAATGATAGATAATTACTGATATAATGTGAGGCAAAAACAAATGCTGGGCAGGGTGCAGCTGAGTGAGAAAGCGTACAAGGTTGATTTGCACACACAGTGAAATGGTCCATTTAGCTTGATGCTCTGGCTCTGACTCTGTACTGTAATGCATTCATGGTCGTGGCTGAACAAAAGTGAGTGCACCGTGGAATTGCTTATTCCTTGTTCACTTTGTTTTTTTGTCCTTCATATATAACCCCATGTAAAGCAGTGCTATACAGTAAGAAAGTGGTTTAAAAAGTAAGGTAGTCTTAAATTAGTCCCAGCTGATGAATACGACTAGAAAAACAACCAGCACTATGAAGCAAAAGCAATTTTACTTTTACAAAAGCCCATAGCTATGGTCATAAGCTTTGGGTAGGGACCGAAAGAATATGATCGTGGATACAAGCAGCCGAGATTAGATTCCCCTGTAGGGTGGCTGGGCTCACACTTAGAGAACTCAGACATCCGGATGGAGCTCGGACGAGAGCCACTGTGTCAAAAGGAGCATGGTGAGGTGGTTCGAGCATCTGATTAATATGCTTCCTCCATTTGGAGGTCTGCAACAGGTAGGAGACCTCGGGGTAGATCCAGAACATGCTGGAGAGATTGTATCTTTCATCTGGCTTGGGAGTGCATTGGGAACCCCCAGGAGGAGCGGGACAATGTTTGTTTCCCTTAAACCCTGTTTTACTTAAAAAATAAAATTAAAAAATGAAACAGTTTTCTGTTCTTACAACACTACAGTTATTTTTTGGTGAGGTTCCATTAATTACTTGTTTAGGGAAAGATCATATAATATTGTCAAGGTTACAACAGTAACTATGTGGGTACGTAAGGAATGATTGTGGTCATGATTACTGTAAAAGAAACCAACGTTAACTGTTGGTAGGTAATGGGCGGTCTCTCGTGTTAAAGTCTTCATGGGTTTTGTTGACCCATGATATTCATGACAGACTACAGTCTTAATTACTGCCGCCACTAAAGGGGTTTGTCACTTGATTTGTAAACACAATGTTCTTTTTGGGCATTTGCTGAAACGACTGACTTCCCTTTTGTTTGTTTTGACAGTCCTGCACATTAACTTAGTCTAGTTAACTAGTCTGCCACTTGGTCCTGGGAAGGTAGCATACAGTTGGTGATTTTTTGAGCTTGTATAGCAACTTACGTGAAATTATGCTCTGAGAGCAGTGAGAGTGAACCAAACCAGGAAACCCAAAACAGTGAGCTGAAAAATGCAATAAAGCAGAGTCAAGGGATAATTTTCAAGCAACCCCTTTTACATCACGTAATTTTATTCATTGTTATTCATATTAATTATAGCTGCTTAAATTACTTTATTAGTTTTTGATAACACATACTAAAATGCATAGGAATTTATATAACTAAGGATTATACCCTAAAAAAGTAAATAACAACTCTTTCGCAAAATGAAATGTGTTTAGGTATATTACATCACTGGAGACCAAATATAGCTACCATAAATTTAACAAGGATAATTAGCAAAACTGTATTCCAATTATTGCTGTTATAATAGGCATTAACTAGGAGAATCATGTTAGCAAGAGAACAATAAGAAAATCAGTTATATCATCCTGGAGATAGCAGTTAGATAATTAGTGACGACAAGGCAGGATTATCTGTGTGGATTTATTTGTCCTAAAACTGCCCCAGGGCCATTGCCTTGCAGCGGGGCAGCGAATGTGACATCCTTGTCTGATGAGTCATATTGTACAGTATGTCTTTCATTTTTATTCATGTGTCATTTAATTGCTTGCCGTCTCTTGTATTCACTTCCTTTCCTCACATCACGTCACGTCTTTTCAGCATCTGTCTGACTCTATTCTGTCACACTTTAGTGGTCAGACTGGAGAGGTTGCTGTTTTGACTATGCTAAATAAAAGCTAAGAGACATGTCAACGAAATTGTAAAAGATGGATACATTTCACTTTTAGTTGTGGTACTGTTTATCTGTGCTCCTGTTGTCTTTTTTCATCCCCTTCTTCATTTGTTTTTCTGTTCCATTGCCCACTGAAGAATGTGTTCTTATAATGAGTCTTAGAGGTGCAGATGATGTTGATAATGTTGTGTTCTCCTACTAATGGGAACAGAAGCAGGAGATGAATAACAGATTTTGAACAGAAAATTGAGTGAACCTGGGGAGCCAAGTGCTCCCTAACTGATGGCAAAATTATGGAGGAAAAAGCTGTGATTGGGTAATGGGGCCTAAACGGCGTGGTAGAAAAGGCAGTCTGAGTCTAGCAAACCGTTTCCAAAACGTCAGAGTCTGGGAATATGGGCTGTGAAAATCAGCAGTATGTCCAAACAGAATGGATGTCTCCCACTCTGCATGTCCCCAGACACTTTCCGTCTCACAAAAGCTTTCGCACAAGCACATGCTCACATGAAGATGTTCAGCCACGCTAGCTGTGCCAATGCGGCTCTTCAGTGAGGCTCCTTTCACAGATCAGAATTCGACAAAAGTGTTGCACAAGCGGTGTGCACTGCAGTTAACTATCACTTTTCCACTGGCAGCTACAGAAGGCCTCACATGCATAATATGGAAACTGCTGGAAAAGTCAGGAAGCAAAGTGGGGGAAATTCATGAAGATTTCAAGCCAGCGGTTGCTGGAGTTTCGTGACGGCACAACATTATGGTGACAAACACTTTAGCATCATGATGAACACATCTTTAGGAGATGTGCCATGCCCTGCGGGGTGCAAAATGAGGACATTACACACACACACACACACACACACACACACACACACACACACACACACACACACACACACACACACACAAACACATACAGTACATGTACACAAACACACACTGACATACTGATGCTCAACCAAATGTAGAAGCTGCCACACTCAATATCTTCCTTATACATATTGAAATACAGAATGGAAACTGAAATAAAGCTCAATAAAACACTGGGGGCTGAGGCTGGTTTGGTTTAATCTCATTACACGGAAAGCCTGAGGCCTCTCTTCCTCTATTTATAGCAACCTGAGAGAGAGGAGGGCCGACATTCATGTACACAACATCACTGGCTTGTGCAACTGCGGCCGCGAGTGGCAAGGGACACGACCAATCGCAGACAGGTCTTGCATCAAATTTGATGTGACAAAATACACAATTGCCTATGATCTGTGAAGACAACTGCGTTCATTATCTATTCTCCAAACACATGCGCGCTTCCTCGTTTGCCACATTTACCTTCTGTTCCTCTCCGCTCTGCTTATCTTCACACCTTCTCCCTGGTGTCGGCACCCCACCTGTTTGATGCAAAGGAATGGGCTCAGGGGTTGTCTATTAAAGCAGGCAGCATCTGTGTGCAGGGGAGCACCCGCTTCTTCGTCTTGTTCTTTTTCTTCTGCATCTTTGATTACACCCATATGTTTCTCTGGTATTTTCTGGTACTCAGACTGAAGATAAGGTTGAAAGTTCGTGGATGGATTCAGCTGGTTTTAGCCACTTTCCAGTATGTGCTTTAAGAATATGCTGATGCAAACATCGAAATTATTAGGTTCTCTTGCTTAGGGACACTTTGAAACTTTTGCTGGGCACTGTCAGTACTTTGGATTGCACCGTCCACCTTTCATGTTCTTCAAAAATGGCAATAACAACAACAATGAAAAAGCTCGAGAGAAAAGCTGCATGGAGTGAGAGAAGACTCAATTCTGATCTTCTTTAAGGAAACCTTTCACAACAAAACCCCCAATCCACACAAGTAATCACACTATAAGCCCCTTGATACACACACAACAAAAAGAGAGAGAGAACTCGGACTAGGGCCTCACTGGTGTTAATTACTTTGCTTTTGTTGGGGGTAAAATACACCTCCCAGTCTGCATCAACATCAGTAGAAACCCCGTATAATGGAGAATGTTACTTCCAGTGAGGAACATGCTGTCTTCACTTAGAGACTATTTTTACATAGGAGTACAAAGGACTGATAGAGTCACATGGTGCAACGACAATCACCTGAGACTCAATATGCACTCAATAGCAGTAGCAGTACTCAGTATCCGACCAAATGTGAAATATGGTCACAATCTCCCCTTCCACTCCTGAGTTATGGTGTTGAATAATGGCCAGAATAGCTTTTTTGCAGAACATTATGATGTTATGATGTCAAAGTCAAGTTGACCTTTTTTTTTTTTTTTCAATTTGTCATAATTAGCATATGAATTCTTGAATTATGTCCCAAAATGTGTTTTTGTGAGGTGACCTTGACCTTTGACCACCAAAATCTAATCAGTTCATTCTTGAGTCCAAATGGACGTTTGTGCAAATTTATTGAAATTTCCTTGAGGCGTTCTTGAGATTTACGAGAATGGGACGCACAGAGAATTCGAAAACATTATGCCTCCAGCCACCACGGCTGTTGCCAGCGCAGAGGCATAAAAACATCCAGATCTCAAACTGAAAAGTAGAGCATCAAATGAAAATGCCATCCTGAACCCTCGGGCCATGCTTCTTCTTTTCCACTCTCTGCCCTCCAATAGCCTGCATGTTGAGTGTTAATGTGTGAACATGAACATGACCTACAAGAAATAGGCTCACTGCTCTGACAAAACAGGTTACGCTCCCACGTTGATCTAGGAGCGGTCAGAAGTTGGAACAGCAGCTCTTTTTCTGACAGAGGTGTGCATCAGCCTCACACCACACCTTCATCAGTCGGCTAAACATCATAAGCTGCTTCATGCATTATGTAAAGTTCTCAAGTGTGCCCACACACCTTGTTGCAGTTGCACAGATTGCCAGTGTTTTTTATATCTATATTCCTCACACAGACCTATTGCATCTGTTTTGTTTTCATGGGTTTCTGAATCATTCTGTGTCAGTGACGATAAAAAAATATTTTGCCCAGACTTAGACAGGAAGCAACAAGCATTATGTATTCCTAAGCAGAAGCCTCAGCTGGCATCAACACATCAACAGCGACATACTGTAAAAAATACACTGTAGTGTGCACACAGGTACCAAGCACTGCACCTCGTTACATAGTAGTAGGCAATAATACATGAAGCCCTCACAGTGTCACATATTTTGAAAAAATTAATAATTTCAGTAACGGAAAAAGAAAATTCAACAATTTGGAGTAGTTGAAGAATTACATGCTGAGAAAATTCTCCCAACTCTTATACAAATTGTCTGGATTGTTTCAAGCCTTTTATTGACTTATCTGTTATCCGATAATCTCTCACTTAAATGCCGTTTGGACTAAAGTGGCCCGGCTGTTTGAACTGGATCCATCTCTAAATACTTTTTCAAGTGTTTGGTGAAATCCAAAGTTATGTATTGGTAGATCTCCCCTTTTTTGGAGGGATTGGTTGATAAATGGAATTGTCACAACGGGGGATCTGTATCTCTGTGGCATATTGAAATCCCTTGAGGATGTTATAAAGCAATTTGGAATCCCTAGGTCTCAATTTAAAAAATTTTTTTTAGATATTTGCAACTTCGCCATCTGTTACTGGAGATTTTTGGATCCAGTTCTTCAGCCCCGAAGGCACCAGAATGTTTAGATAAGGTGTTATCTACATTTGCTGCGTGGACAAATGTTGTCCACATAGCAGTTTAAAAGGAGACTGAATGTGATTTAGAGTCCAGAATTACAACACAGCTATCAATGTTCAGTTCAGTTCAGTTAAATTTTATTTATATAGCACGTTTAGAAACAACCATAGTTGACCAAAGTGCTTAATAAGCTAAAAAGATAATATTCACAAACAATACACAATACAAAATAACCAACAGTAGAAAAAAAAGACAAGGTGTCAAAGCTCAACTTGAAATGAAAGCCAAGAAATAGTAGTGGGTCTTAAGCAAGGACTTGAATGTTTCACCGGTCCGAGCTGTTCTTATATGAATAGGTAAACTATTCCAGAGGTTTGGAGCAGCCACTGCAAAGGCTCGGTCACCTTTATTTTTTAACCTGGATCTGGGAACATCGAGGTGCATCTGATTGGAAAACCTCAGTGCTTTGACAGGTGTGTGGACATGTAAAAGCTCCGATAAATAAGAAGGCGACAACCCATTTAAAATCTTAAAAACAAGCAATACAATTTTAAAATCAATCCTGAAAAACTGGTGTAATATGGTCACGCTTTTTGGTCCCTGTTAAAAGTCGAGCAGTTGCGTTCTGGACTAACTGTAACCGACTAAGGGATGACTGATCCAATCCAACATATAAAAAGTTACAGTAGTCTGATCGAGACGTAATAAATGCATGTCTGACTCTTTCGAAGTCTTTGCGTAGCCTTAGCCAAAGGTCTCAGCTGGAAGAAACTGGTTTTAATAACAGAACTAATTTGTTTGTCAAATTTAAAAGCACTGTCAAAAATCACACCCAGATTCTTGGTAAAAGAACGAATATGGGAACCTAGAGTACCTACACAGGCATCTACACAGGCACTAAAATGTTCAGCACAACCAAACACGACCATTTCAGTCTTATTGTGATTGAGACAGAGAAAATTCTGATCCAACCATATTTTGAGATCTCTCAAGCAGTTAAGCAAAGGCTGAAGTGTGTCCTTATCATTGTTTTTTTACAGGCAAATAGATTTGTACATCGTCTGCAAAACAATGGAACGAAATGTTATGTTCTTTTTAAAATGTGTGGAATTTTGAAGTTTAACTTCATGGAAAAGGTCATGAGGCTTCTGGGTATTATTCTATGCTTATGCAGAACCTGGGGGATGGAGCCTGGTCAGCCCTCAAGAAGGGAAAGGGATCTGAGTATTACACTGGATGATGAAGAGTGGGACAGAATTTGTAGGAATATTAAAACTACAGTCATGCGATGTGAGGGTGCACCTCATTCAATTCAAGATTATGCATTGCTTCTATTGGACTCCCTCCAGATTGTTTAGGATTGGTCTAAAAGACACACAAAATTGTTGGAAATGTAAGACAGAGAACGGCCAATTACTTCATGTCCTATGGTCCTGTGATTAGGGGGTTCAGGCTGGGACGGGAAATGTTCATGTTGTAAAGTGTATGTTTTGTATGTTGTTTCAAAAACAAACAAACAAAATAAAAAGCATTGAGCATAAAAAAAACCAGTAATAATATAATATATAATAGTATAACACTCACAGGAGCCAAGTACTTTTACTTCTGATATTTAAAATACATTTTATTGGTTGCATATTTTTACTTAAGTAAAGGATTGAACTGCTTGCAAGATACAAGTTTTTGTCAAATGACAATACATATTTGCTGGCTGATTTAGTTTTTTTGCTTTCCAAATCAGCACACTATGAAACATTTAGTGTCACATTAAGTGACATAAAGTGTTATTGTGCAGCATTTTTTTCCAATCAAGATTATACAACAATGGTGGAGCTGAGTCAGACCAAAGGACAGAAACAAACCATTGCTATATTCCTGTCTCAGACGTACTTTATATCGGTCAACATTGTCTTATCATAGAATGATCAACACGTTCTCACACTCATCTCGTAAAATATGGACGCTTGGTCAGGTGCCTTTGTCATTCTTATTGACGCTAAAAGTCTCCTTTAGCGCATTAAGTAAACGCGCTTGGTTGGGACTATTGCCGTCCCTTTAGCGCTTTAAGTAAACGTGCTTGGTCGGGACTATTGCCGTCCCTTTTGACGCAGTTATGTTAAGGAAAAGGTCGTGGGTGGGCTTACGGTTCCGTGACACGCGGGAAGAACGGGATGGTTGGGTTTAGGAAAGGGTCGTGGGTGGGCGTACGGTTCTGTGACACGCGGGAGGAAAGAAAAAAATGGCTATTGCAAGCGTGACAAGTGGGACATGAACCTTGCTCTCCTGGGTGAAAGTCCTGTGTTTGACCCATCAACCACCCCAACCAACCTCCTTATGTAAATTCACTCTTACATACTACTCCCTAAATCCTATCTAACTGCTGCCTTCCCCAGTGCATTACAAAAACACGCTGAAAGACGCCTTATTCGTTGCATCAGACGCTGACAGACACTGTCCGAACGTCCTTATTTTACGAGTTTGTATATAGGCATATACAAGTATGATTTAGAGAAGAATTATGAACTTCTGAACAAAGCTTTGGTCATACTATCTGGGACTGGGCCACAGTGTGGAAGTCTGTAACATGGTACACCACTATTAATGCCATCTGTCCCTCTTCTCTAAGCAGGACTGACACTCTTTCATAATCATCCAGTGAATCTGATAATCTGCCAGTAATTTTGGGCAACAACACAGTCCTGGGGCAAGAGGTCTGGAAGTGATACCTCAGAAGAAACGTTGGCATCAGCAGGCAGTTGAACGAGCATGCAGTCTTCATCTGTGTCTGCCTGTGCCAAGCATGGTCTCCAGGTGCACTCCTCCATCCCTTTTTTGCTCTGATTTGTTGTGAGCTCTTTTTGTGAACTAGGCTCTCTCAGCGCTCCCCTAACGTACCTCACATTAGTCTGATATGGCACTCTGCTTGACAGGTGTACGCTACATGTTCTTTCTGCTCCACTATGTGTGTGTGTGTGTGTGTGTGTGTGTGTGTGTGTGTGTGTGTGTGTGTGTGTGTGTGTGTGTGTGTGTGTGTGTTTGTGTGCGTGTGCGTGTGCGCGTGTGCGTGTGCGTGTGCGTGTGCGTGTGTGTGTGTGTGTGACAGAGGGGTTGTCAGTCTCAGTTATTCAGACAGCTCTGTGCTAAGACAGCAGCCTAAAGCACATTTCAGCGGGGTCGTCCTCTCCTCTCAGTGCTTTCACTCTGTGCCATAGAAGCAGAGACCGCCAACTGTGTCTGGATTGTGGTCTGTCTCACCTGGTGGGACGCCACATAGACTCAATATCCTTGTTCACACGTCTGCTTTGTAAAGAAATCTCAACCATCATATAACTAAGTATAATAAATTGAATACGCACATTTTGTCTCAGCAGTTTGAAGTGGATGACTTGATTACACTAAAAAGGTTTTCCCTTTTAGATCCTCTTAGCGCCTATGGGCTTGAAGAATAAATTACTATTACTACTAGCTAAATTTAATTTTGCGACATAAGAAAAATAAATCCAAGGTAAAAGTTCATTCTGAATTCACACAGGATGGTTTTTAGTTTGTATTTTCGTTTTTCTTACAAATATGCTGCTCTTTGATGCACGGCTCTGTTTGAACTCCCTCTTTAACGGCAGCTGATTGCTAGCCATATAATGAAGGCGTTTGTGTCTACTATGCCCTTGAAGTCTGTGATTTTTAAGGTAACGACTGGATCACGAAGAATGAAAAATTACATCAGTGTAAATTACCTTTAAGGAGAAGAATATAGAAAGAGTTGAAGCACTGCACACTGTCAGTGATGGGCAGTTCATTCCACCACTGGGGATATGAAGGTTTAAGATTCTGATAAGGCTTCGAGGGGGGAGCGACTCTGCAATCAGCTGATGATCTCAATGGACAAGAGAGGGAGAGTAGGATGAAATGATAGATAGATGTATGATAGAGAAACTATGTGTTTAATGCTGCTGTAAGCAAGAACAAGACTATCAGAGAGAATTTTATAAGCTACAGGGAACCAGTGAGATGGGCCACACAATAGAGAGACAAAGCGGAGAACAGAAATAGAGATGGAATCAATGCTCCCCATTTACACTGGGGTGAAATGAAGCACTGGGAGGATAGAGGATCAAAAAGAGAAAAATGCAGCAATCAAAGGCTGTAATTTTTATGGACAAAAGAGTGATTCAAGAAATATTATTAAATGGCCAGCATGAGGCTTAGCACAATCACACTAGACATCTTGAAAGAGAGGAAACTGTTGCATAATAAACTGTGGCCAAAAGTTCCATTAAGGGGTTTAATGGACATGACAAACGTAATGAAAAGGGATTAAGGACTGGGTGCTGTTTCAGACAAAATGTAAGCAGACTAGCTGCACCAAAGCCGGGTGATATTTGTTGGTCACAGGTGGACTTATTGTGCAACTTGGATTGTTGATGCTATGGCTCATTTTGTTTCTTCTTGCTGGGATCCTTGCCCATCCACACAAAAACAAAAAACAACTGACTTGTGTATCATCGCTTCAAGAGGATTCAGTGTGAAAGTAATTAAAATGCAAAGATGCCAAGGTTTCTAGCCGATTCACGAAGCAAACTGACTGTGCTAAATGTGGTTATGTGGCCTAAGTATCTGAGGAGCCCATGAAAGCCTCCTCCTATGAGACAAACGCAAAAAGGGACCTTGCATGAGTTGCATACATCCCCTTTGAGTGAATAAAATGTCCAGTGTTATTGCACCGAGCTCTCAGAGGGGTTTTACCTGAGGTCTTTGGGATCTCCCTGAGCCAACCAATAGCGACCACCGTTCCAGTACATGAACTGTCTCCAGATACTAATTAGCGCCGAGAGTAGTGAAAAAAGCACAACGTATTCACAGAAGAGTGCAATCTGTAGCTTAAACAGATGGTTCCACTACACAAATGAGATAAGCGGTCTATTACTTAATACTATTAAAACACATTTGTTGGGATAATTAATGAATATTCTCTGCATGAGGCTTTTTTGTTTCTAGAGTGAATAAATGTAAATGTATGATCAACAACAAAATACAGCTGTTGTGGTAATTAGCTGGAGCTGTACCTCATTATGAACTAAATTATTATGGCAGCCGGCCAGTCAGGCAGGCGAAACAGCAGCTCCAGCTTACAAAAGGCCCTGGATCTCAGCTTGGGGGAGAAAAAAAATGCATGTGTAAAGAATGCATGAAGTGGTAGGTAGGTGAGTGAGTGAGTGAGAGAGGGAGGGAGGGAGGGAGGGAGGCAGGCAGGCTTTGGCTGGAAAGTGTTGCAGAGGACTGAACCAGCTCTGTGCTGTGATTAAACTATCGGCAGACTGCAGTTCTTCAACAGAGGTATGTTAATATTCACTTTCTCACCACCTTATAAACATACAAGTCATGATGCATATCCAGTGGGATCTACTACATACTGACAAATTATACAGTCAAGCCCATCAAGTGCCTGTAGGCTTTGCCTTTTTTGGGAAAATGAAATATATTCTACAAATGCACAAAACAAGTAACCATAGCAACAGAATTGTGGGAAGAGCTGTTACTCATTCAGTGTCAGTCAGTCATCTTCCTGTTGGAACTTCCTAGAGCATATTGGGGATGGGACCTGATGACTGATATGCTCATATTAGCATCCTCTGATAAAAGGACTGACAAGATGGTCAAACAAAAGACACCGGGGGTGGGAAGAGGAGGCAGACTGACACTCTTGTGGGGAAGCTGATTGCCACTAAGACTGCCATTTTGTGGGATACAACATAGAGGCAAAAATAGACAAGTGAAAACAGTCACAGACAATGATTCTTCAAACAATTATGCTCAACAACACCCAGAATCCCTCTTGTATGCTATCCATCCCTCCCCTCGACTGGTGACTGTTGGGAGGGCTTCGTTTTCAAAAGCGAGTGTATCAATTACAGTAACATGTTGCAATCTGTTTCTCTATAAACCTTTTCCTAAACCATTTCACCAGCATCTCTCAGGCTGATTGATCTTTCGAACCTCCAGATGAGGACTTGCCCGAAGGTCTGCTTCCTCGAGATAAGGTCATCACTGGGTCGATCAGTGCCCAACCAATCAAAGACCAATTACTTTTTCCACTTTCCAACAACAAAGTCAGCGAATAAATTTGACCATTTGATATTTATCATTATAATGGCAACAAAAACATTTTTAAAGTTTGTGCTGAGCTAAAAATGTTGAAAATGTATCCTGAATTCCTCTTTCCATTAAAACATCCCAGCATGAGGGTATTCAGCTTCAGTTTTTTTTCAAAACTGTTGGTGACCAATGTTTGTTTAGTAACTTGGACCTTTGTCAATCTAAGGGGGCTTTCACACCTACCTCGTTTGGTCCTGACTTTCTGACTTTCAGTTTGATCCACACCAAAATTACAGGTGTGAAACCTCCCACGGACAACAAACAGCCGAAATTTGGTCCAACTAAAAGAGGTAAACTCGGTCTGGATCAAACTGAACCATGGTCCGGTTCATTTCAAGCATTTTTGGGATGGTTCTGACTTTCAGACCAAATACAGGAAGTTCTGGCAGGCTATCGTCATGTTAAAAGAGAAGCGTAGCTCCTTTAAGGAATAGCTCAGTGCTTAGTGTGTACGTGAGAGAGAGTGACGGGGAATGCGCTCAGACCAGACAGCTGTCGGCTATCAGAGAAGAGAATAAATTAGCAGTTTACTTGTTAAGTGGTAGTATATATATAAAGTGTAGGTTTCAGTTTGTCTCTGAATTAATGCTGTAGCTCCTCAAAACCCAAGTAAAGTTCCTGTGTCTTGCTTCTCAACAACGCAACAAAAAAAAAGGAGCTGCGGTAGCATGGGGAGAGCAGGAGTCAGTTGGAAAAAACTCACACGAATTCCGACACCAGAGAGAAAATACGAGAGGATGGGGAAGGCCGTCTACAAACCAATCAATTACAAGCATCAGGAGATGCGGCTCACATATTTGATGACAACAGAACGTAGTTTTGTCATGTATAGTTCATTAGTGCACTTGCATAACTGCAGTGTGAAACCAAAACTAACTGGATCAAATGTATACAATGTAACAAAAACATGAACCTTGGACCGGACTTTGGTTCGGACTTTCAGGTGTGAAAAGGCCCTAAGAATGATTTAGGGGGCAAGGTCTTTTTCCCATATCTTAGGGTTCAGTGAAATGCAGCAGTAGTGAGACCAGATGTGCATGGTGCTGCCGGAACTCAACGCAAGTTAGCCTTGAGCTAAAAACACAGAGCGGCCAGATGTTCATAAAGCTTGATAAATCCAGCGAGGAGATGAAGCATCCAACGAGGAGATGAGGCATCCAGCTCGAAGCGTCCTTTATTGGGACATAAGTCAGCAAGTCAGACATAAGTAAGCAAGTCGCTCTAATATGTGAAAAGAATGAAAATAATATCAACACAACCGAAATCGCTCTTGCTTCCCACTCATATGAAAACAGATGAATTTAGGGCCTATTGTAATCCATACAGCCTACAGGTCAGACACTAACCTGTGCACAGCCCACTTATGGATACCTCTACACCCATACACATACACACATTGTCCACGCTGCAATTCGTCACTATTCATGATACACAACATTTATTTACCAGCCCTCATTTCTCTGTGCACCCTCTTCCCGACCAATCTGTAGTACAAACACCCACAGACCATACACATCACCTCTTGGATGTGCCGAGGCACATACACACATGAACACATACACTCAGTTGGAGCCAGCTTGGTGTGCTCTAAGAACTGAGCTTGTTGGAATCGAATTACATCTATCTTTTTCTCTCTCTCTCTCTCTCGCTCTCTCTCTCTCTCTCTCTCTCTCTGCCCTCTCATGGTTTTGCCACCCACAGAAGGAGAAGGGCAGGCAGAGTCAGTCCCAATCCACTAAAGATTGGACTGCCTCAAAGTGTGTCCTGAGGACTGAAATACAAATCAGCCCTTCCTCCAGTCAGCTGGAGTTGGCCCTTTTCCCAGGGGCCTGCCGGGGAGGCCGTCTGTGGCATTCAAAAATGAAAGAAAGAAAACAAATAATAACATGATTAAAAAAACAGGACCCCAAAAGTCCCCTTAAGACCCAGCACACTCTCAGGGATGTGTTATTAGTCTAATAATCACCCTGTTTAATGTGTTGCTCTTGTGAAAGGAGCACATTTGGGCTTTGTCTGTGACTGGAAGAGTGTGAGGGGGATAATAAAGGAGTCAGAAACAGTCCAACATATAAACTAACTCTTTCACTTGCAGGAACATGTGGGGATTTCAGGTCACACAAAGGACGGAGTGGAAAAGGGAGTGACCTGGAAAACCAACATTTATAGCCTTGATTTTCTCTCTCTGACAATCTCTCCTAGAAACAGGGATATGAACATACATAATATAACATAAATGAGTCACATAAACAGCCACCCTAACCCCTGCCCATAATGAACAAGCTGTCAATTATATGATGCTCTTTAAGATATGGAAACGCAAACAATAAAAACAACCAGGTGCTGCATTCTAAGGATAAAGGAGGAGGATAAATGGAGCAATTGTTGTGTAAGGACAAAGAATTGGTATCAAAATTGTATTGTTCCATGACTCACTTAATGAAACGCCTTTATCTAATCAGCTTGATTAACATGCATGGTATAATTTGATTTAAGTGCTGGAAGAGTTGTTGGCTGGTGGAGTTTAAGTATCATATCATTCTGCTGTGTCTGATGTCCTTTCCCTAATGCAGTGAATATTTTACTGTCATGTCTGATCAGAGTGCAGCCCATGGTGGGCCAATTACAAGCTGTCAGAATCCATCTGTGTGACAGTCCAGGTAACACTTCATAACTTTTCAACACAACCTCTATATCTCGTCCACCACACCTAGGAGGTCAGATGGCAGGATCATATTCTTGGAGATCAGTGCCCTGCTAAAGGGCACTTCAGCAGGGTGGTGCATCCTAGTAAACAGGGGGCTTTCACTTTTGGTCATGCCCACTGGGCCCCACACCTCCCTCTGCAAACAAACTGATAAAGGCCTGGATTGGATGGCGATATCTCAGTACTGCACGCTCGAACGCACCTACTAGACCTTTGGTGCCATTAAACCGACAGTGCCTCGTGTCTCTTATCGAATACATGTAACATGTGGACGCTCATAAAAATGTTACTGGTGTTTACAGATGCTGCTCATGCGTTTCGAGTGGGCGGACTGGTTTGCGCTTTATACCCATCTGACAGTCTATCCAAAGACGCATAACGCATCAGCACCGAAAACCCACGCGTCCCGCCTCCTGGTAGAAAGCGCTTCATATCAGTTAACCCTTCAGGCACACTGCGTTATTACGCACTCATTAAAATGCACCCCCTCCTTCCCTCTCGTTTACGCATATGCCTTGTGGGTTGTCATGGGCTATTATTGGGATGTTTGGAATGCACACCCCTCTCTCGCCTACCGTTTATTCCCGACACAATTTCCGATCGATGTGTTTGTGGTCCCGTGGAAAGAGGATGGCCAGGACATCCGAGACTTTTTCAGTCCTGGTCGGTCGCTCGTATCCACGGCGTCTGAGCGCTCCATATGCCGGTGGTGATGCCGGTCGGTATCGGAGTACCCCCGGTGTTTGATTTTGATCGGGGTCCGGGGTTGTCTCCAAAGATGCTGCGGAGGCTTCAGAGTCGCCTGTCCTTCCCGGGGAACCGGGAGCGACAGGGACAGGCTCTTCTTCGCGCATGGTGGTGGTTCCATCATAGTGCAAACAAAATGTAAAGATCCCTTTTAAACGTATTGATTAAATGATATGGCTGTATTCGTTTATTATTAGCACAAAACAAAACGTTTCATGTCCCTTTCTGCCGCTTGCTCTCTGAGCGAACAAATCAAAGTGACCAAGTCCAGCACAGCCCAGATCTGAATCTTGTTTTCTGAATAACATCAAAAACGGTCACAGTGGTAATCTGACAAGTCATCCAAAAATCATTAATCTCATTGTTTTCAGTGGTGATCAGTTTTAATTTAGTATAATCGTCGCTTCGCCGTGATCCTCACGAGTCCTGGGTTTTGGTGATGAGACACCGGTCCTGCTGCTTCCCCTAAAGTTTGACGTTTCGTCGCCCATGGCGCACAACCGAATGACTATTTGAGAGAATGTATTGCTTTTAATCAGCCACTTATTGCAGAGACACATAGATCGCCGGGGCTCGATTCTATGCGTGTGTGGTATTATTGCTGCCCTATGTCTTTCAGATGAGCTGAAATTTCCAAGCAATTTCCATAAAAGTAGCCTACTCAATCTATCATGGTTCATGTAGAGCTACAGCATCTCTGTGTGCGCCTAGACCGCAGAAGTCTTCAATAATTCCTCCATGGAGATGTTGGATCCAATGATTTTCAGCAAGATGTTGTACTGGACTCAATAACCATCCCTTCTTAAAACATCAGGATGGTGTGAGGAATGGTTGGACATGTCCAAAAACCACATGCGATCCTTTGTTCCTTGCTGTCCAGACTCTCTTCTTCAGGTTTTGTTTTGTCAGAATGCATCATAAAAGGACACAAATTGATATTTGCGGATGTTCAGTCATAATGTTCAGTGATGTGGGCCATTATCTTCCCATTTTCATATTTGCTGGAGTTCGACGACAACAGCTTCACCACAACGCTCTCTCTCTCTCTCTCTCTCTCTCTCTCTCTCTCTCTCTCTCTCTCTCTCTCTCTCTCTCTCTCTCTCTCTCTCTCTCTCTCTCTCTCTCTCTCTCTCTCTCTCTCCTGGCAAGCCCAGTCTATCTGTGGTTGGGTGAATGTTCTCCTCAGTGATTTGCCAGTACTGGAGGGTTTTGAACCTGTTATGTGGTCATCCATTATGTTTTGCCCCATGCGGGCATTCACTGCACATTTCCTTGACAGAAAATAAACACAGCAAATTGCTCAAATGACGGCAGTTGAAAAAGAGGCTTACAAGATCAGACATGACATCTAATCATTTTGTCGCTGAAAATTGTCACTTTGACTTAGACGGTCCATGCTTGAGGAGTACATGTTTATATGCCCCCTGGAGTGACAACACTGACACCTTCCAGTCCGTCCCATTGTGTTGCTGCACCCAGTATTTTTAGATGAGGAACAAAAGTAAACACTATCCCTTTGCTTTGTGAGCTGTGCAGGGCACTCACATTGTTAGGTAAAACTATATATTCCCATCAGGGCCACCACAGCTAATGCTAGCTTACTGTAAACACCTTGGATGAAAGCATTTGACTAGTGATCTTTGTGACAATGAGCTGACTTCTGTCTGTCTGGGACCAATGTTTTACTTCAGTATTTTGGTCTGCAGTGCATTTTATTTGATGCTAAATCAGATTTCACTCTTGATCAGAAGGTGCTGGCTATTTCAGTTTTGTAGGTGCTAGTTGGGTTGTGTAGGAGTATAGGGAACATGCTATTATTTTCTACGAATTTTAAAGGATAACATTGGTTGTCTTCAGTGTTTTATGCACTGTACATACCTTAAATTCTCATGTCTTAAAGACAGCCATTGTTTTGTGTTTACATAGCATAGAAATCTGATAGTGGCTTAGAATACACATAACAACAATGTGACATGGACCAATTAGATCTTTTGATTGCTAATAAATTATTGAGTTAATTTTTGATCATAGATGTCAAACTGGGATCAAGGTGCAGCTGCGGTCTTGACAGTCTTTGGTTCAGTGACTTTAGCGTGCATCTACAGAGGTTTTAACTAGGGCTGTCAATCGATTAAAAAATGTAATCTAATTAATTACATACTCTGTGATTAATTAATCGAAATTAATCGCATACATAATTAACGGTGCCTGAACCGATACTTTTTAAGAAAGTAAAAAAAGAAAAGAAAAAAAAAGGGTACTAAACAACAGTTGGTGGCATTAAAGAACGGCAGTGGCACCAGATTGTCGTCTGTATGCAAACGTCAATATGGAATGAATTAATCTGCGTTAATTTTTTTTAACGCGTTATTTTTTCTCAGATTAATTAATCGAAATTAACGCGTTATTTTGACAGCCCTAGTTTTAACCTTTTGTCATCCCTGCATTGGAGGGGTTTCTAGCTGAACATGACTAGCATGTGATCAGTATGAGCATGCCCACATCTGAGACCATGGTTCATTGCTGAATCATTGTGCCATTTTTAGATGGAACGTAATAGCTCTTCAAGTGGAGGGGATCAGCTTTCCCTGTGTCTTATACACGGGTGCATTAAATGGAAAATAAACCATCAGTCCTTAGTTAAAGATAGAGCACATTTGCCTCATGCTCTGTAAAGGGGTGAAGCACCTGGCTAAAAAAAGTTGGTAACACTTTTCTTGATAAGCTTAATCATAAGAGTGACATGACACTGTCATGAACACATGACACTGTCATGACATATGAACCCTAACCATCACTTAAAAAAAAAAACGAATGACACTTGCTGACAGAAGCGTTATGTCATAAACGTTTATGACTTGTTTATAATTTTTATGACACGTTCATGACAGTGTCATGTCACTCTTATGTAGATACCTTCAAGTAAATTGTAACCAAAAAGTTTCTCAAGACACAGCTGTTGAGCAGTGAGAGGAGTTAAGGTTCTTATTGGTGACCTGCCTACTAGGAAACACCAAGGCTGGACTCATTACAGCCTCAGCTGACCTGGGAGCACCTTCAGATTCCCTAAGAAGAGCTGAGGCTGCTGGGAAACAGGATATCTGGGCTGTTCTGCTTGTTGCCACTCGTGACCCTGACACAGATAAGAAGCTTAAAAAATAGACAGACGGATGTTTGGATGTACTGTAAACTTTTTAAAGTTGCTGCTGCTCTTCTTCCCCTGCCAGCGTAGTCTGAACGCTCTCATGAGTAATGCTCTGAATAGCATGAATGGTGGCACTGACAGCTATAAATTGTTTAAAACGTCTTGGGTGCCAATGTGTGATCTAAAGCTCAGAAACAATTTACAGACACTTACATTACGTTTTCACTTAGGGCCATGCATCAAAAAGAATAACATCAAACCAGGAATGTGTCAAATAGGCTACGTATAAAAATTATGGCACAGACTGTAGTAACTTTGATAAAGCCATAGTGAGGGGCTGTGGTGAGTCTTGGTACAGTGCAGGCAGCTCCAACCTCAGGCCTCACACCTCAGGCGAGTGGAGCTCATTAGCCGGAGGCCGCCAGAGACAAACGCCGTGTGTAGCACGCTGCAGCAGGAGAAAAGCTGTGTTGGGGGAGGAGTGGTGCCACTAAGAATGAACTAAAAGTCCACTTTTTTCTTTTTCTACCCTCAGGGGTCCCCTGAAAGCTTTACTTCATTTATCCCCAGTGGTGGCGCCTCTGCTCTGATAGATTGAAACAGAAGGGAAGAACGTGACAAGAAAGAAATGTTGGGCATATCTGGAGACTTCCTATGAACACACCTATTTTGAAAATGTCCAAATATTACCTGTATTCTGACAATAAATCAACATTTTTATCTTGCCAACCCTCACATATGCTTTGGTTTTATGGAGAAAAAATGCATAACCATAAACAGACACTTGGCCTCACAGAGCAGTGAGAGTGGTTATAGATTTGTAGTCTTTCTATCCATATTGCAATTACTGGCTTTAGAAACCGACTGACACTCTTAAAAGTTGTTTTCCTCTAGTCCAAATGCTTCGTCGCTCTATTTTCTTCTGCCTTAACCTGAATTAAATCATTGTTTTATTTTGTGCTCATGTCCAGCTGTCTGTATTTCAGAGCAAGCAGGACAGAAACACACTGCTGTTGCATTCTTTTAGATGTAAAGAAATATTGCTTTGAGCTACGATTTTACGACAGAGTGCGTATAGTATAAGGCATTAGACGAAGGTTTTGATAAGACATTAAGCTGCTTTAGATGAAATGGCTGAAAAGTGTGCACAGGTTCAAGTGATATTGTATGTATGTAGCATAAATAGATTTTCTGTGTTCAGTCAAATGTGTTCATATAAGCTTACTGTAGGGATACATTAAATAGCTAGTGACAATGTGAACATAGTTTTTGTACCTGCTTAAGTATCTGCATCTGGAGTGAGCATCACTGGATATATCAGCACTGACACTGATGGATCAATTAAGCACTAGCAATGCACAGCAGCCATCTATAATGAACAAGAACCCTTGTCTTGCGGACCTAATGGACCTAAAAGTATTCACACATATGTGGTACTTGAACATGAACTGCTTTCCACAAAACTCAAAGTGATTTAAACTAATTTGGAAATTGTGTGGTAACCTTCAGAGAAAAGCAGCAGCAGCATTTTAACTGGAGTTGAGCTGCAGAAGCTTGGCAAAGGCACGTACAGAAGCATTGCAGTAGTTCAGGCACAACACAAGCATTAATCATTTTGTCTGTCTTTAAAAGCCAGGGCCTAATTTTAGGAGTGTTTTCTCAGCTGAATTTAAAAAGCACAATTGAACATGCTTTTTTGCTTATAGCATTTAAAAAAAAAAAAAAAGGGTTAAATATGGCAAGCTGAAAACGTCAGGTCGATGAGGGGTCTTGCAGCTGCTTTTTGCTCAAGAGTCAGAGAGTCTTCATTTGTATGTCTGATGTACTGCGAAATACACACAGCAAGCCATGTCTTGTTTTGATGGCTTTGAGGAATATCTGAGGACCCAGACAAGTGCAGGTTGAACACATACAGAAACCTTGACTGTGGGTTTCTTTACAACAAAAACTTGTCAAATTAAATAATACACTCTTTCACTTTCACTAACCAATGGCTCTTCAGAATTCACACAAATGTCACATTGGATTGCAATGTACAACCGATTTAGCTAAAAGCTTCTGGGATTTGAAGGATTCAATACTGATCCTGAATTGGACCTCTTCCTTCTAGACAGTTATTATGTCTATTTAATTTAAGAAATACATTGTGATAAGTGGTTTTACATCAATATATGATTTATTAGGCTACGTTTGTGGCTAAAACAAACACTTTGTTTTACCATCGTCATATTACAGTTACATAATTACATAGCCACAAATAAATACTTAATAATTACCTCATTGCTATGCATCCTGTTTGAAAAAGAAACATAGTATGGAAAATAAGTTGTGCCTTTCTTTCACTCGCTTACGAAACTAATGCACAAGCTAGCCAGATCAACAACTTTATGACAAGAGCCGGAGGTGCTCATGAAAACACTACCGCTTTTGTCCACAGGGGCCGCCAAAATCAACTTAAAAAGTTCCTTGTAGTTGCCAATGTGTAGGAATTTCTCCCATCTAGCGTTGAGATCATATATCGCAATCAACTCTCTCGCACCACGCAGTTCAAAGTACGTATTACAGCTACGGTAACCTTCACGCTTCAAAAAGCTGGTGTCTTGCTCTTTTCAATATCCTTTTTCTTTTTTTGGGCGAAGAAATTTGGATTTTGAATATGTGTGGTCCTCCATGTTTCCTTCTTCAAACTTGCCGGGGCCGTGAAGCTACGATACCCATTAGCAGCATTAGCAGCACATGTGAGTTTATTGTGTGACAGCGAAAACGCAAAAGGCGGAGCAGTATGTCCTGTATGTCCCTTACCGGCTAACGTATTTCAAGATGGCGCATGAATATGGAGCGTCTACCCCAGTTCATGCAAATGCAAATGTAAAATTTCAAGCCAAAAGGAATACTTGGAATTGATGGTGGTGGTAAATATTCATGAAAAAGGACAAGTTTGTGAACGGGCAACACAGATTTCGATAATGAACAACTAAACACGTTACACACTGGACCTTTAAAAATGAAAAGAATAGACGTTATATTGAATATTGACCTTGAAAATGTGATGACTCTGGGGGTCTGTTCTCACTTTACGTCCTTGCTAACACAGACTAAATTTGCAATTGAATTTCAACTTTAAATGATTATTTTTCTCTCAGGGCAGCTGACGTTCAATACTGTCTCTTTGAGATAAGATTGCCAGTTTAGTACATGTCCTTAGAAAATGAATAGGGAAGAAATTATAGAGCTGTCTGTTACTGGATGTAAAAAGAATATGTGGAAATAACTGCATTTTCTTATTTGAAGATGATGAAACAATACAACAAAAGTGTTTTATTAAAAGGCTGTTATGGGTTCAGAAAACCCTAAATGAGCAACTCCATGCTGTTTATCAGAACCACAAACTGGAGTATTGTTTATCTGGGAAACACTTGGGCCTTTAAAAATAGAGACATGAATTTTCAATTGCGTTGGATTTCTCTGTAAGGAATTTCTCTCTGAAGAACAGTGAGAACAATTTCAGCATAATTAAACATATGATTCAGTCGCTTCATCAGAATGCGAATGAGCACACAAAGACTCCAGGAGTTTTAACTCTTGCATGCTAACAAAATAAACTTGACCAAATACGAAGGAAAACAAAAACATGCAGACCATTGGAATGTAACACGGGTAATATTCTCCTGTGAAATGTAAGTACACTTGTATCTCATTCTAATTACTTTTTAATTTTAATTACCATAACATTAGCAGTATGTAACTGATCTAATATTTAAACATAGAATGACATTGAAAAGGGAAATAACATTTTAATTAATTTTAATTATTATTTTTTTGTCTAAAGTACTCCTAGATGACATA
This sequence comes from Sander vitreus, assembly GCF_031162955.1. Classification (NCBI taxonomy): domain Eukaryota; kingdom Metazoa; phylum Chordata; class Actinopteri; order Perciformes; family Percidae; genus Sander; species Sander vitreus. The sequence goes on from NC_135869.1 coordinate 15,474,771, forward strand.
GAAAAGGGATCTGTCAAATAATTATATATATATATATATATATATATATAATATGGAGGACACCACAGATGAGGAAATGACCACAAAGCACAGTACGGACTGGAGTACTCCATTGTGGTATGGAAAGAAATCTGAGTCAGCTGCACACTTCATTTAGCAAGCATCTGATTTATGTGTTCAACCTCGCCAAATGGCTCTCCATGTTATACATTCATATTGTGAGGAATAATTGAAATGCCAAGCAGTCTTACTAACACACTGTATGTGGATGAGAGGGTTGTGCAGGCCACGGGAAAGTGTGTAAACTGTGTGAAATGCATTCTTGCCATTTTGATTTGAATGTTGGTGGGTAGGAGTGTGTACACCGTAGAAATTTAGCTTCAACTGAACTTGTGAAAAGCTTACAGCCAATCACAGAAGGGAGCGACCCCTGCATGTGCAGCAGAAAGACCATCAGCAGCCTGTTTGGCCTCTGGCCCACACTGAGTCTACACATCAGGCATCAGGGAATGCTGGGAAATGGATCCCCTTTCTGCCAGTGGAGGGCCATGAAATATTAATTCACACCTCTTTCCTGACAGTGAGCAATAGTCTGGCAGCTAATGGCCATGTGTGTATCTGCATGTGTGCGTTTACACGTATGTAGGACAAGAGAAAGTCAATGGAAAGCACTTACTGTATGTGGGTTTGTGTGTGTAAGAGAGGGTGAAATATAGGCATGCTTAGATGTAGTTGCAGTAAAATGTAAGTGTTTCAGCAAGCTATTGGGTCATTTATATTAAAGTATTAAAAAGGATTCCTGAAATAACTTCAGGTTGTCTTTTTCTGTGGAGGTGCAGTGGTGGGGGCGGACTGTCCACGCCGTGTGCATGTGCGTGTAAACACTTGCACACTCATGCTGATTCAAAGCTGCATAAATATTCCACACGTTGAACAACACGATCGTTCAGGAGTGATTCTGGGATGTGCTCACAAGCAACAAGAGTGAGCCACCACATTTCACCTCTTTTTCACTCATTTTTCTCCAAACGAATCAGATCTCACTGAGATGTCAGTTCACTAGAAGGCAAAGGAGGAGTTAGATGGGAAATGTTGCAACAGGAAGGCAAGGTTTCACTTTGGGGACAATCTGAGGACCAGTGAGACCACAAACGACATGATAACTGGATTTGAAAGCTTCTACAAACTTCTGCTAATGCAGTTGTGAAGCTATAATGGCAACTTGAGACGAGAATCAAGTGTCAGACTAAGCGCAAGGTTGTTTTTTTTTGCTCCATATGTGCTCCTGCAATGTCCTTTCATGGTCACTGGTGGTGTGAGATATATTAATGGTGAAACCAGGGGCACAGTGGAACTTTACAGATGAGTAAAATAAAATTACAGACCTTAAAAGACCCATCAGTCATGTCTATACCCACATTATGCATTTTCAAATATCTAATTAAAGAGTGTGAATTATAAATGTAAAGCATATATTTTGTTTTACAACTGGCCACATTAAATCTTTTAACAGTATCAGAACACATTAAAACTTACATTTAGTAATTATCTTTTGTCAGTCCTATTAACGGACCTGTCAATCAATTTGGGAGTGATGGCAGATTGTGCTTTTAATGACATGCTGTTTTTGAAATAGGAAAGTATAAAAATGTGTTATGTTGTTGTACTAGGTCCGTTTTTACATTCACATCATAGGTGCTTTAAGCAATATACAGAGTCCAATGAAAAAAAAACAAAAAAAAACCTGTCAATTTTAATTCTTAGATCCAAAATAGAGAAAGCACTGGTCAGAGATCGTGTTCTCACAATATCTCGTAATTCAATAGTGATCATGCAAGAGACAAGTGGCAGCAAAGGAAATAAGAGGGATGAGAGCTGCACTCATAAAAGTGATGCTTCTTGAGTTTTTTGGGTGTTTGGTGGAAAGATTTCAACACTCTCTATATTACTTTGCTGGTGCTTCGCCTTAAATAAAACTCTCAGCCTGACAGTTGAAACCAGGTTCATCTCACTGCTACAGTCCATGTCTGGATTACATTTGCGTGCTGGGGATGTTTAATGAATATTCAATATTGAATGTAAGCATCTTAATAAAGACTGTATATTGCTTCCAAGAAACAGACACAAATTTAGTTTTTCATTTTAGAAACCAGTTGTATTGTTTCAGCGCATAGGAGCAATAACACTGTGCTCAGAAACATTGCTTTTATTTCCCCATAACCAGAAATTGTTATCTTATTTTGTCGTGCCAAGGTGATATAGCCTACAATTACACAGAGGATCGACTGGAAATGATGAAAATGAAGAGTGTAACAATACTAAAGCTTAGTTCAGGGGGGATAAATACGTGTTGTGGTTTGGATTTTAAATCCCTACTATAATATAATCTTGTTTGGGTGTATAAACAGGAGCAGCGTTCTAACAGTGGTTTCACCCTCCTGAATTAGGCAAAAGGCAGACTTGTAGCTTTCTCCTGGACTATCAAGATGTTCTATGTGCTACTGTTTTATAGACTGTTTGTCACAGGGAGTGGGCTGTTTTATATGACTAATCCTGCTATAAATAGCTCTTGTGACATACCCCATTTGGTTACTCTTTGTTGCTCGTAGACTGAAACAAAGCTGTAATAAATCATGGAACGTGTGAATTTAGTGTTTTGCACATAGATCCGTACAGTGAATCTGTATATTTAAATACGTTCCTATTCAACACACATGGACAATGAAGTGATCGGGAGCAGGTACATTTTAACCACACATAGGCACAAGAAATATCACTTTCCCTTCATTTGTGTTTGTAATTGGTGATAAATGATGGTGCAGTGATCTGCCTTCAGAGCTCTTCCTCTTTCCTCTCTGTATTTGGGAAAATCGCAGGCTTCAGCAGCATGCACCAGCAACTGAGCAGGGCGACTGTGTGGGTGGGAAATATGAAAGGCAGAAATCTAAATGTGTCTGACACAGCGTCCACCAAGCCTCGGTGGATCCCTCTGAGAACTCTGGGTAGACTGGCTGCAGGTATGAGAACATAATTTGAGGGTGCCTGAAGCATTACAAATATCACAGAAATAAACCCAGCGGCTGGGAAAAATACATTAATATAATGCCAGTAGATTTAAAAAGCAACCCCATAATTTCTTCTCAATGTTCTCATTTCTATGGTCCTTTACAGATTGGTGTTAAAACAGGAGAATTTCTCTGTTTTATTTCTTTTAAGTGACATTCTATGACAGACCAAACATACGAGTTTCATGACAAATGTAGGCTACTGCAGTTTCTTGCCCATCAGGGGAAAGCACCATCAGCTCAAGGCTCAGCAAGTCCACATGAATAACAGCTAATCAAAACCGTTCACCCTGATGGCCGCTGAGAGGAAGAGTTCACCGCCTCTTGCCCCCCCCAGCACCTCCGTATGAATGGTGCGGCACAGTAATGCAAAGGGCTTAGTATTGCCACACAGCCAATCACCTGGCCAGATGACTTTAAGCTCAGTTTGACCTCCCATTACCTTCAGGGTCTGCCCAACAGAAAATAAGAGCATAGCTGACATTTCAGTTTATTCTTTGTTTTTTAATGAAACCTGAATGTTAACATTCTCTATACACAGTCTTCACTCACTTTAGTTTGACACATTCCTTCAGTTGTTTTTATTTCTTGAGCAGCCTGTTATCAGTCTTTATAGCTGCTGACTGAGATTGTTATTAAATTATTCATTCAAGCAGCACAATTCATCCACTCAGTGATAACTTGTTTAACATTAATCCAGGTCACATGCACAACAATACCACTCTCACAGAAACTACCAGAGCCACCCATGGATTGGTCTGAATGGTAACATTTTGTAACTCAAGTATACAGGAAAAGTCAGACTATTAGATAATTATTAGGCATTATACACACACACCATTTTTGAAGTTATTAGCAACCATTTTGTTTCTCCATATTGGGCAATAAAAGAGTCTCAGAAGTTTACAAGCAGGATTTTTTTTTTTTTTCCAGCAGATGTTTTGATGCATCCTCCCTCTTGTTTACTTCCTGCTTTCTTTCTGCTGCACCCATTCCTCAAGCTCCTTCTGCAAGTACTCGGAAGCATTAGTTTCATGGTTGGTTGCCAAGCCAATAAAGCAAAACATCAGCTGGCTGTGCGTGCGGTCATCACTTACATAATCAGGCTAAAATTATGATCACTGCTGCGGGCTTCATTAGTTGGCCTATAACATTTTTTTTTGGTATTACAAAAACAACTCTAATGCTTTTGTTACTTTTATGCCAGCAGCAGAGGGTAAACTTTTCCTTATTAAAAGAGGACATTATGAAAAGATCACGCAAATAAAGGCAATTTAAATGATCCTGCTCTAAACCACATGCTGATTTATTTTGCGTTTTACCATCGATTGTAATTTTACATTTTCAAGTTTTGAAAAGGTTCTCTGTGAATTTAGCACATCGACAATTTAAGTCTTTTTGCATCCTGGGTTTCAAGTCAAATAAAATCATGCGAATAGGTTAACAGGGCCACTTAACTCAAGAAACAAAAAGTTCTGGGTAAAAATACAGAAATATTTTCATGTTAACCCCCAAAAATGTCAAATATATAGATAGCACAGAGCTAAAGTTTCTTTCAATGACGAGTTAACAACAATGTGTTAAATAACATTTACTTGCTCACATCACACAGAGACAACCATGGCGGTACAGATGAGAAGATGGCAGTTAGAATCAAATCGATCAAAATGAATGATCATCATACAGTACGGCTGCATCTCTTGGTCCATACACAACATGAGCGGACCGCTGTGGCGCCACTCTTGGTCACACCAGCTGTCAAGCATACAGGCAAACAAAAATAACACGAGGAGCAGCAAATTCATTCAAAACACCAGACCAGAGGCAGGTTTGATTAAAGAAAACAAAAAAAGATTAAAGAAAACAAAACAAAAATTGGACTCAGGAAAATGATCAAGCTTAACTATTTACACAGCAAATAACAGAAATGGTAAATGTAGATGGAAGCCAACACAGGGCAGGATGATGTCACAGAAAACACTGTTAAGGCTCAAGTGTAGCTGCATTTCCTAGCAGAAGTCAGAGGTAATGGGTTTTCACAATCAAACTGTCAACCAGATAATTATAAAAAAGAAAAACAAGGATAGTCATGTCACTGACCAATCACCTGCCACTAGCTTCCATTAGTACCTCCCCAGACTCGAGAGATGGCACACAGCTCATGTCCACCGCCCCATCCACCCACCCAACCCAACCATCGAGGTGTGGTGTTTGGACTTTTAAGACATTCAAAATTTAAACTTAGCAAAACATAATGCTCACATAAACAGAAAATATTCAACTCCTGGACATGTGTGAGAGTAGACTTGAAAATGGCATCTTCTAGGAGGTGAGAACAGATTTGGATCGTGACCTCCCAAGTGCATCAACCAGTGCAGAGAACAGACTCCGTAAACAAGTTGGAGGGTGTGAATCAATAGACAAACAACGTGGAAAAGTTAAAGGCTCGAGAAAATATGCCAGAATGGTAAAAAGCTTCACCGTCAAAATACACAGGCAGGTACATACAGCTGTCATTGGTGGATGGAAAGCTGCATGTTAACCAATGAGGAGAGGCCTGAATGTGGAAATAGTCATACAGCAAAATATACAACCCTGTGGAAACAAAAAACACCCATCTCATTACACAAACTACTGAACTTTTTACATGGAATTTAGGAAGGCCATTTAAAAAACTAGAGCCTTTCAAGTAAAGCTTGTCTTAATACTATGCAAGTCCCTTTGCCTGAAATTGTGGACAGTATCACTTTAGCGGGATGTCAAACATTATAAAAAGCAGCCTATTGCTGCCATTGAAAACTGGCCAAACTATCTGTAGCTCTGCTGATACACCACACTCAACACAGGAATGAAAAAAAAAAAAGCTTAAAAGAAAGTACTTCTGTTTGCTAATTAACCATTTTTTTTTTTTCTCACTGTACAAGTTTTTCAACAGGAAATTAAAAGTCAAAATAAAAGAGGAAAAGTAAAAACTTAAATTACCAACACACTAAAATCATATATACACACAAACAGAAAAAAAATACCAAGAATTTCCATGGAGTGACACAACTGTCCAGATAGCAACAGGCTGCACTCCCCCGGCGCCCTCCAGGGGTCACTCACAGGAGTACACAGGAGACAAGTCCAAGGACCACCACGCCATAAAGTTCATTGGAAGAAACCCAGAGGATGCCATTGTGTCCTGGCTGTTAAATGGCTACTCCTACAGCAAGAAGCCATTCAGCTGTAGTTAGAATATACGCTTTCGCTTAAGGTAGGAATCTGCATAATGGCCACCAAGGCCCTGGGAGTGCTGGCCCACGTAGCTGCCCTCAGGGCTCGGCTCTGGAGATGGGATCAACCGGGAGAACACACGCTTGTGGCTACCAATGGGAGTCTACAATTAGTTAAAAAAACAAAAGTCAAAAACACAGCAGCTTGGTCTAAAACAGAGAGCTTCAACTCTAGGGGCTAGGGCCCCTAGGGGGTCCTCAGAGTTACTGCAGGGGGGCCTCCAAATTGTTAATTGTTTTAAAGTGTTTACAAAATTTTAATCTTTACATGAATCCAACATATTAGCAAATATAAAATCAGCCTATTTGTGAGGAAAAGAAAAACAAAAAACAAAAAAAACACGGCTAGGCGTACTAACCTATAGGTAGTCACTAACTGCCATCCACAGATACAGTTAAGGATTCACTGTGCCACATGTATGTTTAACATTATTGATTAAGTAACATTCGCCTACAATATTGATACAACGGATTGTTTTGTTAATTTTGATTAATAGTGCAGACTTAGTTTTGATGAATGGTTGGAAGAGAAGTGAATCATAAGATGAAACAACATTTTTTACAACACTCTGGAGTTAACTGTTACTGGAATTGTTTGGATGCCACTGACCCGGCAATAATGAAGTTTGGACGTATAGTAGCTAAATCTATCCATGGAAAAAATATGTTTTCCTCAGGAGATATTAGTTATAACCAGATTAAGTTAGCAAAGCAGTTTGGTGTTTTTATGTGCAGTAGTTATTTGGAAAATTCCAAGATCTGTTACAAAGCTAATGTTAGCTTAAGTAGACTGACCAGTGCTTAACAGGGAGGCACTGGAAATCGGCGGTTGCTTTTTAATTTTTTTGAGAGCGAATTGTCCCACAATAGGAATACAATGATTATAACTTATTTAGTTGGTAACTGTTGTTGTACAATCGCAATATTACACTCAAGGGTTTTATAGGACCAAGGCGCATAATGTTGTTAAATCAAACCCTCTGGTGTAATATTGCTTAAATAGTGTTTTTTTTTTTTTTTTTTTTTTTAAATATATAAATAACAAGAAAGTGTCTAAATTACCTTCACAGCATCCCCCAGGCCTGGGGGGTAGTTGGTGGTGTGGCTCACAGGAGGCATTCCCACAGCCTGAGGACAAACAACCAACTTTCAGTGACCTAGACTTCTGAGGCTCATGCACACACACACAGCATAACATTAATTACTGCACATGGGATTATTCGTGGACCCTAACCTAACAGTTTGAAACCAAACCAAAGCTTACTTTAAAAAAAACAAAGTCCAAAGCGTGAGGCTTACCCTGTTGAGAAGGGTGGTGGGGAGGCTACCGTTACTGGGGGCCTCAGGCCCTGAGCTGAAGTATGAGGACATGGGTTGGCTGGGAGGATAACTGTAGTGTGAAAACCGCTCACTGTAGTCGGGGTGACGAGAGAGCTGCAGAAACAAACCGTTAGTATAGTAATCTAACATTGAAACCATGCTCACGCAGTCTTCAAACGGTTGACTGTACACTACCTGCTGCTGACCAAATCCTGCCAAGGCTCCAGTATCAAGGTTCTCCTGCTGTTCATACAAGTGGGCCAGAGGATCCTGAGGAGAAACACCAGGTGGGCATCAGACCAGCTCACATCATATAGGCTACTAAAAGAGCAGCAATCAGCTGCTACACTGTAAATGTCATCAGGTCACCATGACATCTAGGAAAGCTGCAGCCATTTGTGTCAAACTTTCTAAAATGGGTCTTTTCATTAACAGAGCAGTGGGAACCTGGTGGTTACCTGGTGTAGAGGAGGATATTCTGGGCTGTAGGAATCCTGGTAGCGCAGGTTGTAATTTGGCTGAATGCTCTGGTGTGTGTGCTGGTTGGACACATTACTTAGTGTAGGCCTCTTCCTATAGGGGTGAGGTCTGCAGCTTCCTCCTGGAGTAGGGGAGGATGGACAGACATTACATGCTGGAATACATTTTAGCATCAGGGTTCGCCAAGATAAATTTAAGACCTTTTTAATACTACTTATAAATGAACGGCAATGCCAAATCACAGCCATACTGGCAAAAGTAAGAAGGTTATAATGGAAAGTCAGTGTGGATTGTAAGCCCCTCGAAAATCATAATTTACCCTTGCAGGTTCACAGGCTGCACTATAGACGATGCAATTTCTTCAGTATTGCTAGAAGTAACCACAGTGGCAGTTTTTATGCATTGCTGTTTAAGAGCTATGCGGTGAACAGAACTGTGCTATAGGCGCCTGCTGCTGGCAGGCTGTTTCCGCTCTTCATATGGGAGTCGAAAGACATAAGTCCCATCGTGAAAGATTTTCAGCACAAACAGCATTGGGCCTCACAGTTATTGCCTGGAATCGACTTAACCCACTCATATTGTGGATTCATCTGATGAGCTACATGAGTGAAATGTAACGTAACACACAAACATTGTATCGTTATGACGTTACAGTATTTAATATAAAATTGTTTTTCTTGTCCTTTAATGAAAGGACCAGGAAGAAAGAAAAAAGTAAACAAAATTAATCCTTTTTTTTTTTTTTTTTTTAAATACCTTATTTTGACAATATTAAATTCAGTGCATTAATACTTTAAAGACCCTGTGGGTATTTACCCAAGTTGATGCAGCAAACAACAGAACGCAAAGCAGAAAAATCAGAACCCCAGTGTTTTTTAAAAAAAAAAAAAAAAGCACCTCACCTGAGGGGAAAACATTGCTGACACCGAGGAAGGCACTCTGGGGATGGTTCACATCTTTGGGAGGATCTCCTAGTATGGATACCTGAAAAGGAGGGTAAAAGGTAATTTTTTTACCATTTACCCTTTGATAAAAAGCTGGACAAGAATACAAGAGGCAGAAAACATTGAAATTACTTGGGACCTCACCCCTTGAGCTGTGAGACCATCTGCTCCCATCACGCCACCCATCAGGGACATGGAGATGCCCTGCAGAGTGGGAGAGGAAGTCTGGGGGAAGGTACACGCTGCTGTGGGAGACTCCTGCTCTCTTGCTAGGGCTCTGCCAAGTGGCATTTGCTTTAGGGGGGCCAGAGGATCTGTCTGTAGACCAAGACCTGGGACACCACCACCTAGGGGAATTAAATAAGAGGAATGGTTGTAAATTAAAATTATTGTAATCTTCAATGAACGTAAACATACATGTTATATTTTAGAGCTATATGATTCTACTACATAACATTAAGACGTATGTTGCATTGTGACAATATAATGGCCAAGGTAAAGAAGAATATCCCTGATTAACAGGCAAAGAGGAATACAGAGGTTTAGCATCATAAGCAAAAAAAAAAACCATGCAGTTTGTGGCTCAAGGAGCTACGGCTGGAGTCGGCGGATGCCATACCTTGGGGCAGGTCTCCGAGCAGATGGACTCCCTGCTGGACGGGCAAAGAAGCCAGGGGATTCTCCCCAATGAGTCCTGCCTGCTGGCCAAATGAGAGAGCAGAGTTCAGTGTCACTAGAGGGTCACACAGCCTGGCTGCAACACTTGAGCGGTGAAAAACTGCTGCACTACACAAGCAAACTTAATCTGCACCGAGGCTTACTCACCACACATGAAATTATGTCCTTGCAGAGTGGGTATTTATACTTTTAGTACACAATGGAGTACACCTACCACATCACTCAGCACCACTCAAAGTACACCGCACACAGAAAAAAACAAAACCAGTTTCCTAGCAAGTTTATCAAAAAAAAAAAAAAGGACCAGAATCCATCTAGCTTCACCACCACCTCACACACAGATAGCCAAACACAAACACCATTATCACTCACACAAGGCACTAGAGGGTTTTCTTTATTGTGCAGCACCTGAGCCCAGAGAAGATGATTTCCCAGAAAGGCTTGCTAATAGTAAAGAGGGAAAGAGCAGAGAGTGGGGGGGGAAAAAGGGTGTATGAGTAGGAGAGGATGAATCAAAACAGGCTGAGCGGCAAGGAGGCACATGTCAGAGAAAAGGCAGCAGTACCTGCTGCGCCTTGGCCTGGTTCTGAAGGAGCAGCTGGAGCAGAGCGGCGGAGAGGGCGGGGTTGGCCAGCAGGGGCATTGTAGGGGCTGCCCCGAGGAGGCCTGCACACAAAGAGGATCAGGATCCACAGCACCAAAACTAACTACGAATTAAGGCATTGATTAAGAGCTAGCGAGAACTCCTCACCTTGCTTGGGTCCCTGTGACAGTGGGTTGAGCAGCATCTTTAGGGTGGCGGGGTTATTGAGGCCTGTAAGTATCTGCATGGCTGTGGGATCAGGGAGGAGACCTTTACCCCTATTCACAGCCTTGAAGGGAGGGGCCACAAGTCAGGCAATCAGCACAAAAGCAGAGACAAAAATAATCGACTTGTAAATACAGTGCATCAATCTGACTTAAATACCATGGTTTGGGCAGCAATCAGAGCAGCCAACATGCTTCTTCCAGGAGGGCCAGGGGCACAGAAGGACACCCTGATGTGTGTCCCGCCCAGCAGTCTGCCATCAGTGAGTCGCTGTGCCTCCTCGGACATCTCAGCTGAGGCAAACTCCAACATCGCAAACCGCCGGAAACTTCCATCTTGTCCCTGAGCCAACTGTAGAGAGGGGGCGGGAAGAGTCTTTCTAATTTCACAAGACACACAATTGGCCGAAAGTTCTGCTGCCAATAAATACAGTAACAAGGTATGAGCTGATTGGCTATTTTTACTTACATACTGCACGTTCAGCACATACGAGTGCATCATCTATCTAAAAGCACATTTATTTTGAAAATGTCCTGTAAAACCAATGAAATGTACCAGAATCACTGCTCAAACAAGAAAAAAAATGTCTGGGTTACGTTAATTGATAATGGTGTGACTCCCGTAACAGCCTCTCATTTAAGCCTTAGCTGATTTAGTGTTCCTCCAAGTCCAAAAAACTCAATGTTAGATGCAGCAAGAAAAATGACCATAACTGATTAACAGATATTAGAACATAAATTCTTAATTGTGACTCATTTGCAGTGGATGAGTCTTTAGTCTTTAAACCATCCACCATTTTATTTCCTGTGAGAAAAGTTTGATGTGGCCTCATGAATTAATATCACCAGGTTTCAATAGTTCATAACCAGGTCAGTTGTAATCTTGCCACACCCACCTAAACTGACCCCATGATCCTTAAATCACTACATTTGCTACAATCCTAAAAAAAACCTAGAACCAGCAGAAAAGTACAACTACGCACGCCGTGCTAAAAAGGACACACCCCCCCTCGTTCCAGAAAAGCCTGCTGAATGACACCACCTGGGGGAGTCAGGTGGTTATCGCCATAGAAACCAGCAATGTTCATTGCTATAGAAACTTTGAGTTGCCACAGGAAAACTGGGGTAAAGGTTAGTACAGAAAGATCAAATATGGAATACAATTTTACAAAAGTGTTCCCGTCATCTGGAATCCTTCACAACATTAATCATTCTTGGCGTAAAATACAATCTAGATAATGTACACTTCTGAAATCATATTGATTTGTAGCAGTGTGCAGCACAAGTAGCAGTGTGTTTGTGTGTGGTGAATTTGACCTGGCAGAAGACTGGCGCATGGGTGTCAGTCAGGGCATTGCGGAGGTCTTGGGCTGTCAGCAGGTTTGGGGGCAGGCGGTCCACGCACAGGCATTTAGAGTGCAGGAGTGGATACGTGAGGGAGCCCACTTCAGTCCAGTGGACATACAGCATGCGGGAGCCCAGCTGCTTGCCCAATAGCTCCGACTTGGCCCTGGCAGCCGAGTCCTTCTTCATGTACTCCACAAAGCCATAGCCCTTGGAATGCCCTGTTACGGCGCTGTACACCAGAAAGCAGCGCTCCAAGTTACCAAAGGGCCGCACCAACTCCTCAAACTGCTGCTGGGTAAAAGCGCGGGGCAAGTTGGCGATGCACAGCAGCGAGTCTGTTGGCTGCAGCTGAACCGAGATCTCCCTGTCCCGTAGCACATGCTGGTGGAAATCTTTGATGGCACACTGCGCCTGTTCCCCATTCAGCAGTGTCACAAATGCTGAGGGTGATAGGGGATAGAGAGAGGAAGGGAGACAAACACAATTTGGTGTTAAGTGAGGGAGTGACATTTGCTCAGTTAGCATTAAGAGAAATATTTTTTTATACACAGCAGGGGCAAACCTGGTTAGTGACACCATTTCTCTTTTAGCATGTCTGATAAAAGGCAACACTGGTGGCACAATATCACCACACACCCAGCTTTCATGTCACTGCAACATTTCCCTATTGAGACTACAATGGGTGTCATCGTGGTTGACAAGAACCAAAAGGCATTTTATCTGACTGAGCATCATGTTGATAGCTAAAAAGTCACATCCAGACCTGCATTACTTCTGGCCATTATTAGCCACTAAGCCGCTGTTTGTTTTGTTTTAGTCAGTTCTTGCTGACTAATCGACTTCGACACTTCTAATTGTAAGCTGATCTTTCATGCACTTAGACCATCTTTAAAAAAGCAATTCCCCTGATTTGAGACGCAGGTCACATTTTGGGGCATACAAGGTTGATTCTCCCCCTAAGGATAATTTAACACTGATTATTTTTGTGTTTTAATTGCAGAAACTGGTTGTCTTGATGCATACAAATTGATGACTTTGTGACAAGCAAGTTCCGTTTGTCAACTAAATAGATCGGTAACTGACAATATGCATGACATAAGAACAGCACAAGTAATGAATTACATGTGCTATGTAAATGAAGCTTCGCATGCATGGTTGCTAGCTCTATTTTGGAACATGTTGGCATTATTTCTTCAATTTCCAATTTTGTCAAGCCATTTTGTCCACCGTAGATTCATTTCCAAATAGCTGCTACAGAACTCACTTGTGGAAAAAGACTCACTGGAAAAATGTTAGCTAGCCAGATGACCTTTCTTGCTAGCAAACTAACTAGCTTGCCATCTCTGCTAGTGCTGCTAAGAGTTAGCACACTGTTGTGTACTATACAGACTACAGTCATACCTCGAATACATACCAGCACAACTGAGGTACAATTAGTAGTGTAATTTAGTGAAAGACAAACTATTTTGTCACCACTAGTGATGAAATACAAATTAACTAAAGTACTGATACAAAAATGTGATTCAGAAGCTTTTTGTTCCTTTTATTCAATATTTTCCTTAAAGTTAAGAACCTTTTCCTTTTTATGAACAAAGCCCTTCAAATTGTGGAGAAATGTCCATATCAAGATTTTAGCAAATAGTGCACTGCTCTAAAACCGTTGTTTATGCGACAAGTATAAAGTTTGTCTGCTGTTCTGTTATTAACTTTTTTTAGATTATCTGTGATAGATCATTTACTCCTGTAAACTGAACATGCAATGCCTAACATGATGGACAAGCAGATAGACCAACCTGTGCCCTTGTATTTGTCAACAAAGCAGTACTTCAAGTCATAGTTGCCCAACAGCTCATGAACCTCCTGTAAATAAGAAAAGACAATCATTACATCCAGACATTTACATGACTAGAAAACTTTTCCCAGGTTCTCACACATAACATGTTTGACTTTCTAAGTTGTAGCTTTTGGTCATCACATAATTAACTCATTCATGTCCTCTGGTAAACTAGCAACAAGTTGCACCTGTGAAGAGGTGATAGGTTAATAACCTGACTCATTGTTATAGGAAAAATTGTTCTGTGCTGCTTTTGACCATTCACAAACGAATGGCGATGCTGTCTAGCATTTTCTGAAACGTTTTGTCTCCACACCTTCCACCTTTTGTTATACTGCAACTCACATCTCGAACTCCCACAACCCCCCCCCTCCCTCTGTGAACAATGGTACCGCCCGCAGGCGCACCGCTCCCCACGAGTCAGGCACGTTCCAAATGTGGCATCATGAGTAAATCACTGGCTGGTCGATGCAACCAAACGCCAGCTTTAACAACAGATGGGCTGATGAAAAAGTCCCAGCGCACCTGTAACTCCCATAAAGGGGAGTATAATCACCGACAATGTGGCTTGAAAGCTTGAATAGTGAAAGAAAAAAAATCTCGAATATCAAATGGTTACCTACGAGGCCGGAATGCCTGGCAGGTCATACAGGCCACAGATGACAAATATTGACAGTTATCTGACCACCTGGAAATTGTCCTAACAACGCCAAACGAATTAAAACAATACTAATGGTATTCCGTGGCTGCCAGTTAGCTAACTGTGTGTTCCCTTTTAAATAAACCAGTTGCAGATTCAATAAAGCAAAATATCGCATCAAACTTAAAAACAGCTAACGAGTTAAATGGCTAGCAGGCTAACATAGGTAGCATGGCAAAGCAAATTGGAGCTAGGCTAACGTTAGCCAAACGACCCCGTCAATTAATCAATAATCCAATAGTTTGAACCTCCAAATTTGTTAGTACTTTTTATTCATACCTGATTGCTAACGTCGGAGGGTAGATTTTTTATGATGATTTTTCTACGGTTGTAAAACTCCCGGCGAGTTCTCTCTAAGCGGCTCTCAATCTCTTCGGGGCTCAGTGATGTCAAGTCCTCGTCGACCCTCCGCTGACACTCGCGTTCCGAGGTTGAGTCCTCTTCGCCGCGTTCGAGTTCGGGATACCGGCCCGGTTCTCCGGACATCCAGTTTTCGTGATCCGCAGCGAGGTCGTCATTTTCGTGATGTGGACGAGGGGCGAAACTGAGCCCTGTGTCTGTGCTTTCATCCCTGGCAGCTGTGCTAACAGACACGACGGCCGCCATCACTCAGTTTGGTGGAAGTTTTATCGGTCTGAAAACTCACCCCGAGGTCCCCGATTTGAGCAGTTTAAACAATACACACATGGCCCCAGCGCCGCTTCTCATTGGACAATAGAGGACGCATTCTCCATGACTACGACGTAATCGAGGGCGGGGCGGGGCCACGTTTGCTTCTTGTTTTCTGTTCAAAACTAGATGATTGCTGGATTGCTAGATAGGGATTCCTCTTAAATTGGAATTAGCTACACCCATTTCTGCCCAGTAAAAACACACATTTAAAATCAGTTATATTTGTCTTAAAAGTCTATGCTACAGTAAGAACAGTCTTGCATTTCTTGGCTGGATCAGATATAAATGTTTGCTCTATAAAGATGTTTAAATCATTGTTTAACAATCTTGGATAACATCACGATAATCGTGACTAATAAATGAATAGGGTCAACACAGGGAACACAACATGTTAAAGAACATAATAACCTATATCGAATAAAGTAAATTAAGTAATCAATTAAGTATTTCTATAGGCCTATATCAGAATCAGGTGTTGCCGTACAAAAAAATCACTTTAATAAATGCATCCAGCCATATGCATCAGTTTCTTACTCGTGTTAGTGCAGTTACTGTTTGTTTTCAATTATAAATTTAAGATATTGGTTTATGTATGTAGTATACATACATACGTAGATTTTCATATTTTTCCTGGATAATTTTTTTTTTTAAACTTCTTAATGCCCGCTGTTAAGTGTGTTGGTTGGCTGGTTAGGAGACAGGCAGTCTTATGTTCCCGTAATGCACCATAGTATGCACTAGCTGATGGTTGCAACACTCTATAGACTATTCTTTTATACCGTGCGTGATGCAGTGTTACATTCCTCATACTAGCCTTTGGTCCTTTAGGCACTTTCCTTCAAACACATGGTGAGACATTTGCAACAGGTTTGTTGTGTTTACAGTGGCTGGAAAGCCCCTGGCTAAACAGATGCCCTTCTGTTGTAGTTGTTAATTTGCATTGTACAAGACTGTGGCTGCCCAGACAGCTTTGTAAAGTGGAATATGTGGAACAAATGCCTGCATTAGTGTTGAGGCTCTGTCCACGTATCAGGTTCTACCAGTTATAGGAGACTTGGTCTAAAGGTGTATGCAGAACACTGATTCAAACACCTGTTGAATATGAATATTTCCTGCATGCCAGGATAGGAGGTGTCAGATGACTCTACTGGTCTGTGAGGAATCTGGGTAATATGGCCTGTCTCATAACCACACAATTCTATGTGGTTAACATTTACATTAGTATAAATTAGTAAAAGCAGTAGTATTCTTGTTGATTTTTTTTTTTTCTTGCTGTGCAGCAAGCACATCGGTGCTATATTGCAAACAGCTGGACTGGTGTTGTGCAGAAAGTGGTAATGCGGTTTTCATTTTTCACAAGTTGAACATATTTCCTTTCCTACCTAGTGGCACACGAACAGGAATATTAATGGCCAAGACAACACAGGGTATTAGGAAAGACTATTCCCTGGGTCCGTGACCCATCTGAAAATATTTAGTGTAGAAGTTTGTTATAGTACATCCCTTAGCTTGAGATCAGTGAGTTCTTATGTAAAATATACTTAGCTATACTTTAGAAAATCTGGTAAGAGATCTAAATGGCACATTCTGTAAAATGTTTGTATACACTTTAGGACACATGCATCAATCTGTTTCAGTTTTTAATAAAAGGGCATGTGATAATGCATTATATTTTGAATTTGTTCTTTTGGTTTATACAAAAGTAAACACAAAGTTAACACTCAAAAAAATTTACAAACATTAAACACAAACTAAAAGATAGTATTCTCCCAACCTTACAGGCATTAATACTGACTGTGATATATGCAGACCTATTACTTTTAAAAAGACAAAAGCTGACACTCTTCCCAAGGCATCGTCCTTCTTCTTTAAGTTCAACTCATCAGCCAACAATAAAAACACACTTATTGAGTTTATCATTGTGTTAACATCAGACATGAGAGGATAGCAGTGTGCTTTTATGAAAATGAAACCTACAGTATAAAGACATATGTAAATGGAGACAGCAGGCATTTCCCAGCGAGAAACACATCACCGGCTACCTTGTAATATATGGTTAGCAATAGTGGCAAAGTGATGACATGTAGACAAGTAGATCTTCATAGTCCTGATCAGCAAATCTGAGCCGAGGAAAAGTTTATATGAGACTGCCAGTCGTATGTTTGGCGAATAGCCTCAAACTTTTCGATGAGGGATCTGAATGATGGCCGTTGTGCAGGGTCTGCAGCCCAACACTGCTCCATTAACATCTTCATCTGTTGGTAAAAAAGGCATTGTGAAAATATCAAGCTAGTCATAATACCAATAACATGTCAATTGTGTTTAAAGGGCATGTTACCTCATGCGGGCAGTCTTTGGGACGAGGCAATCGCTGCTGTTTCTCCAACTGTTTAATGAGTACCATCACAGTCATCTGTCCCTGGGCTCCGTCCATCATTTCAGAGAACTTCTACAAAAACACAAAAGTGTACATTGTGCATTTAACACAGGGATTCAAAAGTGACTTGATTAGGTTCACATGAAAATATATGCATGTTTGTGCTTGTGAAAAAATGCCAGTGATGACGTACTACTGGAGGACTTTGGCGAAGGTCACAGCGGGTCAGGATCTCGTACAACGTAACGCCAAAGGACCAAATGTCAGAGGAAAAGGAAAATTTACTCTCCTTCAAGCACTCAATGGCATACCTATACAGTACGAAAAATACAGTTTAGTGGCCAAAGTGATGGAACAAAGCATTGAATAACACTGTAAGGTGCTTCATGAACTCACCAGAACACTGGACTGTCCCCATCCTCACGCACACGGTAGTAGATCTCGCCCTCTGGGATGTACTTTGTCAGGCCAAAGTCTCCAATCTTCACCAAACTCTCATTTTCCACTAAGACATTACGGGCAGCAAGGTCTCGATGGATGTATCGCTTAGAGTGCAAGTACTCCATACCCTTTAAAGAAGATTGATATACTTACTGAGAGGGGGTAAAAACCAAAAGATACAGCAGAGTACAATGTTTTTGAAAAGGAAATGGTTGTCTGTTAAAGTGTCCTTTAGTATGTAGTTTTTAGCCATGCTAGCGGCATATATAGCTCTAGGGATGTCAGTGTTTGTCTGTCGGCCTGTCTCAACAACAACTATTGGACAGATTACCATGAAATCTTGTACAGACATTCATGTTTCCCAGATGACGAATCTTGCTGACTTTGGTGATCCCCTGACTTTCCATTTAACATGCCACACTATGATGGTGAACATGGTTTACATTATACCTTCAAAACATCGGCATGTTAGCATTGTCATTGTGAGCATATTAGCATCCTGACATTAGCATTTACAGTACAGCCACACAGAGCAGCAAATGTAGCTGTAGACTCTTAGTCTTCTTTAACAATTTCCACTTTTTTTTAATCAAACTTTAAACCACAAAGTGTATTACACTTTATAAAATAACAAATGTACAATGCCAGGGCTGGCTGGAAATGTACTGACTGGCTGACAAAGATTGCAAATGATGTGACAATCAACATCATGCTGAGTGATTGTTTCTTGGTTACTGAGAGAAAACAGTGTCAAATAATACAGGTGCAACTTAACTACTCAACCTAAACAGAATGAATTAATGACATTAAACCTTAATGTGATGGGTTATCTACTTTAGGCAATTCCTAGTGTATGGAACATTTCATATTGTACACAGCTTCTTCTGAATAGAGAACATAATCAGACATCTCTACAGTTTGCGCACAGCACGAGGAATGTTGTAAAATCAAGTGGAAACGTAGATGATTAGCACAAACTACAAAACCACCTAAACTCACCTGACAGATCTGCTGAGCAAACATAAGGCACCGGGACATTCCCAGTTTATGTGCGGGAAGGTACTTTTGCAGACTCCCCAGAGGAAGGTACTCCATTATCAGCTGCACCACTTGTCCTCCTGTCAATGGACAACACAACTGTGATTAACCTCCTATTTCCAATACTTTTCAAAGGCAAGAATAACCTGTTGTGTGATGCTCACTCAGCATGCTGTGTTGTAAGCTCAAAATATTGACATACAAGGGAAACAGTGTGGCACTTTGAATAGATTTTCAATATTTACAGAGGAACAGCAGGAACCAAAAATCAATTCCCTGAATCATCCTCTGAGCACTGCAATCTAAAAGAGTACTGAGCAAGCAGTCCTTTGCACATGCAGACACTGTATGATTGCCGTATATTTCAATAACTGTTTTTGAGGCAGACAGATGACAGCTGAGGACTCACCTAGTTCAGTGCAACAGCCCTTGTACTTGACAATGTTGCTGTGATAAAGGGACTTGAGGATCTCAATCTCCTTTATCCAACCCTCAGGCACATGGCCGTTGTCCTGTTTCAAAGCCTTCACTGCCACAAGCTCTCCTGTCCCATCGTTGGCCGGGTCGTACAAGTAGAGAGTGACCTTTCCAAAGTGACCCTGGAGACAGAACAATGAGCAGTGGATTACTCTCTAACATACAGGAAGAAGAAACTACAGGCAATGTGATATTAGCACTCACCTCTCCTAAATCCCGCATTTTTTTCAGGTAGCGTTTATGGAACACGCTAGAGTCTGTGTCAGGGAGAGTTTCACTGGGGGATATATCAGGATCTGTGTGCCGAAAAACATAAAACGCATTATCGAATGCCCCGAGTAGGTTGAAAGAAAAACAAAAAGAAAGGTGAGTAAGTAAAGACCCACTTTTGATCATGATTTCTGTGAGCTCTCTGAGCACAGTGCGGAAGGAAGGCCTCTCCACAGGCTCGTAGGTCAAACACATGCTGATGAAGCTGGCCAGTTCCTGGGAGGATGGTTCAGCTAAACGACCCTTTTGCTGATAAAAGCGCTCTTTCTGTTTGGAGGGGGAGGGTACCATGTTACAATTAGAAGTCAGAAGGATAAAATGGGCAGGCGAAGCTTGTGGCTGTTGGAAGAGAAATAAAGGGCCTACCTCAGACAATGTGCTGCCACTCATTGGAAGATCACCATTGTTGCAGATTTCGAGCAGCGTGATGCCAAAGCTCCACTGGTCAGAAGCACTGAAAATGGGTGCACCGCTGTCAACACACTCAGGGGCAATCCATGGGATACGCTCAAGACGCTCTGCAGTGCAGAATAGTGATAATTAAAATAACAGACGTGACATGGGTCATGTTAAGGTGATTTCAAGCTCCAGGTGCTCTGGTTAAACTTCTTTAAAGAAGAACTTCACTTGTTGCAAATTGTTTCTGTACTTGTATATGAAAGAAAAACTGCTACTTTATGATATCAGATCTTTGTTTTTTTCAGCCCTGTGTGTAATGTGTAATGACAACAGTGTAAAAATGTAATTTCCCATTCATTAAAGTATGTCTACTTCTTCTTCTTGCTCTTCTTTGCTTTGGGAGTACCTTGTTCATAGACGACAGACAAAACTAACCAGGGGGGTTGGAGAAAAGAAAAGAAAAGATTTCTGAGCAGTTTGAGAGGGAGTTTTGAGAGGGATTCTTTTATTTTGGATAGCCTTGAATGACACATGTACTGCATTCTAATACCCATACTACCATAATATTTAGGATTACCCAATAGATAGTATGTCAAATGCAGTAAATTAGACTACCTACCAACAATGACACCGTTTAGAATTAGGATAAAGGACTATTTGAGTTCTAAATGCACATGTGCTGTTACTGAGCGCTGCTGGTGATTATGTTGAGATGATGTTAAATTGCCACTGTCTTTTTCTGTTTCTGTTGTCTGTTTTTCACTGTATATTTTAAATATGGAACTATTATACTGCTGTCTTGGCCAGGACTCCCTTGAAAAAGACATTCTGAATCGCAATGGGATTATTCCCTGGTAAAATAAAGGTTAATGAAAAAAATAATTAAAAAAATGCCAAAAACACCAATATGTCCTACTGCATCCGGTCAGATATTGCAATATGCAAGCCAGGGTGCTTTTTTGGTTAATCTGACCCACAATCCTTTGAGCAGCATATATAAGCAAGGGGGTCAAAGTTTAAGGTGCAATGTAATGAAGAAGTTGTATGTCCTAATGGTATGCATACTGCATGCAACAGTACATACTTTGTAAGGGCAGCTGCAGTACATACTAAAAATAAAAAAGATAAAGCATGCAACATTGTAAGATAAAACTGCAACAGGAAATAAGTCACAGGAAATGGTCTGGTTGGAGTTTCTTGTTTCCTAAATCTGATTAAAATAAGGCAGAACAGTACAGAAAATACCGACTGAGACTTTCTAATAAAGTGAGGTTAATTAAGAGTTTGTGTAAAGAGAGTTTCTGGTACTGACCATCCCGTGAAAGGACACTCAGGGCAATTCCTGGGTCACTCAGCTTGACAAAAGGAGTAGTGCCATGCTCCAGACCACGCCTTGCCACCAGAATGTTCTTGGCACAGACGTTTCCATGAACCAGCCGTTTGGTCTCCTACAATGATGAAAATGGTGCTGCTATTAACTTTTTGGGATGCATGTGTCGTTAAAATAGGTGAAACACAAACTGCTGTAAGTCATTAGGAAAAAATGAACTTCACTTGCAGCACTTATCGCAAAGTTTGGTCTGATAATAAGATTATTTAATTTCCTGCCTGCAGCTCAGTGTCAAAACATGGCGTTATTAAAAATATTTTAGCAGCTGATTGTAAAATGTAAGACTCTCTGGAGATGAATTATACAACACTTGCATTACTTCACTCTCAATTCACTTAGCTGTATAGTCATGTAAGTGAATTGTATTGAATATAATATATAATATATATACACAATATAATAATCTGTGGCATACAAAAACAAAGTAGTGTTTGAACTCACAAGATAATTGAGGGCACTGGCAAGTTGCCTTGCAACAATGAATTTCCACTGAGGAGTCACGGATGCCTTTTCTTTGCGAAGGAAAACATCCAAAGGCCCAAACTCCACAAATTCTTCCACTATGATGTCTGTAAAGGTAGAAACAAGTCTGAGAGGTCCAGTCTCTAGTGTAGCCAAAAGCAAAATGTAAACAAGTAGCATCTTCTTTAAAATAGAACAGGGTGAGTGTGGTTTTGCATTTGCGTCATGATTCAATTAGTCCTGGAATCATGAATTTGACTATAAACACAGATCATGTGCGTAATGGGGAAGTAGCAAATGAGAAGTCACGCACCAAAAAGTAAAACAAGTGAGTTTGTGTAAGTGAACAGTGTTATTGCTCTTACTTTCAGATCCTTTGACTGACACACCATGTACAAACACCAGGTGGCTGTGGGATACCTGGCTCATGAGACTTGCGGTTTCTAAAAAGCCCTATAAAAAGACAAGAGTAAAGAGTTTGGAGGATACTAGATTAGACATGTTAATATGTACATGCTACCACTGTTATTCTTTTGAGTATTGGTTAGCATTAGGCTTACTATATCAATATCTTTATCGCTTTGGTCTAGAATCTTGAGAACCACGTGGATCCCTTTGCGGTCAGCAAAGTTGTTGTTGTTGCACTCTTCGTCTTCATCGTTTTCGCCTCCACCTCGCACCAGCAGACGTCCCGAGTAGATGTTAGTTCTGGTCCCACGGCCCAAATGCTGTCCCTGCTCATAAACACAACACCCACTGGTCAGTCACAGAGCTAAGAACAAAGCTAGTCAGCGGAAACAGATATGAAGGTGGAAAGTGGGTCTCTCTGCCACCTGTATGATCTCTTTGTCCTTGATCTGATGGAAGCGTAGCTGGGTCATGTTCAGGGACAAGGAGTCAATGTGAACACCTTGCCTTATCACTAGAAGGTTGGATAGCTCTACGTGACACAAACACACACATAGATAAAAACTTACGTTAAGACTTAAATATCCAAAAAGACACAGGAGGATTTTGGCATGAAGCAGCAAAACAATAATTGAAATGCCCAATAAACACAAACCTGCTTGTTTTGGCAAACAGCATTTTTTTACAGTAAAGCTGTCCGAACCAGACTTGAGTACAAAGGACTTGAGGCTTTCTGTGAGCTCCTTCACACTGGAGAATTCTCGATCCCAGCCCTCCAGACAGAACATGGAACCCTTGAGCTGAATCCGAAACTGCTTATGGCTTGGCTTCGATCCGTTCTACGAGCAACAAGCACATGTAAACACATTTTCACGATCACTGCACTGCAATCATTTCCAGAGAGCAGCGTGGGTGTTGACTTACCTCATTTTTGTTCAGGACAGCTAGGATGATGCGGCGATAGTCAAGAGCACTCCAACGTACGAGGAAAGCGCCCTCCTCTGCTGCCTCCTTTTTCAGCTTCAGCAGCACAAAATCATCACTGGAAATACACCGGAGTTGTGATATAACGCACTGTTTCTCTATTAGCCTGCTTGTGTCTGTATGTGCATGTGTAAGAGGAGAAAACTCACTGCATAGGTCCATGCAGTCCATTTGCTAAACTCAGCACTACCCTTGGGGGAGCCACATCATGACAAAGATAGTGGTGGGCGAATGCAGTCAGCCGGTTGTATCCATCTAGGAGGGAGATGAAGGAACGGGCCTGCTGGCTGGAGTTCATCTGAACCTCCTACATACAGAAACACCACTAGCTTACAATCAGAGCTCCCACCTACAGACATACAAATTCAAAAACGTAATAAAATGCCCAAAGCTTACCAAAACCTAAAGCTTTTATAGTCAAACATATAGCATTGGAGAATATTTGAGAATAAAGTCCTACATGCATACTGTACCGTATATATTCACTATTTAAAGGCTGAACAATCTGATCAGTAGACTGACTAATATGCAACATAGCAATTGGACTAATGCATCACAAGCACATTTACCAATTAAATGAATGTATTGCAGCTTTTACATAAAAGGATAAACAAGTACTCTCACCATGCAGTGGTTGTCCTGAGTGCTAATGCACACATTATCTCCAGTGATGGCTATGTGAGTTATTTCAGGGAAATCACAGAAGGAGGTCCATTTATTGGGAGTGTCTGCATTCGGTTGGCTGGAGTGTTGTTTCGTTTTCTTTATGTAGTTCATGTAGTCATTCCTGAAGTAAGTGTTTGCCTGCGCCTACGTAAAGAGACTGGATGAACACAATGTCCGCACTAGCAGAATAGACAACATGCCACAGAATTAGACCATTAGAAGCTTGAAATTGCGTTTTGACAAACCTTCTGACCGGACACCTTCCTCCATTGAATCCCCTTGGTGCCAGACACCATTATCTCATGTGTGGCGGGAACAATGAAGTCGTCTTTCGAGGCACCCTGCGCATGGGTGGTGTTAGAGTAAGAGCTGCTTCCATCCTCGTCCTTTCTCAGTTCCAGGTGGGATACAGGGAAGGTCTCTGTTCCAAAACGTGGTGCCAAGTGTTCGAGAGTAGAGATGTACTTATACATGATCTCGTGGGCGCCTAGTTGCCCCTTATCCACAGTGTGCTGCTGGAAGGTCCGCACAAACTCTGCAAACACCCGCCGGATCCTGATTTTTGTCAGGAAGTTGTCTTTGGAAATGAGTTTGGCGAAAGACCTTGGAATGCAGTGCAGGAAGCTGAAAGAAAAATAGATCTTTTGATGATTACATTAGATTAGAAGCTTTGATGACCCAGAGGAGAAACTGGATTGTCACGGTAGCAAAACATAGGATAGAAATAACAGTACAACAAACAACCCATTTATAATGAGACAAAAATACGTATCTTTCATCAGAAAATATTTAAATGTATATAGAACATTTACCATAATTGTTGACAAATGTACTTTAAAGGCCCCATAATATGCTAATTTTCAGGTTCATAATTGTATTTTGGGGTTCTACTAGAATATGTTTACATGCTTTGATGATAAAAAAAAAAACACTATTTTTCTCATACTGTCTGTCTGAATATACAGTACTGCTTTCACAGAGACTTGTCTGGATCCTTGAGTGCCATTCAACCGGGTGACTCTTTTTCTGTGCTGACCTGATGGCCACATTCTGCTTTATGATGAATCATGCACAAGTTGAAGGAGTTGATACGATAACATTTCACTGGTAGATCCTAAATCGGATCTGCTAGAATGTTCAACGTAGTTAGGTTTAGGCATTGGGAGTGGGGATTGGTTAGGGTAACAATACCAGGGTAAGCCAATCAGAGGCAGAGTAAGGCGGGCCACGAGGCATGTCCTTTGGTGTCGACACGTCTGGGGGGGGTCCGATCTTGTATCTACCCATCTAACCCTAAATAAAAATTAATTGATATTTATATAGCACCTCCACCTGCTTTATAATTAAGACATGGAAATATCACTTTTCACAATATGGGACCTTAAAGTACAAAGTCATCGCTGCTATTTCACTGTACCATATTCACTCCTTCCAAAGTAATTACCTGACTTTTTCTGCAACATCTTGTAAGGTACAGTCTGTTTGGATTGCCTGGTGTGAGAGTTGAAGCACAGCCATCCCCAAGCTCTCATTTTTGAAGCGGCTTATCTCCTCCTCTGACCCAATGTCTTCCATCTGTATTACTTCGTTCACAAATTCAAATTTTGCCTTAGAGACACAATCAGGAAAGAGGTTAGGTACTTAATTATTGTGAACACATAAAACAATGTGTGCTCAACTAATAGACAGTAAACCACTGAAATCATTATAAACACCTGGGAGAATAAGTATTCCAAGGATGTGAAGTCAAGCAGAGGGTAACCGCCTTGACTTGTACCAGATCTTAGAGCATAACGGGATATAGTTGGCTCCTTCTCATTAAGTCCGTGCCAATTCCGAAAGTAAAACCTAGATACAAGGAAACCAGACAATGTGAATATGCCAGTGTGTTTCATCTGCCTTCCTACTACAGTATTAGAAAAACAAAGACTAACCTCATACAGTAGTGAAGTACGAGGCTGGAGTTATCTGGACTGAAATCATGGTTTGGACTGTACCAGCAACGTGATTGTGGATTGTACAGAGCAAACAACACATGGCACAGAGGTGTTATCCCTGGGGAATTATACACACACACACACACACACACAAACAGGCTAAAATACCACATGAAAAGAAACTCCATACTTTCATTTGGGTCTGTGTGGGTCTTTTTGGTCATTCTCACCTACAGCCTCTGCAGCTGAGATGCACAGCTCCTCTGCTGTGACTCTTCCACTTGTGTAGGACAAATATCTTTCCCCTTCCTTTGACCAGAATAGGTAAACATGGATGCCCTGACCCTTGGGGGGTTCACACAGGCCCGGGAATGCCCCTGGCTTTGAACGCCTGGACCACCGACTTCTGGACATGGTGCGGACAGCCAAATCACTGACACACACACACACACACACACACACACAGTTAATCAGCCGCATATTTTATATAAGAAGAGCAAATTATAATTCTACATAAATATGAACGCTATACAGTCGCTGCTTCCTAAAACAGGAAGGAAAGCTGGCAAGAAAAATGGCCGACGCTGTAAATGCGTAAATCACAACACTTATCAATATCACTTCCCCATCAGTCAGGCACTAGATCTGACCATAATTACACTTGTCCTTTCCATAAACTGTCGTTGATTTAGCCTATTATTTCAGTTGCAACCCTGGCAGTGGAAGCGATCGTGAGAGCAAATAAAATATATAAAAACATAATTCAAACCGCTTTGGGCATTCACACGGCTCAAGATGCCGATAGCCTATATGTAGGCTAATTCCCTACCATTAAAATATATATATTTCATAACAATACCCATCAGGAAATGTTAACGGGGTTGTCGGTCTCTAAATGTTTTAACTTTTATGAGCGCATCCTCTCTCCCCCTCTCCGCGCACCGAGCTCCGCCTGATCTTACCGTCCTAATTTTCACCGGTTGCTGTGACGCCGTTATCAATCGAGTGTTGATTGGTCAGTAGGCGGTGCTTTTACACCGGTTGATCTCTAATCTCCAATTTAACCTGCTCCCGACCAGGTTAGGTGTTAAGCATAAATTACCACGGCGATTGAACCCGGTAACAAGTGATCCACCGTCGTGGTACAGAAAACCCTGGTTGAACCTGAAGTTACCTCGTTAACGCCAAATCTTGCTTCGTAGTACAGGCCTCAGGTCAGACTTCTTCAGAAGTAGTGTGAACACTCAAATCTTGCCCAGGTCTGATTTTTTCAAATCAGAAATACAGGCCTACAAAATGGAGAACAGTAGGCTAATGGAGCAAGTCAATGGAGGGAGAGTGAGGTGTTAGACCTCATTAGTGTATGGGGAGGTACACCTACTTCAATTCAATCAAAACTCTCTTTCTCTTCATTCTTCTCCTCCTCGGCACCTGCTCAATGTTATGGCTGCCATTAGACAAACATTTTGAAATAAAAGCGAAAATGCTTACTTTCTCCATAACTTTAGTGCCACAGCGTGCTGCCTCTGATGTCATTGTCATTGTTATTTTGCGCACGCGGTTCACACTGGAATCTGATATAGGCCACATTTTAAAAAGGTAATGTGAACAGCCAAACAAACAAATCGGATCTGAGCAAAAAAATCCGAATCAAGCATTAAGATAATAATCTAAGCATCAGTGGCAAAAACAGCCCTAGTGGATAAAATTGAACATGCACATTTGCACTTGGGTTACATGCAGCCCGGTCTTCGGCTGCTGGTTCACAGCGTTCTCGCTTATTTCAAAGATAGTTGTTTCCATCAGTCGTGACACACTTACACACACAAAAAAAAACATAGGAAAATAGTGTCCATGTTGAAAAAACCTCGAAATTACCCTTTAAGGTCTAAACACAAAAGTAAGAACAATTTTAAAGCGACACCTTGCGCTTCTCTGTAATAACCTATTCGATCTTGTTTTATACGATGATTAGTTTAGAGAACGAAATTGGTAGGTTAATAACTTTTAGGATAAAATAACTTCAAAAATATGACGTCGGGGTAATCAGATCAATTTGTTCTTCCGGTGATTTTTATTCGTCTAAGTTGTTTAACGTTAGCCTACATTAGGTTACACAATACTTTACAGCAATACATCACAACAGGTCTAACGTTGTTTTATTTTATAAATCACACACTGACTGCGTCACCGAATGACTCATAAACACCCGTCATCATACAAAAGACTGTGATCATACTGTGTATCCATGCCATGACAAGAAATACGTAAACATTATTAGGCATATATACATAAAAACGTAACGTGTGTGACAAATAAGTAACGTTATCTTACCATTTAACGGCGAGCTTTTGACGGTGTTACATTAAAACCTAGCTAACACAGTGAGATTAACTAGCTAACAGTCAGGATTCATTTTCTTGTGAAAGCATATTTCCCCTTTCGCCTACTCTCAGGTTCTCATGAACTGCGAGAGTCGACAGACCGCTGGTTCCTGAAACTAACATGGTTCCTCCCTCCATCAGACATGCGCGTACACGCACGTTCACTGATGACTGACCTTTCAAAATAAACGTCTGGAATAAAAGTTTAGTGATAGTGATACAGTGATGCCTTAATTGTTTGCTATACTACGAACCGAATTATGCAGCTAACTTAATGCAAGTGGTGGAATAAGTAGCCTACTCAGATGTTTTACATAATTAAAAGTAGCAAATCCAATATTCAATATTCTGTTGCAAGTAAAAGTCCTGAATTTAAAATTGTAATTAAACTGTAAAAGTAAAAAGGTATTTACATCAAAATATACTTAGTACCAAAAGTACTCATAATGCAGAATGGCCCATTTCAGAATAATGCATCTTATTATTAATGATTGATGCATTAATGTGTGCATCATTTTGCAACTGGTAAAGGTGGAGCACATATGCTTCTAGGTTAGCCTAGAAATCTAGACGCACCCTAGCGGCAGCAAATGTAATTTGCAGCCGGGGTTAACATCTTGATGTGGGTCTGGCTTGTCAGGCTACTTCTAGGTATCTTGAGAACTTACCCAAGGATAAAAAAAGTCTTATATTTTAATCTAAATCTTCACAGTAATGAGTGACTAAGGCTGTCAAATTAATACAATATTTTCCTTTGAATGGAGTAGAAGTATAACATAGCAGAAAAAAGAAATAAGGAAAGTACAAGTACCTGAAAATTGTACAGTACTTAAGTAAATGCATTTAGTTACTTTCCACCACTGCATCAATGTCATGCATCATTAGTGTGGACTGCAGGGTGTTTTAGGGGACTAAAGAGACTATGTAGAGTGTTTAGCTTCTATTCTGATATTTTCTAGTGTTTTTGAAAGTAGAAAAACAAGAAGTACTATAATATATAATAAAGAAGACATCACTATTAACTCTGACATTTACAAACACACACCCTTTTACAGTGGTGGAAAGTAGCCTAAGTACATGACTCAAATATTGTACTTATTTGTTGAGGCAAATATTATATGTCGTGGGGGCAGCAGCTCCAGCAGGGGACCTACCACTTTCCCGAGCCACATTAACTAGCTCCGACTGGGGGACCCCGAGGCGTTCCCAGGCCAGGGTGGAGATATGATCCCTCCACCATCAAATAACAAAGGTCAAATAATAAACCCTCCACAAACATGCATATAGTGAACCGATTTATTAAATTTTTATGTAATGGTGTGGGCCTTCTGTTGATCACTAAATATCATGATTTTATCATTTCAACTAATTTTCTTCATGTGCATTTGTTGTTTGATGTCAGGTGTTGTCTAATATTGTGCATGCACCTGCCATTCATAAGTTTCACCGGCACCTTAACACAACAACCACAACACATTGGTCTTAGGTAGTTGGATATAATTCAACCTTTAGTTAAGCAAGTTTGTAGAAAATGTCACTTTGGGGAAATACATTGGTTTCAAGACCTAAAAGTCTAACAAAACGTCTTAAATTTGGAAACGACAAAAAAAAATCCAACAATCCAATTCATTTTATGCACAACCTGATGTATAGAACATGTTTTAACTATACAACAGCACAAATTAAGCAGGTAGGCATTCCCACACAAGTTGCCAATAAATGTAGCTGATAACTAACACAAGCAGCACTTTCTTTTCCAAGCAGGAGTTACTGATGCAACATAGTTGTGCAGATAGGTGAACGCTGATCCCATAAGTCTCAGCTAAATATTTAGAGAAGTCATTTCATTGTTCCATGATTGGCAAACTAGTCATACACATAGTGGAGTCGCAATACAGTGGGTAAGTACATTTGCAGAAACAAATCATAGGATCAAAGTTGGTCATTCCGTCTTAGTTTCTCCCTGCTCTTGTTTCACCTCCTCATAGGTAGCATCTTCCTCTTTTTCATCCCCATCATCTGTCTTGGAGTTGGGGACCCAGAGCCCCGAGTCTATGCACCTCTTCATGTGAGCCTTTGCCTCCTAAATTGTGTAAAACAACCACATTTATAAAGTGACCCAAAGTAGGTACAAAAATACACATGTGAATCAGATACTATAGAACTATAAATGTACATAACTGAAATATGATTCCTAGCAGACTTTGTTGGTCAAAACACTGTATTACTCTGCTGTTTATTATAAAAACAAAACTGTAGGCTTTAACAAAGAAACCTACCGTTGGGTCCATTTTGCTAATAGCATCTTGTAACATTTGGATGTCCTTATCATCAAAGCATTTCTGCATCTCCTGCAATTAAGAACATATTTTGTAAGGCATTTTAAACTAGCAAGAGAAGATAAAGGATAGTGAGGCTTCTTGAAAACTAACAAACTTACAGCTGGCAGAGACTCGTACACTTCAACAGGATCTAGGCCTCCAGGTCCCAGGCGCTTTTGTCGCTCCTCTTCCTCATATTCCTTCATGGCCTTTTCGATGCGGATCTTCGCTCTGCCCCGAACCCGCTCCTTAAATGACTCCAGCTCGTCATTGAAAGCATCCTGGTACTGCTGATCTGCTGTCTGTGAGGGGACCCATAATTTGGTGTGTTGGTGGCCATAAAAATCAGCATTTAACATTTCACTGTGTATTTGCATCTATTACGGCATCTCCAACACAGGAATATTTTAAAAAGGCACTTAAATAGTTACTAAACACCCCCTGAAAATCTTGTTTTTGCAGTGGTGGGCACCTGGATAGCTCACCTGGTTGAGCGTGCACCCCATGTACTAAGGCTCAGTCCTTGACACAGCGGCTGCAGGTTTAATTCCAACCTGCGTCCCTTTGCTGCATGTCATTCCCCCTCTCTCCCCTTTTACATCTTCAGCTGTCCTGTATAATAAAGGTCTAAAATGATCTTTATAAAAAAATACAAATCTTGTTTTTGCTGAAGTCCAGTGGTTTAACTTCTCAGCTTGCTGCAGTGATGTACAGGTGTACTCCAGTACCCCTTGACATCACTGCTGGGTGTGGTCCGAGGTGAAACAAGCTTGACATTTTCAACCAGAGAGGGGTTATTGCCTGCTTTTCAACCAGATGCAATGATGACAGTGACATTCTCAAGATGAAATACAGTGGGGCAAAAAAGTATTTAGTCAGCCACCAATTGTGCAAGTTCTCCCACTTAAAAAGATGAGGGGCCTGTAATTTTCATCATAGGTACACTTCAACTATGAGAGACAAAATGATAAAAGAAAATCCAGAAAAATCACATTGTAGGATTTTTAATGAATTTATTTGCAAATTATGGTGGAAAGTAAGTATTTGGTCAATAACAAAAGTTCATCTCAGCACTTATTGTTATATACCCAATGACAGAGGACAAACGTTTTCTGTAAGTCTTCACACACTGTTGCTGGTATTTTGGCCCATTCCTCCATGCAGATCTACTCTAGAGCAGTGATGTTTTGGGGCTGTCGCTGGGCAACACGGACTTTCAACTCCCTCCAAAGATTTTCTATGGGATTGAGATCTGGAGACTGGCTAGGCCACTCCAGGACCTTGAAATGCTTCTTACGAAGCCACTCCTTCGTTGCCCGGGCGGTGTGTTTGGGATCACTGTCATGCTGAAAGACCCAGCCACGTTTCATCTTCAATGCCCTTGCTGATGGAAGGAGGTTTTCACTCAAAATCTCACGATACATGGCCCCATTCATTCTTTCCTTTACACTGATCTGTCGTCCTGGTCCCTTTGCAGAAAAACAGCCCCAAAGCATGATGTTTCCACCCCCATGCTTCACAGTAGGTATGGTGTTCTTTGGATGCAACTCAGCATTCTTTCCCCTCCAAATGCTCTCTAGCAAATTCCAGACGGGCCTGGACATGTACTGGCTTAAGCAGGGGGACACGTCTGGCACTGCAGGATTTGAGTCCCTGGCTGCGTAGTGTGTTACTGATGATAGCCTTTGTTACTTTGGTCCCAGCTCTCTGCAGGTCATTCACTAGGTCCCCCCGTGTGGTTCTGGGATTTTTGCTCACCGTTCTTGTGATCATTTTGACCCCACGGGGTGAGATCTTGTGTGGAGCCCCAGATCGAGGGAGATTATTAGTGGTCTTGTATGTCTTCCATTTTCTTATAATTTCTCCCACAGTTGATTTCTTCACACCAAGCTGCAGATTCAGTCTTCCCAGCCTGGTGCAGGTCTACAATTTTGTTTCTGGTGTCCTTTGACAGCTCTTTGGTCTTGGCCATAGTGGAGTTTGGAGTGTGACTGTTTGAGGTTATGGACAGGTGTCTTTTATACTGATAACAAGTTCAAACAGGAGCCATTAATACAGGTAACGAGTGGAGGACAGAGGAGCCTCTTAAAGAAGAAGTTACAGGTCTGTGAGAGCCAGAAATCTTGCTTGTTTGTAGGTGACCAAATACTTATTTTCCTGAGGAATTTGCAAATAAATTCATTAAAAATCCTACAATGTGATTTTCTGGATTTTTCTTCTCATTTTGTCAAGTGTACCTATGATGAAAATTACAGGCCTCTCTCATCTTTTTAAGTGGGAGAACTTGCACAATTGGTGGCTGACTAAATACTTTTTTGCCCCACTGTAAATAACCATGGAGACAGGTGGTCTAGAGCCACAGTCTTCTTTTCCACCTCTGCATGTCTCCTTTTTATTCATTCATTCCATTAAATTTAAAACATATTTTTTATATAAAAAGAACAGCAAGATGAAGATGAAAAATTTCATTTCAAACGCTGTTGTTTTTAAACCATCACTGGACTAATTTGGCTATTATTCACGGTTCTTCAGATGAGCTCAGATGTCCTCTGTTTCCTAAATAGTTTCTGTAACTTTTGGTCAAAAAGAGCTATAAGTTATTTAATTAGATTTTGTAGCATCCAAACACAGTTAGTCACCTTAATCTTGGCAAAAAATTGCCGAAAGCAGCCGCGGGGGTCCACCTTCAGGCTTTTTGCCAACTCTAGAATGAACTGCATGACGATGGTCTGATGAGCCACTTGCTCCATCAATGCGTGTTTCTACAAAAAAAAAAAAAAGGAAGCAGAATAATGACCGTATTTAAAAGATCACAATGGCTCTGTAAAACAAAACAAAGAAGCTGTGGAAACTAAAGAGGATTACTGGCCATTAAACATAATAAGAGTTCCCTCAGAACAAAATGTTGAAAAACACATTCTGTTTGATAGTGTTTACCTCCTCAACCTCGAGGTCAATGCACATGATGACCAGGTAGTTGGCAGTCTCTTCACACACTAGATGAGGGTTGTCGGAGAGGTACTTCTGGCTGTCATCCCAACGTCGCAACATGCCTGTAATAAAGACAGCAATGAAGGACCATCTCTACTTTCTTATAATGCCAATCCCCTGTAACAAGCATGGATGAATGGATATCAATAATCCTCACCAAAATGTTTGATCTGCTTCTCGTTTTTTTCCACAAAGGTTTTATGTTTTTGCTCCTTCTCTTCTTCCGTCTCATCAGTAGATTCGGGTTTGGCATTGACAATGCTCTATGGAGGACAAACAGTGGCAGAGAATCATCATTATAGACTATGTTTCTGATACCTTGAAAAGAAAATGTCATATCAGACCGCACTGGAAATTAGGGGTGTAAAGATTCACTAATGTGTATTAGAAAATCGCAAGAAGAGTCTGGGATATGTGTACATTACCAAGCCACAAAGGCAACAACTGAAGAAATAAATGGTTTAAGAACATGAGGGTTTTAAGTAAAAATATTTGGATGGATAACAGAGCCTGGAATCAAAGTAAAAAAAATGTATATGATGTGGTGAAATTAACTTAATAATAAATAAAATTAAATTGCAGTGTTTCAGATTGTTGCAAATGTGTCTATAGTTTTTGTAGCACACTCAATGTACTATTATTCTGCTTTTTAGAATGTGTACCTTGCAAGACATCACTTATGAACATTCTATAATCATAAGACCAAAGACCAAAACCAACAGTCGGTGCATCCTAACAAATATTGGCTCTGTAGCCAAAGCCTGAAATAGTTTATTTCCCTGTGCCATTGAACTCCATCGTTATCCAAAAACTATAAAAAATAAAATAAAAATGGAGCTATACTCTTTCATCTGGGTGGCATATTCCGTCCTTACACTGAACACAGCCAGTGTAGTTTATTCTTCTCAGTAGTGTAAACACAAAACTGCCTCCCTGAGCATGCTTAGTGATGTCTGCCCAACACAAGGCTACTCTCCAGAGATTGTAAATGCAATGATGTAAAGTGACCACGTTCATGGTAATGAAGAAATATGTTGCTCAATTCAACAGTGTGTCTCATTTAGACAAAAATGACCTACACTGGTGTTACCAGGATAGATTCATTTTTGGTTTTGTTCTCTTTAGGGAATTGTCTAACAATAAAAAGATAAAATATTGCTAGTGTTATTCTTTAACATTGATGTGCCTGTTACTATTGTATAATTACAATCTTCTTAACCACTTTTTGTTAAAATAGGGGCTGGTAAATAATGTAGGTGAAAAATATGACCATGCCATACCAATTCAAAAACAGGCTCTAAGTCATGTTTTGTTAGGTGTGTCAACTATTGAGCCCCCCCTTTTACTGTATCTGCCTCACCTTGCTGAAACCCTCCTTGCTGAGCGTATCAACGTTCCATGGCATCTTCTTCTCTTCCCGTACATGTTCCGTGACCTTCTTCTCCCAATCCCGCTCCTCTTTTTTCAGTTTCTTCTCCTCAGCCTGGGCTTTGCTCAGCTCTGCTTTGGCATCATCCGTTGATGAAATGGTCAGCTCTTTTATTTTCTTCTGTGCCTCTGCCAGCTTACGCCGGCATTCGCTGAGTGCCTTGTTCAAGTCTTCACCTTTTTTCTTAAAATCCTCCATTCGTTCCACACGTGCCTGAAGTACAAAAACCACAGGTACAAGGGTTATATGTTCTCCTCAGGGAGGATGGAGGTCCACCATAACAGAAGACTATAATGGACCTCCACCCGCTACCACTTCCTTATTCCACAATGGAGTTAATTACAAAATCAGAATCAGTTTTAATGGCTAAGTGTAAACACATACAAGGAATTTGACTCCAGCTTTTTGTTGCTCTCAAAATACATACACAGAAATAGACATAAGGCTTAAAACAAGGTAAACATAAACATTTGACTACTATGTACAGATAAAAGTTTAACATTTCTAAGTTAATACCTACTCGAATATAGCTAATAATTTGCAATTCTATAACGTTACAGCACCAACGTGAGCATAGGAAACATTTAACGGTTAACGTTAACAACTCACGGTTCATACAGTCATAAAAATACTACTATTCCATTTCTATTCTTACAGTATAATGTCCAGCAATTACATCAAATGTAAACCTTTTTTAAATATGTAACGTTACCTGGTGTCTCCATCTGAAGAGACTGGGTGTGTCGATGTTCGGGTGGGTGTCATCTTCATCGTCCGACACCTCAATGTGGTCCCACACGCTGTAGTCTATCCTAGACATTATGCCGATAAGAACCTAACGTAAACAGCGTTAGCTTTGGATATGACTCGGCTAAGTTAGCTAACGTTAACGTTAAGTTAGTGGGCTGAACGAAGCTAACCCGAATCTCCAATCAAGAAAGCAGATAACGCTTAAAAACAGCACTTTTTAGAAATGTGTATTAGTATTCAATGCAGCGGCTGGCTGTGTTTAGCCAAGATAAACTTAGACAGACCTACCTAGCGCGGGTTAGCGAGAAACTGCTACAGATTTCTAGAAAGAATTGCTGCTGCAAATTTCCGTTTGGCGTCAGCACGTGATTGCGTCATACGGACGTACGACATGGACGTACGACGCAGTTGTCGTGCCCTTGGCTTGCTTGCGGGGGCGCGCATGCTTTCAGTGAAAGTGGACATACATATAAGCTTCGTAAAAATTGTCCATGGAGTCGATTACTTAGTCATCCAATGTACTGTTTTGAAGCTAGATCCGAACGTGCTGTAATTCAACCTTTTGTAAGGAATTTGTTCATTCAAACAGCCTACAGTAGGCTGCATACTACTGTATACCCTACAAATAAGCTATAGGCCTACTGTTAAATCAAGATCACTGCAATCAGTTTAACACATTACTCGACTCAATTTACTTAATTCGAAATGTACATTAAACTGAAGGCAGTATTGTAAACAATATTGTGTTCCATTTCCATTGCAAATGGTATTGTTAATGTTTCTGAATTCCCCTTCCTACAGGCCTACATAATAATAACCGTAATAATCATCATGATAATAATGCATTGGATTTATATAGCGCTTTTCATATAACACATCGTCACCTTGTTGTATATGAAGATGTTAAAAAGGCCATGCCCTGTGCATGCCCTGTGCATGACAGTCATAACAATTATAACAAGCATTTAAACAGCATATAACAAGCATTCCCATTATGTGGAAACATAATGGGAATGCTTGTTATATGCTGTTTAAATGCTTGTTATAATTGTTATGACTGTCATTTATATAGGTTACATGAATGCCTTTGTGTTTGCTAATCTTTAATTGATAGCTCATTGCATCTAGTTATTATTGTTAGCCATTAACATTGCTCTGTGCATGCTATTCGTAGATGGCTATGTTTAGCTTAGGTTTGTCTTGCTATTGGTCTGTAATTATCCTTTCTAAACAGTCTGTATTGCTGTGCTTTGTTGTTACAGAACCACACACACACACACACACACACACACACACACACACACACACACACACACACACAGAAACACAAGCCTATTTGTTTATATAAACCATCTAAACCGCAACCCTGGACTCTGCATCTCCTTTCTCCCCACACTCTCACCTGAACATTGGAGCACTGTCCTGACCCGACACCCTGAAGCGATTTCTGCCACACCTATTAACCCATATTTACACCTTCTATCATACAGAAGAAGTGTATCATTCCTAGTTTAAGTTATAGGGGGATTCACATTCTTTAGACTGTATTTTCGGTCTGCCACCAAATGTATCCCCTCTCTAAATGTACGTCCGTGCCCTACGATCCAGTGTTTTGTTTTGCATATACTTTATATAGATTATGCCTAATAACCTTGATGAATATGGCGAAGTTTCTCCTATCCTTGCAAAAGTTATAGTGGGATTTACATTCTTTTAGACTGCATTTTCAGTCTGCAAGAATATGTATACCTCCTCCACGTTTGTCATATACATGATTGAGGCCTGCAAACAAAATTGTTTGCAACTTTCCTGACCAAACATCACATTTATTTTATTAATAATTAGGTGATCATGTAGCGCAAATCAACATTTGTTATCAAAGGCCCAACTGTGTTTTGAATTATCGTAGATGATAAGACCACTGCTAAAGTTTAAGATGTGCTGCACTGGAAATGATGTGAGGTCAATAGACTTAGCGAAGTGTACAAAACCCAGCCCAGCCCAGCAAACACATACCCTTTACCCTAAAGGTTCTCTGAAGGTAATACCTTTAGGGAACCTTCAGCTAACCTTCATGGAACGTTTAAAGAACCTTTAAAATTAAATTAATAATGAAGGTTAATTTTGTAGAACCGTGAAATAACTTCAAGAGAACGTTCCCTAAAAGTTATCTTAAGGTTGCATTTTTTACCTTCAACTAACCTTTAGCATGTTCCCTTAACACTTTTCTGACTGCAATTATACTTGTTACTGTGATTTGCAGTAACAAGTATAATCTTTAAAGAGTATGATGTTTTCACTCCTTGATTCAATATCTGACCCAAAAATACACAGATGTAATGGTCTTGTAAAAAAAAAAAAAAAAGATGTTTTAACCATCTAAGCATGATGCATAGCTAAATATGGGATGTCTTTATACTCTGAACAAGCAAAATCAATTGTTGGGAGGAAAGAGAAAAGCTGTAATACAGACTAGCTGATGGTGACTGCTTCTCTGTGAGCTTTATTCTACTATGAAAACAAGAATAAAGAGACACTGACACGTGTTAGGTTTATAAAAGGATTTTTATTTTTTTATTTATAAATGTCTGAAACAATTTAATTAGATAACCAGGAACAACTTCAGGTAAATAACATAAACATAAACAAACATTTACAAACAAGCAGTAACGATTAGATCTACAAGAATGACAAGACACCTCCTCGGAGAGTCAGCGAGGTGTCAATCAAGCAGTCTGTACACAATCACACTGGGAAGAGGTATCTCTTCATTTACAGTCTATGGGTCTACAGTAATCAGCCAAAATAATTTGAATCCCCTGTGTGGATTTGCCATGGGTGTGCAGGGCC
Source organism: Sander vitreus (assembly GCF_031162955.1). Classification (NCBI taxonomy): domain Eukaryota; kingdom Metazoa; phylum Chordata; class Actinopteri; order Perciformes; family Percidae; genus Sander; species Sander vitreus. The sequence continues at coordinate 15,513,467 of NC_135869.1, forward strand.
TTTAACAAGTCACATCTGCAATATGACTGTGCCTCATATTTTGATCAGGGTGTGGACACAATGACATGAAAAACCAGAGAAAACAATTCCCTTTAATAAATACAATAGGTGCCAGCTTACATTATAATGTTCAAGTTTTTGTTGTGTTAGAGAGGTGTGGCATTTTGACTTGACTTAATAACATGAATAAGGGTTACACTCCACTCCATATACTGTATGTGTGCCAGCCTACAAATGTGTCTTTCTGCAATATGTCAAATTGTTTGCTATAAAAAAGATCTTATTCAATATTAACTCAGTCTACTGCACTGTTAGTCAATAAAACATTTATACAATGTTCCTTTCCAACATAATTCCCATCAAAAGCATCCCACAGGGAGCTATGTATTTTTGTTCTCCGTGGGTTTGGAGTCCTTGAACCCGGAGCAGCAGACGGAGTTTCCAGTCTGAGCCTCACAGCACCGCCGCATTTCCCTTATCACATCCTGACACATGTTCTCCACGTATTTGTTAGCTGCAGGAGGGAGACGGAGTTAGCTAGACGATAATGGGGGATTTGCTCTAACAAAAAAAAAAGCCTATAATGGCATTCAAGTGTTTTTAATGTAGCCTACCTTGTAAACACTGTTGAATTGCACATGCTTGCTTTTGACACGGATCTTTCTGCGGCATAGTAGGCCTACCTAAAACGGAACAGGGACACTTTTTAGAAGTTGTCAATATAACGTTATATCAGGCGCACTGCATCACAAAGTACTGACTCCCACCTTTATCAAGCAGGATAGTTGGCAAGGACGTCGTTCGCTTGTGTTAACCATAGACAGTATATAAGAAGGTGTTAGGTAATGTCACTTCCTGCGACTCGTACTGCCAGGCAATGTTTTGATCGCGTGACGTGTCGATAGCCAATGGAATCATCTCTTTAAAAGTGCAGCAGCGACACCTGGTGGTCAAAGGTGAGTGCACCACAGACAGTCAAATGGCAAATTCCACTTAAGAGATAAAAAGTTGCTTTGAACAGGACTTGTTAAAGGTAAACAAACAGCAGTGCTCTTACAAAATAAATTAGGTGTAGCCCTCACACCCAGCAGTAACATACTACACTAAAACATATCCTAATAGGTATGATATAAATAAGTGAAAAACAATATTTTTTCATTTTACTTTTATTCATAAAGATAAGAAAATTAAGAAAAAGAAATCATATTTACAGTTAATGGCCTGCTGATCTTTAACATTCTGTAGTAAATTCCCAGCATACATAATTGATTATGTAGTCATCATTGCTATATCAAGAGTAGCGACACGTGTAATGTTACAAGATAATTTCATTAATATGAAAACAAGTCTAGCAAAAATATAAATTACACACAGGATATCACATGGAAAGCATACAACATCCTAATCCACCAATCTATTTTACAGAAAACACTTTTTGTTAAAATACTGACAAAAATAAATGACAGTTACCAAACATAATATATTCAAAAATGTTTTAAAGAGATCTAATTCTGCTTGATAGCAAGATCCTCATAAATATTTGTAATGCATTGTCGTTTCCGTCTCCAAAGCAGCAGCAGTCAAATCCCCTTAGTTGGAATCTCCTCGCATGTCCAATGTAGTCATCTGATCCCATCTCAAGATCTCTTGTTTCAAACACCTAAGTAAAAGCAGAAGAGGATACTGATTAGGATGCAGTGTATAGAGACATGTGCACTTCAGAGTCCCCTTATACCTTTGGTTTTGGCCTTGACGATGAACTGTTTGCTCTTCTTCTCCAGTGTATTGGAGGCAGTGCAGGTGTAGGTCCCTGGGAGCACTGAGGGGGAGGTAAGAGCTGCTTCATCCTCCATCCTCTCCTGAATAGGATTGGAGGATTGCCAGCTGTACACAGGTGTGGGGTTTCCTGTGGCAGTGCAGTTCAAGGTAATGTCAACACCCACTATAAGGTCCAAAACCTCTGGTTCGGGACTGAGGAACATTGGGGGGACTAGAGCAAAGATCACAGGGATTAGATGCACCGTCTTCAAAGTATTCAAACATATGAGAGGTCTTTTCAAAGATTAGCTTCTCGACTTACAGTACACAGAGGCATTAAGAGGCTCTGAGGTCACAGTAGGAGGTGGTTGTGGCCCCTCTGGTCCGAGCTCCAGCTCTGCGACGCACCTGTACTGCGCTCCATTCTCAGCTTTAGTTGGTGTGACCATGAGGATAGAGGACACTTGGACAGGCGAGGACGATGTGAGGTCAGAGAAGGAGTGGTTATAAACCTCAGTCTGCCCCTTGTACCACCTCAGGGTGAGGTACTGAACAGGAGCAATATTCTGAACCTCACAAAGCAGCTGGTACTCTTTTCCTTCCACCATGGGGCCAGTGTGGTTCACAGGCCTGATGGAGACACTATCGGGGGTTTCTAAATTAATAATAAGACAAAGTTCATGTCAAACAGATTTATGTGAGTCATCCATTTCTCCACTGTGTATTAGAACAGGAGTTAACTCACTGTAGAGGACAAGGTTGAGCTTCTCCTCACACTGTCTGGGAGCTGTGAAGAACACACCATAACAGATAGGCTCCTCTATCCAATCAATGAGACTGTCCACTTTCCACCGAACAGAAAGGTCCTGTTGAGTGTGTGCAGCACTGATGACCGATTCCCAGCCCAGGACACGTACCGGGCGGGTGGCCTCACAGCTGACTGACACCGGCTCCCCAAAACCCACCACGACCCGGGAGGGCTTGAGGATTAGGGAGCAACCTTCACCTGACACTGAGACACACAGTAGCAGTCATCATCATTATAGCCAGTGCCATCACCACCACCTTCTTCCACTTGTAGCACTTCAGTGTAGTAGGGCTTCATGTTTAGTATATACCAGCAGGCTGTAACTATTATGTAACCATGTTACAAAACACAGAGAAATCACAAGCAACACATCGGAGATGGGCTAATATTTCTTTAAAATAGCCTACGCCTGTGTATAGCCTAATTATTAATGTACAGCTATCTTGCTTATAATTGATTTCTATACTGTACGTGGCAACAAAATGTGTACTTTGCAGGCCTAATGTGTCCGGTCATTAGGTCATTGTGTTCTTCAAATCAGCGAGTTTTAGAAATGCCAAGGTCTAGATATAAACGGTGGGGTGATCAGGCTTTTGCAGTTGCTGCCCCGAGACTCTGGAACAAGTTACCCCTTGCTATTCGCACTATTACAGATGTAGCTCTTTTTAGGTCCAAACTTAAAACGTATCTGTTTAGTCTGGCTTTTAATACGTAGCAGTGGTGTGACAATTTCATTCTTCTGTTTATTTGTAACCTTATCTGATTTTACTGTTTTCTATGTTCATTCTTTCTATTGTATGATATGTGTTTTTACTCTTGGTTAAGCACTTTGGATACCTGCTGGTTGCTGTAAAGTGCTATATAAATACATTTTGATTGATTGATTGATTGATTGATTGATAATGTGTAGGCTATAGAATTACACCTAGTTGGTAGCCCGTTATTTTAGTTGCGGTAGTGTAGTCATCCAAACAAAAAAGGTTACAAGATCATAGGATATTAGGAGGCTCTGATTCCGCGAGAACGGTCCTTTAAAGGAAAAATAAACCAATTGCTTTGACGTCTTGTTGCACTGTCGGTCGTTCTCATATTCATATTATCACCGACGAAAGGTCATAGTTTGCCTGCTATACCACTATTTTTAAGACAATTAGGCTACCGCACCAACCCCAATAAGTGAGGGGGAAAAACTCGTTGCCAACAACACCTTACCTGAATAAAACATGCAAAGCGTCAGAATCCATTTAAGAAAGTTGTTTCCCATGTTATTTTCTGCACTGAGCCGTCGATTAAGGGGCGAGTGAGAACAAATTCCAACTTGAACAAACTTGGCAACTATGCAGGGAACTATGTTGGAACAAAAGGGCCCCCTTCATCCCAGCTGACTTTGGGGGTGGGCAGGGGGGTGGGGGTGGGGGACGGGGGTTAAAGGGAAAGAGGGAAATTTAACAGGTGGCAGAACTCCGAAAAAACACAGCCCAATCCTTTTCACTGCACTGATCTCAAAAGCATTTTAGCAGGACATTACAGACCTAAAAACACCACAGCAACTTTCCCACCAGGAATAATGTAGGGGCACGGTACTACAGCGTGGAAATAATATGAGATTAATAAATACATTTTAATATCTGGTTTATTATAATGTGTAATGGTATGTGTAATGTCTAATATGGTTGACAAAATAATTTTATAAGTATACCAATACATACATCTCCAATATATTTATAACAATTGAGATGCCTTACAATGTGTGCATAATCAAGTTCAAATGATATGCCTTCTGTAGCCCAAACTTTCCTTTCTTCTCTAAACTGAAAGAATAGCCTTTGACCCATGTAGATATAGACATACATCTGAACTTTATTATACTGAGTAAATTATTTGATGTTTTTTTCTGCTGTCTCATTATCTGATCATGACTGTCTGACAAAAACCTGTTTTAGGTTCTGCTTGCATACTTGTTTCCTATTGCTTCTGAACTCCATGCTTTGTGAAATCCCAGCAGGCAGAAGTATTAGTGCAGCATGTAGCTTGTAAGTCTCACACTGTGACCAGAATGCTACACAGCATATCCGCCTCTAAGCGCAACTGCAGTGCAAGTGAGCAAGTAATCAGATGCTTTTGGGTGTATTCATGGAGAGCCCAGCTAGGAATCTCAATTTACAGTTACACTTCATGCTTGCTTTACTTTGAATGTGCTGCTCTCTCTCTTCAAGCTCTCTAGAGAAATATGTTAAGCTTGTGTCTCTATAATACAACTTTTTTCTTTAACTCTGTGACAAATTGAGCAATACTTTGCCAGGTTGTTATAGCAACACAGTCAGAGCATACACCCTTTAGTGGGAATGACAGGGACTGAACATAAAGAACATGGTTTCATACAAAAAGAGGTTTATATTGGCAACAGTAGGCAGAATAACAAATGCTTTCCTTTACATTCACTTTGTGCAGGACAAATTAGTATGGGCATGAGAGAGATTGAATGAGAGAGAGAGAGAGAGAGAGAGAGAGAGAGAGAGAGAGAGAGAGAGAGAGAGAGAGAAACAAAAAAGACACTGGTTTTGACTTTTCAATCAGTATTCTGCCTAAGGGTGTCACTGAGAGAGAAGTTAATTTAACAACTTACACAGATTGCTTATGCACACAATACATTAACATGTCAAGTTATTTTTACTTTAAAATACCTTTCCTCACTCTAACTTCCCCTTTTCAGTAAATTCAACCTTTATAATAACAAAATGGAAATCAATTTTTACCTTTTGTATACTTGTACATAGACTACAAATTGTATGCCTAACACATGATTTATTGGCTCATATTCAAGTCATTTTAATAAAGCAACCGATTGTCTTATATGAAATTGTAGGCACATCATAGAAATGGCATGGTCAGATTTTTCAGTATAAAAATAATTAAACATTCCAGAGTCGTACCAGCACATATGTAAAAAAATAATAATTTTAACAGAACATGAAATAAGCACAATTTATTTATACAATAATAATAATAATAATAATAAAACTAGCCCTTTTAACATTGTGCCCATGACTTATTAGAAGAGAGAGAATGTTTATAATTAAAAAAAATAGACCTGAAAAAATAGACACCGAAAGGATAAACTTTTTGGCCACTTGGAGGCAGAAGAACTCCACAACAAACCCCCTGTCCTGACTAATGCCGCGTTCTATTTACCTGCCATTTTCATTGTAAAGCCATGCAAAATTAAATTTAAAAAAAGTCGGCCTCATACAGGTCCTGATGAGGTGGGCTGTCCTTTGAGATAACTGCCTTTGCTGAAAGAAAATGTGCCTTCAGGTGTCACGAAAAAAAAGCCCACGATGAAGAGCAGGGCTGCCACACACAGAAATACTCCAACCAAGGCTGCAAAGGTTGTGCGATTTCCTGTAAGAGATGGTAGTTTTTGTTACAGTCTCTCTCTTAGCTCATCTGTTCAGAGTGGAACAAGCTGAAAAAGGTAATGACGTTTGTAACCATATCTTACTTGTAGCTTCGATGACAGTAAAAGTTTTGGTCTTGGTGCCCTGGGTATTAGACGCTGTGCAGGCATAGGTCCCTGGAAGCTGAATGGATGGGGCCAAAATGGGCTGATTCTCATTTTTATTCTTCTTCGTCTGTTGTATTGGGTGTGGAAAATGCCAGCTGTATACCGGCATTGGGTTTCCTGTCGCAGTGCAATTTAAAATGATTTTACTACTAGCTTTGAGTTCCAGTGTCTCATTTTCAGGCCCGGTGAAGGTTGGCGAGTCTAAAGGAATACATGAAATTAAAATCCAGACAGAAAGAGAAAAACAACGAGAAATGAATTCACAATCAGAGAAAAGCAAAACATACCCAATATGATCTTACAAAACCAAAAACTGTGATAGTTAAATTACATTGGCATTAAAAAACATACACAGTACAACCACTTCATGGGACTTTGATTGGATTGTGTGTAGATTTGGTACTGGTGGCGAAAACTTCAGCTGTGCTTCACACCAGATCTGAGTTCCATTATCACTTCTTTCAGCAGTCAGATTGAAGACGGATGACGTATTGACTGGAGATGAACTGGTCTTGTCAAATGCCTCGGTATAGATTATCTCATTTCCTTTGTGCCAGTTCACAGAGAGGTTTCTTACTGGTGCAACATTAACAATGTCACACTGCATGCAATACTTTTTGCCCTCTACCATTTGACTTGGCTGAGACATGGACACACTGTCCGGTATTTCTGTAATAAGAAAAATGAAACGTGTCAAAATGTTTATCAAAAACTATCCAACATCCGAAGAATCTAATGATCAAAAACTATAAGGGGCCCGCTTGGCAACTTCAGATAAAGTTACTTACTGTAAACAGTGACTGACAGGGTTTCTGAACACTGACGATTGTCAAGGAGATTGATGAAGCAGAGTGGTGTAAGGTCCCAGTTTTTCACAGAGTCTATTTCTAAGGAAACAGACGAGACCCCATCTTTACGTCCTACGCCTGTGCCGTATGTAGACTCCCAGCCCATTGACTGTGACTGGTTGGATAGTGAGCTGCAGTTGACCGAGAAGGGATCTCCAAATCTCACCACAACTCTAGAAGGGCTCATATTGACTGGACAGGAATCCCTCACAGGCTTTCCTACAAGTACATAGTATGTATTATAGCTTACATTACAAGCAGCCATGTACAAACAGTGTTTATTAAGCAGCATTAAAGCATTGTCTGGGTTTTGATCCACCAAAGGCTCATGACATGGGACACAAAGGCAGTAGCCTATACCGTAACACTTCAATGCTCTCCCAGATGATAGAATATATAACTAACCTTCGGAACAATGTAAATGCATGTAAAAACTGCTTACACTAACAGTATGTGGGACCCTGCTCTTTCTGGTGCTTGAAAAAGTTAGAAAAATCATTCCAAGCGATTACAATAAATACAGTAATGATATTCACAACTTAAAAAAAATATTTTTCTCGTTACTACAAAATTCATGTCTTATGAGAATCAGTTTATAGGAGCATGGATCAAAACATGGGCGTAGGCCAGCCTTAAGAGTCGACGCTGTAATGTTTAGACACGTTATAATGGGACTTGTAGCTAACGTTAATGAATACAAAACAAACTCGACAGAAAATAGTTACCTGTACACGCTATTAAGCCGCTTAATATGAAGAACCACTTCATGGTTTCGCCGGTGTGCTAACCAGAAACACCTTTACGACTAAATGAAATACAAAAATGGTCCAGTTGACAGACTTATTTCCAAATCCGTGTGTCCCTCGTAGCTGTCGTACTTTCTCTTTCACCTGGGATCATAGAAAGTCGCGAACACTATCCCTGTGATGTGATGCATTAACGTGTTCCTCGTAAACGCCTACAGATAGACTGTAGTATGTCGTTCGGAAGTTTTTGCTAGACCACACTTCACAGCGCTGGTCGGAAGTAAACAGTATCGGAAAGTAGCGTGTCTGAACCATGGATGTATTAAGAGAACTTGACTGAACTTGAGCAAGGGTGGCTTGAAGAAATAGTTCGACATTCTGGGAAATTGCGTTCTCGTCAAGAGTTACTGGAAAAGGGGATAGTTGCCAAGCAACCAGCGGGGACGATAGCGAATTCGTGTAGCCTATTTCCCAAACTGGCGAACTGTTGAACGTTTTCACCGTTTAGCAATTACATTCATTTTACATCATCAATATTACCACACCCCCCACGCCCAAAACGGCACATCCAGCATTTCAGGAAACCCCCTTATTCCCAAGTAGGCGGTAGAAAGTATTTCTTTCCGACTATTTCCGACAGCACGTGAAGGCAGTACATATTCAGTTCAGCTCGCTAGGCTAGTTGCAGCACCCTCAAAACATGCTTAAAACCTGTTTTATACAGTATATGCGCAAAACGTAAGGAGTATTGCGACTTTGTGTGTGTAGCCCAATCGCCAAACAGACCCATAGTTTTTAGGATTTCTACAGATTTGTTTCTGAAAAATCCAACCCGTCTGCTGGATAGTGCTGGTGCTACCCCTGCATCCCTTGTTTCTCCTTCAAAAACATCAATTCTAAGTTCGGGCTTTGTCATAGGCCTGTGCTCTGAGGTGGATTTACCAGACTTGAAGAAAGTAGCAGCCTTATAAAATACAATATTATATTGTTTGAAAACACAACAAAATGAGAGTTCTGTTTTTAATCATACATTTCTGTATGTCAGATACATTCAAGCATGTAGGGTTTCAATAATTTCAATCAAATTGAAAAGCCACATTTTTTAATATAAAATACACATTTACATCAGTCACAAATATTTATAGCTCTGTTCACAAATGTATTATGTCTTAATGTCCTTAACATCGCAGATAGGACATCAACTCTTCTAACATTTGCAACGTTTACAAACCTGTCTGCAGTTATTTTCAATACTAGATTGTTCTATATCTTTGTGGTTTCTCATAAATAAATATGTTTTTCATTTACATAAAATATGATCCTGATATACATCTCTGATAGGCATTAGGCTATAATGTCTGCAGTCATTCATACAAAAGCATACAACTGTGGAACAAGACAATTTGTCCCATAAGGCCTGAAAAAGTTTGGCACAACAAAGCTCAAGCCACAGAAATTGCTACAAACTCAGAAAGAAGTGCAGAGTGGCTTACAAAGAATAGTGAAGGGACAAATGGGCTCAATGAAAAGTATGCTCAAGCAATAGTGTCCACAAATTGAACAGAGCTGGTCTCCTTTTTCACAGTTTCAATGTCACACCTTCAGAGTCCGTACGTAGTGCACTCCTGTTAGTGTTACTGTTAAAACCACAGCAGTTTCAGGGTCATCACTTCTTATATGCATCCTAAAATCCCTTTTGGTTTGTAAAGATAATTACATACAGAGATCTGTGTTTGAGTTTGAGGGCATAATGATAAAAAATAGATATAGTAAAAAAGCATTAGTGAGACCAAGGTCAACAAAAAACAAAAAAAACATTCATTATCATATCAAAATCCCCTTTGTGCTCATGAACAATATCACGTTTTTCTGGCAAGTCCGTGCCAAACGTTTGAGTCCTTGCTCCTCCTCCTCTTTATTCTGTCCAGTGAAAACAGGTAAAATCCAGTAGTTAATATAAAATCCTACATCTCAGGCCAAGGTTGCTAATTTTTATAATTAGATTTTTCCTTGAAGGGTAAAATACTATTTTATGTGGGAAAATGGATGTAAGGATAACAGTGTGTGAACCACATTATTTCTATGGTGTCAACAGTCCAGTGTGAGCCTGCTGGCTGAGTGGTATTCAGGCTTTCAAACACTGTAGTTCCTGGTGGCAGAGAGATGCAGCTCATTCAGAGTGGTCAGCTATCCATTCTGTGCTATTCACAAATGTACTGTTAAGACAGTTTGGTCATAGGAAACTGCATGTCCCAGCCGTTGTGGGCTACATTGCCACTGTGGGTGTCGAGTTTGGGGTTTTTAAGACTGTAGCGGCGCATCCTGGTGTTCTTGTAGTAGATTGAGTAGATGAAGAGGAAGAAGATGGAGATGGCAACTACTGTGACAGCCACAAATCCAGCTATTAGGGGAAGGTAGTCCTCTGTAATGAAATCAACCAGGTAACATATTAATGTTTAAGAATTTCCAAATAAACGGCTATAAAGACAAGTGTAACCATTTCTACCATGCCTCACTACATTTATGTGAACCTTTATTCCTAAAATTCTATTTGTTTTTTTATTTTCTACTGCATTATCAATAAAGATGCACTTCACTATTTGGATGCAGATGCACAAATGAAAATCAGGAAAAAGTTGCTAATTCTCTAATTCTTAGGCTCAGACAGGAAGATACAGTAGGCTAATTGTATTTGTACTGTTTGGGCTTGTCTACTCGTTCAGAGAAATTCGCTAGCATGTCGGTGGCTAATGGAGTGGTGGCTAACGGAGCAGCTGATACGGACACGTTCTCTAACATGGAGGAATTAATCAACCGAGTCTTGGAGAAGCAGCTACGTGCGCTTAAATCAGTGATATATAGCACAGTGAAGGGAGTGCTAGCCAAAATCAATGCCTCGCAGCAACACATTGGGGCAGAACCTGAGATGCAGGAAATCATGGTATGTGAGCCGGACCAATCTGACTGCGTCACATTCAAGACCCAGCGGCTTCGGATGCCTGAAGGGATACAACACGATCTGCACGCTGAACGCAACTCGGACTCGTTCATCTGCCGCGCTGCCCTGGGAGTGACCCCCGGAGGGAGAGAGTTCACCTTCGCTGCAGCCGTGGACCCGGGTGTTTTCTGGCCGGAATTAGAAGAGGAGGAGGACGTGCTACATCCACGGATCGCCCTGCGCCGCGAGGAACCGGAGGACAGCGGGGGGACTTTGCGTTCGATGCCTGGGCCGCGACTGGAGGACTCTGCACCTATGGACTAACGGTATTTGGGCTACTGTACCGAGTTTGACTGGAGGACGCTGTGTGTAAGTTTTGAAACCAACCGTTGAAGGGACATCTAACCAGACTGTAAGAAATAATGAATGCTCGCTACTCAGTCTACAATCTATATTTTTGAGGACACTTAATCATGCTGAAAAAAAGGTAACAGGATAAATCCTGAGGATGCGCTATGCAAGTTTCGTAACTAAGCTTTAAAGGGACACTTAACCAGACTGAAAATACATGATAAATACTGGCTGGTCAGTTTGCAGTCTATGTTTGTTGACATTTAAGCTAGACTGAAAGAACATGAGGGATACGGTCTGTTCAGCTCATAATCTGCTTATTGCTCCAACTAGATTGGTCTGTTTTTCACATAACTTAGTCCAGAAATTGTTCTAAGGTGTTTATAATATTGTTCATGTTTAACATAAGAATTCACTTATAGTAGTTCTGGAATAAAATATTCCAGAACTCTTGATATAAATCAATATTATCTGATGTGATAGGATGTCGAATTCCTACTGACCCCATTGTTTTGTTACTTAAGATGACTCTAAATTACATCTGCTTCGGAGACAGAAGAAAATTTGGTTAGCTGGCTCCCCCCCACTCGCTTTGTATAAAACAGTTGGTGGTGTATTTTCTGGACACAGTTATGCTTGAGCTCTCTACAGCAAGGATTAACAAAGCCAAATCATCGACTATAGACCTATGGAAAGTACTTTCCTCGAGACCGCAGAGGGTGAGGGGTGGGTGAGGGATTTTGTTCTTGTTCAATTGTATTTGTCTGTTCTATATGTTCAAAAATATAAAAAACAATAAAAGGCTGATCTAAAAAAAAAAAAAAAAAAATGATTAGCATTTTCAAGAAAACTTAGCTTAACCTCCAACCACTCCACCGGCCTTCTGCCTGCCTTTTTGTTTCTGTCATTGTACGCAAACCGCCCAAAGAAATCGGTGCCATTTTGAAATAAATTTGTATGGCTGGATAGAAACCCCAGTGAAGTTATTTGTGCTTTGCTCTGCTGCTTAAGGTTATTTCTAGTTACAAAATGTAAATTGCATAGATTTAGGCTGTCCAAAGCATGATTATATCTATAATTTGCAGATGCAAAGTAAATTACAGTATTGAACAACAGAAACCCATGAAAAATGATTGTATAGTTTGTTTATGGGGGGGGGGGGGAGAAATGGAATATATATTTACTGGCTTAAATCCCCTTGCAAGAGATTTGTTTTTACTTACTACACTTTACAGAAAGACATACATATATTTTCTTCTAAAAATTATAAGTCGTTTAGATTAAGAGTGTTGTTACCTTTTAAAATCACTTTGACCTCATGAGAGATGGAATCAACTACATTGGTGGCGCTGCAATTGTAGATGCCTGCTTCAAACACAGTGAGTGTGTTTCCAGACACATGGGGCACTAAGTCTGAGCTGTAGAGCCACTGGATTTTCGGAGGTGGGTGGCCGTCGGCTTCACAAACAAGCTCCTCAGGATAACCTCTGAACACTGGGATCGTCTTTGGAAGCTTTGTGGTATTAATGCTGGGCTTATCTGTTGAGAAATAAAGGCCAATAAAACAGTAAGAATATGTACGTTTACAATTTCTTACTGTAAGGAAAACCACAAGCTCTTGCATATTATTGTATTGAAAATGTAAAGGAGTCTATAATTGCCATAAAATGTCCATCATCAATTAATCATAGAGTGTTGTTTTAATGATAACTGAGCAGCAAATGTAAGTGTGATCTCACAGTAGACGGTGATGTTAAGAGGACTGGACATCATGTTTGGAGGAGGCTGCGGTCCCTCAGGTCCAAGATCCAACTGTGCGTCACATCTGAACTCTGCTCCGTTGTGGTTTCTGTTCAGAGTGATGCTGATGGTAGACGACACGTTCAGCGGGGATCGGACAACACTGATGTCACAGTTTGTGTTGCTCGCAGGCAGGCAGCCAGTCACTCGCGTTGAGCCTGAGGGAAAAATATAAGTAGGAAAAAGACAAATGGAGATGCATAATTGTTCCTCCTAATGAATGCTGAATTATGAATGAATGCTGAATGAATAATTATTTCATGTTGGCACATGTCTGTTGATGCTGCTGTATTGCTTTGAGCTACACTAGCACTGATAGATTTACTTGGCCTCGCCGAAAAGGAGGGGAAATTGTGTTAAGAAAGATTCCCCACCTTTGATAAGTGGTTCGAAGGTTTCATTCCCTCGGTACCACCGCACATCGAGGTTTCCTGCAGGAGCAACGTTGGTAATGTCACACTGCAGCTGCAACTCTCTCTCCTCCACCACTGCGCTCAAGTTATTTACGGGTCGAATGGAGACACTGTCTGGTGTTTCTGTAGATATCGATACAAAATATTCAGGATAGTTCCAAAATTTGAGAAACAAGTTTAAAGTTGATGACAGTGAAAGTACAAAAGTTAGAAATACATACTGTAGAGGATGTAGTTTAAATGTTTCTGGCATGTTCCTATTACTTTAAAATTTGCAGTACAAACAGGCCTTGGGTCCCAGTCTTTATAGGTGTCAACAGACCAACTTGTGCCCTTATTTTGGAAACCCTGCCAGTATATTTCATTGACATGTTCGGAGTTGGTGGATGTTGGTTTGCATGTCGCGTTCTGGCCTCTGCTTTGGTATTGTATCACCATCCTGTCTGGAGTTATTTCGATGGGGCATTCTTGCCTGGCACCTGTGGAACGTAGAGTGGGGGCAAGGAACGTTATTCCAAGTCCAAGTCTATACAAATACGTTATATTAACACAACTTTTCCATTTGAAATGGTATGGACAAGTCTGTAGAACAAAAGCTGTGTCTCGGGAAGCAACAGGAAAAGGCTCAGGAAGGATCTACCCCTCCCTTAGGAAAGTCTGCACTTGCTGCCCAACATTCTTTGTGCTGGACTTGACCAAATATCAATATCCCAGTTAAATGCGTCACATTCCACCCAGCCCATTTTCAACAGTAATCCTTATTTAGAAATATACTATTTTAACAGAAAACTGTAATAAACTATGCAGGATGTGAGCGGATGCTTAAAACATTAGATTAGATAGACAAAATGTCATAATGCCTAACGTTACTAATAATCAGACACACATTCAACCACCAAAGTTTCTTTCCCACTTGTGCTCAGATTCTCAAACACACAATTATCATTTGTCCCCATTCAAAGCGTTATTCAGTCTCTTAACATGTTTTTTTTAAACTTCAGTGTTGCTTTAAGTTCCTCATCACATCTCGTTTTGTTCCATACGTCTATTATTAGCCTAAACAAGCCATTTCAATCGACACAAAAGAAAACATGAGACCTAAAACTTCGCTCTCAACTTACTCGGTCCTGTCCCGTCAGAAAGCGACAGCAGCTCTAAAGTCAAAAGGACTGAAAGGATACGAAAATAATTTAAATCATCCATTGGAATTAAGTGTCTCCAACTTATCGACCTTCTTCTGACTGTTATCACTGACTGAGCGCTTCTGAGGTTTCTCCTGCTTCCCCTTAGCTACTTGTTGACTTTTTTTGGAGAAAGCTAAGCTAAGCTATGGCTGCATGCACTGCACAGCTCCCAGCTCTGGCTCTACATCACCCGGAGAGGAAACTGCCTGGGAAAGAGCCCTCCCCCCAACACTGGGCACATACACTGCAAGCCCTCACACCCACTGTGTCTATTAATGTAACTGTCTAGCTGAGCCAGTTGGCTACAGACGTTAAGACGTTATCCATGGCACTAATGGCTTGGTTGCAGCAGAGACGGTTAGAGAATCTTTGGTTGTAGCGTTTTGATTAATTTAAATTGTTTGCCCGACATTGACAGACAGACAGATAGTTAGGTTATGTATCTAAATGCACACTTCAGCGAAAAGAGAATAGTCTACTTTGGTAATTGTAGCACAAAGATTTACAGTAACCGTAGCTTTCAAAACGACTGTAAATATTACAAAATAAGAGTCTGTAGCGGCTCTGTAGGATGTTCACAGGAGGATGTTACTCTCTTTTAGCTTGCAGTGCTCAGTGGATAATTCAGGGAATGGATTTTTGGTTATTGTTGTTCCTCTGTAAATAATGGGAGAAGTGCAACACTGTTTCCCTTGATGTCAATATTTTTGAGCTTTTAACACACAGCATGCTGAGCGCCACACAGCCCCTTGAGCAGCAGGATAGGCGACAGATCATTTTTGCAATTGAGAAGTAATGGGAATAGGAGGATAAAATGGGAGCATGTCTTGATTTACAAACTATTGAAATATTTGCCTATTTAACAGCATACATTTTATCATAAAAGTAATGCAAATGAGTATCAGGAGTAGGGCTGCAACTAACGATTATAGTAGATTAATCTGTTGATTTGTTTCTCGATTAATTAGTTGTTTGGTCTCTAAAATGTCAGAAAATTGTGAAAAATGTGGATCAGTGTTTCCCAAAAGCCCAAGATGACGTCATCAAATGTCTTGTTTTGTCCACAACTCAAAGATATTCCGTTTACTGCCACAGAGGAGAGAAGAAACTAGAAAATATTTACATTTAAGAAGCTGGAATCAAAGAATTTTTACTTTTGTCTTAAAAGATTACTCAAACCAACTAATCGATTATCAAAATAGTTGGCGATTAATTTAAGAGTTGACAACTAATCGATTAATCTTTGCAGCTCTAATAAGGAGTGAGTACTTACATCACACATACTAAATTGCACATAACAAACCACAGCACTGTATCTCTCTGATTAGATTAGAGAGAGATTACCAATGATAGACATGTTCTTTAAATGATTGCATTATGCCACTGTTTACTTTAAAGTGGTAGATACATTTGTTGACCCTACCTTTTACAGTAACTGTGGCTGTTTTAGAGACATTTCCTCTGTCATTCCAAGCATGACATGTGTAGGAGCCCATGTTGTATACAGTAGCATTGTGGATGTGCAGACGGGACACTCCATCTTCATTTTCCTCTATCACATTGGCAGTCCGGTAATAATTCCAGAAATATTTTGGTCGTGGGTTTCCCACGGAGAAGCACTTCAGCCACACAGTGGAACCAACTTCAACTTCAGAGTCTTCAAGCTCAACTATCTGTGATGGTGGGTCTAGAGACAAAAATCAAAACAATATAAGTAAGGGAAAAAGCAGATGACATATTGACTCATGACTCACGCTAATATTAGATATTTAAGATTAACTTACATATGACATTAATTTCGACTGTGAGGTTGACACTTGACAGATTGCTTGAAGCTGTGATCAAGTACTGCCCTGAATCTCTTCTTGTTAGGTTCTCTGGAAGTTCCACCTCCTCTCCATCTTTGGACCAGATGATCTCAGGTGTAGGATAGCCCTCAACAATGCAGGTGAGGTTGTAAGGAGCTCCCTCCAGTGCAGTGTAATTGTTTGGACACATTAACTCGGGTCCATCTGAAAGCAGAAATACTTGACAATTCATCAACTAGCCAGTGGTGGATTGTAAGAAAGTAGAATAACTTAAGTACTGTACTGAACTTAAGTACAATATTGAGATATTTATACTTTACTTGAATATTTCTATATCATGTTGCTTTAAATTTCTACTCCTGTGCATATTAGAGGCAAATATTGTAATTTGTTTACTTTACTAGAGTCATCAGGCAGCTGTTACTTTAAGATTTTACATACAAAACATATGATCAATTTATATAAAATTATTTATAGATTAAACCACCTAACATTATATAAAATTGCTAAAATTAGCTTCACCTCAACCAACTACAACAGAAAAATTCTGCTTACATATATAATGGATAAGTAATAATAATCCACTTTGGGCGTTGTGCACAAGGAGCTTTACTTTAAGTATATTTTGCTGACAATACTTCTGTGCTGTTAATTAAGTGACATTTCAAACTCAGGATGTTTGCTCTTAATGAAGTAATTTTATTTTTAAGTATTGTATTTTTACAGAAGAACTTCTTTCACCAGAACGTCTACTGGAGCATCCTCAGCAGCTAGACTCAAGCTTTATTTGTGCATCAAGCAATTTGCAGAAGAGACATTACAGAAGAAATCCTGACGATATGACAAAAGTGAAAGTCTCTGTGTAAAATATATGTGACACTTACACAATACAAGAACCCAGACAGAATTTCGGATAAAGCTAGCGCCTTCAGCTTCAACAGTGTACAGGCCTGTATCCTTTCTGCTCAGAGGGACGGTCTGGTTCGTGGGCTGTCCATCTTTCAGCCATGTGACAATGGGGGTGGGATGTCCTGTCACAAGGCATTGCCTCTCCAATGTTTCTCCTTCCAGTAACTTCAGTTTGTTCAGTAAAATAGAAGAACATTGTACATCTGGTCCAACTAAACAGAAGCAAACACAGCAACCATTTATATTGTACTGTTATTTAACAGATGTAAAGCAGCTGAGACACAAATGAGGCACAAGAACGGACTGAAATATTGGTGCTTTCTTCTTTTAAACATGTATGGTCTTGTTATGCCAACATAATTTACAGCTGCACTACCTGAAACATTTGTAGAACTCATTATAGTATAGTGAAAATTAGAGCTGCAACTAACGATTATTTTCATCATCAATTAATCGTTTTGTCTATAATATTTTTTTTTAAACTGTAAAAAAAAAAATGCATGTCACAATTTTCTAGAGCTCAAGGTGACATCATCAAATGTCTTGTTTTGTCCACAAACTGTCCAACACCCAAACATATTCAGTTAATTTAGTAAGAGAAGAAAAAGCAACAAATCATCACAATTTAATAGCTCAAACTTTCAAATGTTTGGCATTTCGTCTTGACAAATGACTTGCATGTTTAGTCGATTATCAAAATTGTTGATAAGTTTTCTGTCGATTGACTAAACGCTTAATCGAAAAAGCGTCGCAGCTTCAGTGAAAATAGTATAGAGAAATTGAAATCCAAACTTCAACATAACAGACATTAAAATTGTGACGTTTGGATGAACATTTCAGATTGGTGAGTACACATGATATACTTACAGTAAACTGTAATATTATGCTCTTGTGAAGATGTATTAAGTTGTGGACCTATTGGCCACAGGTCCAAATGTGCCTCGCATCTGAACGTGACTCCGTTGTCTTGTCTGGACGGTGTAAAGCTGAAGACAGATGACTGATCCACTGGTTCCTTACGGGAATTGTCAAAAGTGTCTGCATAGACCATCTCACCTCCTTTGTACCACCTTACAGTGAGATTTTGAACAGGTGCTATATTGTGGATGTCACATGTGAAGTTATATTTCTCCCCTTCATCCATCACATGATCTTGGGCACTGCTGGAGTGGATACTGATGCTTTCTGGGAATGCTGGAGAAAAGGTGAAGGTTATCAGATACAGTCAGAGTCATTCTGATTCTGTGCAAAATATGCAATACTTACTGTAAAGGACAACTTTTGGGTTCTTAGAGCACTGTTGGATTTGACTATCCTTTAATATGTTGATGAAGCATGAGGGAGAGATGGTCCATTCTGTTAGGTTCTCCACAGTCCAGACCAGATGGGTGGCCTTCTTTACACTTATGCCTTCTTGTGTAGCCTCCCAACCCATTCCTTCAAACAGTCTCTCCGATGTGCTGCAGTTGACTGAGACTGAGTCTCCATATCTCACCACAACACTGGGGGGACTCAACTCAATGGGACAGGAGGCATGTACACCTACAGCATGGGAGTATATGACATGTCACATTTGCATAATTGCCACATGAGAAACATTTCATTGCAACTTTTGCCTTCAGCAACTTTGTCAGTAAGGGATATTAAAATATATTTAACACATGCCTCCCACTTGGGTTTTGAGTGCATGCCCACTGTAGATAAAGACTCATGGCAGCTGAAAAAATACTTTTAGGTATAAAAATATATGTTTCTTCTATATGTCTTCTCCTTTACTTTGTCATCAAATTAAAGATGTCCCGACCTATCTAATCAGACAGATTACAAGATGTTGTATTTCAGTTTCTTGACGCAGGCTGGAGACAGGCATTGTGTTGTTTAGACTAGATAACTAAGAAGAGGCACCTCCATCTGTGACCTTAATTCTTTGATATAATTGAAGTTGGAAAGATTGTTTTTTTTTTTTAAACAAACTTGGGCCTCAGGTTTCCTGGTACTGTACTGTAAATAAATCCATTCATTGTAAGACAAGGGGAAACTAATGAGAGCCACACAGTGTTTTTCATTCTCCAAAATAGAGACTCACTGACCTGAAAGTACAATTTTTTGATTAATCTCTGTAATTATGGTATGAGAAAGGTTGACAAATTACAACTTAGTCAAAAGTTAACTGGAGTTACCCTTCATCTCTTTAATACTGTGTTTTCCCTGATGCGTCAATGAGTTGAAGAGGGCCTTTAAAACATTTGTCTATCATCACATTCCATGCAATATTTCCTATTCATAGGAAACATCTAGTAGGTTAGTGCAGTATGAAAAATGACTTTCACCTTCACTTATTTTGAGCAACGTGTGTGGGAAAACCCCAGCAAAGATAAGCAGGACTTATATCCTGCAATGGCTACTGTCCCAATTGGTCACAAAAAGTATTCACTTTGTTTAACAAAAGTATAAAAAGTGTATATCCGATTATATATATTTGGCAATACCTATTGATGTGACTTTTTTTTTTAAATCTGGCTACTACTTTGAAAGAATCCCAATGGTGACATAATTACACAAAAAAAGGGAATTAATTGATTTAAACACATTATTTCCTTACTTTTGCTCTATACCGCTCTCTTCTGGTTAAAATAAAGTTCTGTACCGAAGGGCACGTCACAATATACCTGCTGCTATTTTATTGTTAATGATTAAGCAGAAGCTCATAGAGTTTTTACATGTCCGTGTAATTCATATGGCGTTCGTGGTTTATCATTAAAACATGATCTCTGTAAAAATGACAATACACAAATATAGATTATAGCCTAGGCTACATTATAAAGCCTGCTGAGCATAATTTGATTTGAGCGCCTACCTGTCGCACTGAGCAGGATCCCCACGAAGAGTCGAACAAATGATATACTTTCACTCATTGGATTTGTTTACTCATTGGATTTAAACAATGACCCGTCTGTCGTTTATTCCAGCTCTGCTCGGCTTCTCTTCTGGGGCTGCACTGTTCGAATCCCTAGCAAACCAACGAAGTGCATTCAGAGAAGGAGAGACAGAAATGCAGCCAACACACTGGTACTGTAGGCATGCTCTCTCTCTCTCTCTCTCTCTCTCTCTCTCTCTCTCTCTCTCTCTCTCTCTCTCTCTCTCTCTCTCTCTGTACAGTCGCTGGTGATTTGTGTGTGGGATTTTGTTTCTCTTATTCATGAGTAAGGCACACATGTATGTCACATATATATATATATATATATATATATATATATATATATATATATATATATATATATATATATATACAGATATTTGAACACTGCTTTACTACTAGAAAATAAAAAAGCCATACTAGTAAGGAAGAAATTTGATGGCAGTGATGGTATCATGCTCCTTTTCTCAATCTAAAACCGTCAAAAATGTTTTGTATGCATGCTGGAAAGCTTCAATATGCCCACACGTCTTAAGGTCACCAGCGCAGAGATTCACACCCACATTTAGAGACGGATTAAGTGTTTGCAGCTCTACCAGCACTATTGTTTTCATATTTTAGACCATTTTAGAATGTTCTTAGACCAAAATCAGACCTTTTTCTTTCACTTCTGGATCATTTTTGATGTAATAATTATTTATATGTGTGTGTATATACAGTATATGTGTGTGTGTGTTCTTACTAAGATCCATTATCAGTTTCAATAATAGGGCTTTGTAATAAAATAAAAATGTTTTATTTTCCCAAGAACAATTTTCTTGTCAATATGGCATCTTTCCCAAATATGCAAATGTGATTTGTGGATTTTCCACACTACAGCATGTAGTCACATCCTGTATTCAGTTGTTTCAGATTTCAGAAGTAGGCTACGACATTTCCAGGATAAGCAGGATATGAGCTTTTTGAAATGGGCAAATGCTCCTCTAATGGGCTGATGTAATGGATGTAGGAATGCTAATGTTGAGGGAGACATTTCTTCAGCAATTAATAACAAATCTGGATGGCTGAGACAGATTTAGGAAGAGCCATAAACCACGTTGTGTATTCACAACCTCCCTGAGCCCTTGTGACCTGCAGAAATGATGAATAGGAACCAGTACAATGTGTTTGTAGTTGGAATAGGGAAAGAGAGAATGCTGATAATAAACAGCTGCCCACAGTAAGACATCTTTAATCCAGTTAGGGTCAAAGGTTGTTTGAGCGGTTCATCACATGGAAGAAGAAGGGGAGGATAGAAGAAGCTATTAAACAGGGGAGACCATGAAAAGCAAACATAGGGCTCCAGTTAAGAAAATAAACATTGAGATTCCGGTCATGTTGCTGAAGCACTCCGTAGCCTATCCACAAAAACTAAACACAGGCAGGGAATGGACACATGCCAATAGTAAGCTTTGATCTTTGACAAGGGATTGTTGTTTCCCAGCAACAAAGCCAGCCAAAGAGTGCTGTCAAACAGAACTGAGATGTTCAAATGTGTGTTTAACTCTACTAAAGTTGTCAAGTGATCACTATCAACTTTATTTTCCTGTTTCCAGCGTGCAATCTCAAAGAGTCTCGTCGGCTGCCTCTAAAGAGCTTCCAGCTCATTTGGATTTAGACTGTGCTCAGATATTTGTGGGAAGTGAGTCACAGAAGAGTTAATGGTGTGAAAAATGGCAGTTCTAGTAGTGTTCTGTTTTCTCACGATAAAGGGTTTCTTTTACTTGGTAATGGTGTGACAATGTTGATCCATTTCCAGCAGCATAGTAGGTCATTTTAGGTTTGAGTGGTTTTTACAAAGGCCTACCAACGTAGAGAAATCTGAAAGACAATGGACTGTAAACACATTGGTCGACCGGGGGGGTTGTATATACAAGTAAACTACATTAAGGATCTAAAGGAATCCAGGAGACAACATTACCTCTTTAAACATTTTCCTGTGACAAAGAGGAAATTGCTGTGAAGATATGACAATGAAAAAGACAAGTAAAAACCCCTGACTACATGTAAAAGTGCAGATCCAGTACCACCCAGAGACTAATTACTTGTCGGGACACTGATAAGGCAACCTTGTACAGCTTCAGTGACCAGATGCTTTTTTCTCACCCTCTCTATATCTGTTTTGTAATGTTCAACCAGTAGATTTGTGAAAAAAGAGAACAGCACGAGAGACATTCACTATGCAACAATATAAGTGTTGTCCATTTACTCACTGAAGCAAAGCTTACTGTAATGTGATCATGGAAAATGCATGAGTCTAACAGAGGTCCCTCTGTCTCTGCAGATTCTTTGTGTCTCTGCTGGCATTTTGCAGTCATTTTATTTATCTTGTGCAAGAGAATGGATGTCAGCGTCAGGATGGTTGAACAGACTCTGGAGACAGGATTTCTTAAAATGTGTTTTAACACTTAGGAAATCCTACTTATTTCTGTCCTCCACACCGTGTAATTTTATCTTTCCTGTTGTGAAAACGGCATGATAAAAACAGCACATGCTTTGTACTTTCCAAAGAGGATCTCTTACTCATTCAATAAAGATAATACACCTCCCAAAGGAATTTCAGAGTAAAACTAAAACTTGTATTCCAGATCCAGTACACTGTTACACAATTAAGTCATCTGTATTCATATTGAAGCTTAGTTTCAACACACTTTTCTTGATTTCTATGCAGGCCTCACACTGCACTAACTGAGAGTTAAGAATCTGCATACCACAACATTGAGTAAGATGAATTCCCCTGCCAAGGGTTGCAAACTGAGCAAAGGTCCACAAGGGATTTCTGGAATGCATGTGTGCTTTTTGGAAGGATACTGTAAATATGCACAGTATATCTGATCTCATGCAAACTCTCTTGGAAAGCTTCACAGAGTTTGCAATATCCCAGATGCAAGCCTACAATTCATCACTTCATGTCTGCATTCAAAACCTTTATTTTAGAAAATTGTAATGTCTGTATTATTACAACACGCATCTTAACCTTCATTTTACCAAATTTGCTATGCTAGTAGCAATATACATCATTATACAATTGAATGACACTTTTGGCTAGAGAACAAACACTGATAGTAATGCTAGAATTGAATGTTTGTCCTAAATCTTGTGCCAATCCATTAAAGATGTATGTAACTTTTATGTTAACATATCTAAAATGGCTAGACCCATGTTATATATTTTGTTGAGTTGTGTACTTACATCATCCCAAATGTTTCAACAATATTCAAACCAGGCCCCCAGGAAGTGCGTTGGGCTTTGAAGCAAATTGAATATAGTGGCCAAACAGTGGAATTACAACTCCCGGCCCATCATGTGATGCCCTCTAGCCCAAAAAGAGTTTTCCCCATTTACATGGTGAACGAGATGTCTGTAAATCAGTGGATACATTTTTTTTAGCATCACAACCCCAAGAAATGACTCCTTTCACTATCAGAATTTAATCTATCTGGTCCAGTAACTTTTGGAAAGTCTAGAGGAGCAGCATTATTAAATTATTAAATAGCCTACTCATTAACGGATCACTAAACCGGAAATAGCTGGCTCGGCCATCGGAGGTCTCTAGTTTGCCTGCTCAGTGCCGAAGCATTTCCAATGGGGAAAATGCTTTTTGGGCTGCAGGAGGATTTTTCGTGGCCACTGGGGGGCTGGTTCAAACCCAGAGAAGTCTGTCATTTTAACCAAATGCCAGGGTCTGTGTCATTTATTCGCCTATCAATGACGTCATAGCCTCTTTGTGCATGCGTCAGCATTGTGGTTGTCTGCCAGAAGCTGTCATAAATGTACTTTTTATCCAGTTTTAAGGTACATTTTTACAATACACTTTTTAGGTATTGGTTGTTTTAAATTATATTTTAACCAGATGAAGGATTTTAGTCATCGGACGTCTGAATCTATAAGAAACAAGCTGAGCAAACGTTAGCGGCGGCTAGGCTCCAGCCTCTCTGTTTTTTTTTGTTTTTACTGGTTTAAATCCCCGGTAGGTTTGTTTTGGAGAGGAGGAAACCTCTGTGAGTAATTTGGCTGAGCACTGAAGGAATGCTATTGTTTTGATTGAAAAGACATCTAGCAGTAGAAAATTACATATTGTACCTTGAAGTAGATGTTGAGATATTTCATGTAATATGTAATAAGGTGACAACTAAGTGACAACTTTGACCTGCTGGTGGTGCTACAGACAAAATCAGTAGGATTCATCCTCAGGGGACCATGAATGTCTGCACAGAATTCCGTGCCAAGCTTTGCAGGGCTCCTATTATCAGCACAAATGACTGACTATAATTTGCTGGCCTTCTCTTGTGTATATTTAGACATATCCTCACAAAGTTCTCTGTGCCAAAACAAACTTGGTCAGTCAATTAACTTGAAAAATCACAACACATGATTACATAGTTATGGAAATGAAAAGGGTAAGTGCAATATATGCCAGAACCAGATAACAAACAGGAAATATCTAATTTCCCTTAGACAAGTCTAATGAGTCCACAAAAGACAGGAAGTGTTTAAAATCTGTTTGACAGTTGGATCCATGCCAAAGATTGTGACAGAATAAAAAAACAGATCTCATTTCTTATCAGGACCTCCTGTTCTGCTTACTGTACATAACGTGTAGTGGATGCTCTTCCTCTTTAAAATCTGTTTCCTCTGTCCTCAGTTCCTGATTGCCCTGTATCAATTTACTTGATATAAACAAACTGTCAGCCTGTTCCACTATTTCACCCTCACATTCACCTTTGCTTATTGACAAATACATCATGTGGTTTGAGCGTGAATTGAGTAGATTTGGATCCCTGCCTACCATTTTGAAGTAAGCATACAGTTCCTGGCATAAATCCAATCTCTTGTCTTGAGTTTTCTGTAATGTACCCACCCCTCTTCCACTCCTGTTTTACTTTCAGTCTGTTCCTTTCTCCTGTCTCTTTTTGAATGCAACAGTTCTCTTCAGTTGGAAATGAAGGAGTGTTAGTCTTGATGGCTATTGGGAGTCTTAGCTGAGACTGAAAACCTCCTTTTACAGTAATTACATTGTTTTGTTATATTGTTTTGTAAAAGAAGGCTCACTCCTGTCCAGCTGAGTATAGGAAAAGGCCTCTCCAAAAACAATCAGCCCCTTCCAGGCACCCCTTTGTTCAACTTTGTACAGACAACAATCACATTCATCCAGAAACTCTCGGTTGGCGGGGGAGGATGATTTGGAGGAGCTGCCAAATAGGCCCCTGATAATAATCGTAGAAGAAAAGAGAAGATAAGACAAGGCACATTTTAGATTTGCACGATGGTACACAAATTCCAGAGAAAACTAGGAATCACTTGACTCATTTTGTGGGAAATCAGAATCTTTTTCCTCTCCTGATCCTTTACAGTGATTCCAGAGAAGCTAGACAAAATTGGCTCTGCTTAAAAACACTTCAGCAAGACAGATGCATGCTGACAGTAGGTTTTCAGGTCCTCTGGTTGAAGGAGGGTCTAACTACCATATCTGAGCCTAAGGGTCCCAAGAGAGGATCTTTGCTCAGCAACATAAGGCTTGACATCATAGCCATTTGGTAATGTTTAGGGGCTGCATGATGGGAACAGACAAAGAGCTTAGACAGAAGCTCATTGGTTTCTTCTAACTAGACATTTCTTTTTATTTTCAAAGAAACCTAAAACAGAAACATAGTCAATAAGTGATAAGTGGATTTGCAAAAGCCTCAATTTGATTAGCTTTATCTGTAGAGGGTATACAAACTGGGTTTAGGAGGGGCATGTGCTGTGTAAAGAGATTGTGAACGATGATGTCATGCATTTTGGGAGCCATAAACTGTAAATGTTTCCAGTTGAACGGCAAAGACCCTCCTACATCATCTGGGTGAGATTGCTCCAAGTAGAAGTCCTCCAAATCCTTTGCATGATATCCTCCAAACCTACCAACGACATCTGTTCATGACGTTAAATGCTCCCACAGGGAGGAGAGAGAATGTTTTCTCTGATAGCTCTGTGTTCTGTCCAGGGGGTTACATTACACCTCTGAAGCCACTGCATGGACGTCACTGATCTCTGACTCCCCCACGTGTTCAACCAAGTGATCCTAAAGTAAATCACAGTGTACAAATGTCTTCACATCGAGATAAACACTTAAGATTTTTTGATGCATGCAAAACAAAATAAAGTTTTCAATTGGTAATACTTTCCCCTTGTTTTACAGTTTTTGTTTTCAAACTCACAACACTGACACTGCACCTGATTACTATTAGTCACCGCTAGATGGCAGCATAGTGTCAAATCAAAACTTCGCCACACTCTCTTTAACCGTCATAGAAATTTGATCTCTCTGGTGCAGAGATTTGTGGGGCAGACAAGGCCTTTGGTAAAGGTGGAGGAGGGGGCTGCTGCAAACAGTTGGATATCATATGGATTTGGGAAACCTCAGCAGTGGCAACCACAGTGACCACATACACTCACTCTGAGGCCATAAGAAAGCTGCTGGGACAACCTAATTAGCAAGGTCAAAGCCAACTAAGTTACAAAGTGGGACTCCTGTTTGTCAGATTTCATTTGAATTCATCATTATTTGTTACGAGTAGGAGAGTGCTCAGAGGCCTCCATGTTCTTTTTATCTTAACCGTAAGGAGAAGACACATTTTTCTTGTTGTCATCAAAACTGCTAATGTTACAAGTCAACCTTTAACCACACATTTAGCAGGAAAAGTGATTCAACAGCTAATTCTATGACATGTCACGTTGCTCTGTGAACTTAGGTCAAAGATGAAAGGTTCTGCAAACTTCAGTTTGACTTCTTGTCCTGTTTTTTCTTCAAACAATGGACATATATTTGATTCCCTTTAGTACATCATGCACTGTGTTGCTGAGTGTTACACATCACCTTGTAAAAAATACAGTGGAATGTGAATGTCAGATTTAAAATGGACATCCTATTTAGCAACAAATCGTATGCATACCATTGCATTTACTTAAGTGTGGGAATGAATAATGTTAGCTTTAAGGAAGATGCATGTGAAAGATAAATATTCTTTAACATCCTACACATTACTTGACTTACGCAACTCTTCTTGGCACCTGCAAGGATTTCATAACATTTTCTTTTTGTATGATCTTCCTTCATTCTGTGGCGACCAGCTGTGCCTCAGCCGGTGGAGATTATTGGTTGTATTGTGGTGGGATAAACCACAAAACGGACAATTTCTCAGACCTTTGAAATGGTAACACGGTAATCCTCTGTTTGTAAGAACTTTAAACACAGAGATTGGCTGTCGTTCTGTGGTTTAATTTTAACTTGTTTGTTTTGGGCTGTCTCCAACATGTGCTGCAGATGGACACTTTCTCACAGCGCTCCTCGGCCTGGAGCTTTTTCCTACTCTCTCCAGCTCACTCTCTCTTCTTGGGTTTTGAGTCTGGGGCTCACCCATGGCCTTAGTTGATCCATTGAGCCAGTCAACATGTCATTATATCATTTAGCTTTTTGTCCATTTGCCCCAGCCATGCTAGTAGATATCGAGTAGTCTGCCTTCATTGTGCTGCAAGTTGCCAAAAAGCAGAAACACCCCCAAAACCATCTTTGGAAGCAATCCTGTCACTGACGGTTGCATTTTATCATCCAGCCACCACAAAACAAGATTAGCTCCATCGCTGGCTTTAAAGAGGAGATTAGCATTTTTAAAAACATGGCCCGAGGGACTGTAGCCATCTACCATGTCCCAGGGCATTTTAGTGTCCATACTGAGAAACAGATAAGGCCCTATGATTGGCCGATTATAGCTCAGCCTGCAACATGGTATGGAGCATAAATCTGAGACTGTGACACAAGATCATTTAGTGAGGGTCACGAAGAGGGAAGATGGTAACACAAGCTAGCTCTTGAGAGTAGTCATTGATTTTTTTTTTTTTACGCTACAAGCTAATAGGACTAGACTGAGAAAAGGAAAGAAGAGAAACACTGGTAGGATTGTTATAAGTTGATGAGGAGCAGCTGTCACATGATACCCACATGCCCAACCCATGGATGCAGACAAATGAAACCTAATAGCATTTACCACCACTACCCATCTGGATCGAGAACTGCAGAGGACTTTGTTATGCTGTTTGTGAACGCACCTTCTTTTTATCAAATGTTACCAGGATGTATTTTTAAACCACACCCATGTTCCTCATGCAGCTTGTCATTTGAGACCCTGCTGATCAGCGCAAAGAGAAGACAGAAAACAGTTACACTGTGAAAAGGAAAGGATGCCGAGGTCCTTTTATAGGCTCGATAGGAGCCTGAGAGGTCTTGTGAACCCCCGCCTCCCTTCAGAGGCCTCCTGGGCACCATTAACACCATGAGAGAGGGGCACTGACTTCCAAGGTTTGGTGGGGCTTGAGAGTACAGCATCTCAACATCTGGAAGGCATTATACTGCCTAAGGGTGAAACACAGGGAGATGGTGATGGTGATGGGGTGATGGTGATGTGTGTGTGTGTGTGTGTGTGTTGACCAGGCTGTGTGTTTTACAGAGAATGACTTAATTGCATTGTTTTGTGAGAGTTAGGGAATGAAACCGTGACCTCTTGAAAAATACTTAGAGTTGAATGAGGGTGACATCGGGAAGTCAAAACAGAGATGAAGGCAGATAGTGAAATACAGTGTACTCTTTTTTGTGTGTGTTGGACGGGTGGTGTATGGGTGCTAATGCACGCAGCCTGTATGGCTCTTTGTTCATGCAACTTGTTTGAAGACTGGGTCTTTCACTGGGCGGCAGGATGTAGAGCTCTGGACCCTTGGCAACAGTGCAGCTCCATCTGAGCCTGGACTAAAACAAGATGGCTTTGTATGTGCGATCCCCATCCTGCTCCTCCCTTCCTTCCCCTGACCCCTACCTATAGGGCCACAGCCTCAGGCACCGCGCACCAGGTGCGCCCCGTCGTAGGCTTCACAGCAGCTCAGGTCCTGCTGCTTATAGAGAGCAGAAGTTACCTCATATAGTAACCTGACCTTCACTGGCACCAAAGGCAGCCCGCTCTTTAATCAAGAGTGCTCTGACATCAGCCGGGAGCCAGCGAGAGGCAGGCCAGCTGACAGGGAGCAGCATACAATACCACAAGTTAGATGTTCCTTTTACCATATTGTAAGTACTTTGTTGTGACAGCATGACGGTTGTAAATGCTCAACAGACAATCATCTGGATGTCGAAGGCTTAATTTTGTTGGTCATAAAAGAGGCCAGCCTCATGGTGAAGCAGGGCACTCTGGCTTATGGACTCCTGATCTCTATCTGAACCCACGGATAAATAATTAAAGTCAGATTTTAGTTCTAAGCACTGCCTCTACTAACTGGGATTAATGAAAAACAGAGGGTTTTGTCAGACAGGAATATTCTTAGCCAATTTTATGAGATTTTCCTGGCTGTGTAACTTTCAACACCCCCACCCCCTTAGTCAAATTTTTTAAAGAGAGAGCTGAGTCCTCTCCATAACATGAACACATGCTGTGCTCCGCCAAGTGCCTCAGGCTCACTAGAGACAGGCACTGGACGTTCCTTTTCCCCTTACTCCTCCTCTGCCCCCCCCACATCAACCTGTCATCTGCCCCTCAATCCCCGCTTCATGTCCCATTCCTCCTTTTCGTCCCTCCTCCCTCTCCCGCCGTGCCCTGCCGTCAGTCGGCTGTTATTGAGCAGGCATTTCACAAACACTCCCACTGTGACCAGTGACCTCATCACCGAGCAGGAAGTCAGAGGGTTCAAGTTCCTCCTGTGAGAGTAATCCCACACATCTCTGCGTACTTGATTCAGGAGAGGGGAGTACGGGGGGTGTGGAGTCCCCACGCTTACTAGTTTCCCACTATCAGACCATGCCACATCATCATGGTCATCACATTACCATATACTTTGGCTCAAGCTACTCTGGCAGGAGAACAATCTCAGTGGAAAACTAGCTAGAGATTCCAGGTGTCTCTACTTCCTTGCAACCTCTATGGTTACAACGTGGCAGTGGAACAATGTGGAGGAAGAGTTAAGATTAGAAAAGAAAGGAAAGAAGAGGAAGAAGCTTTTAACAAAATGACAAAAGATCTTTTGTATTTATGTATATGACCATTATTAGACAAAGACTGCTCTTTTCCCTCATACATCAGGGAATAATCATTAATTTGAAACTTCAGGGACATACAAACTGATGGGTGGTTTTTCCCTTTAGTGGGTCAATGGCCTTGACTGTTTGTCAGTCCCTTTCTGCCAAAGTTCTGTTGCCTTAACAAATGACATCAGTTGGAATATAAACTAACGCTGATTCAACTCCTGGCTGGAAACAGCCACCTGGTCTTATCAAGGCTAGTACACGTTATATCTTTGTGGCTATGTTGCAAGATTAAAATATGCTTTATTAAAGTTGTAAAAACAGGCAAAGCCACATTTTATTACATGCATAACAACTAATATAAACCCAAAGCAGTTGTTCTCAGTCATGTCATCTTTCTGCTGGAGAGTTTTTTGTGCTACAGTATTGATCCATTTCATCCATCAGAACTGTGGCATGTGAGCACATGTTTAAAGTGGATCAATGGAGCACCAATTAAATGTAACCTGGAGCTATATTGTGCAAACACAAAGGCTCAGAAATGCACAATCCCAAAAGCACAAGCAGGTTATACATTAGTCCGCATAATCATGACCAAGCACTCAAAGTTGTAAACACATCTTGAGACTCATTTCTTTCACATCCCAAACACACCTCCCACTCCTAACCTCTTTCAGGGAGCCAGAAGTGAGTGAGTTGCAACACGTTTGTTACCGGCAGGTCTCAATTTGTGCTGACTCTGCAGAAGAACACTTAAGTTCCAGAGAGTTGCGTCTGGGCTTGGCCACTCCCGGCATGCACGGCACAAAGACACAAGCACTGCAAAAAGCCCATAGCAAAGGAAAGACAACAGATTGATAACCCCAGAGGAGCACACAAAATCGAATGTAGGGTGTTTGTGTGCGCGTGCGTGCGTGCGTGCGTGCGCGCCCGCGTGAGTGCGTGCAGGATGGGGGTGGTAATGTAAAATGACTGTGAGCTAGGCAGCAGTTCAGCTCATCACAGATTTTTGCCTTCGGGAACATTGAAGGTTTTGTGCCCAGATGTGTGGGAGGGAGACAGAGCTGAACAGTCATATCTAGTATTTGTGAGTTCTTGTTCCAACTCTTCAGACATAGTGTTTTCTCCTCAATAAATCTGCCGTACTTCCAGGCACTTGGCGTCAGTGACCCGATCACAGATTCCAGCATGCACAAATAATGATATTTTCTGGCCTTGAACACACTCCAGGTTTGTATGGTAAAAAGAAGAGTAACAGAAGGAAGCATTGACATGTATTTTCAACTCTGACTTATCATTCAGGAAAAAGAATGCAGTGATAAAAAGTGATGCAATTTAAACAGCCCCACATGTCCGTGAGGCCCAATGTCACCAGGCCGTATCACAATCAGCCCTCTCTGCATCAGATGTGCAGTCAATGTGGAGGCTCTATGTGTGTTAAGAGCCTTTTCTCCCCTCCTGCTGACTCTGTGCCAATATTCATACTTTAGTGAAACAGAACATTCAGATAGAGACAGCAGTGAGACTGGGAGGACATTCACTGATAAACTCTGAACCCTGACAATGAGAACATTCAGACTTTGTAGCCAGGGATGAGCTGCTCACCATGGGGCCTTCAGCCCTGAAGCACAGATTAGATCTAATTATGCTGTTCGGAAAATGTACCTTAGTGTCATATGAAACTGGGTCAACAAATACTTGGTCGTCAGTACTGATATGAGTCAATGGGAAGCTTTGTGTGTAGTACATATGTGATAAATACATAGGGGGAAAGAGAGAGAGGCAGAGTGATAGCATGTGAAAGTGAGAGAAAGTGTGGCTGGGTAGATAAGTGCGGGTCACTGGCTGCTCGAGGGTCAAGGAGGTCAGCTGATGTAGGAACGTAGAACGTCATGAACTGTTGCTCTGTGGGAAAACTGGGGAATATTTTCAGGTCTGTTTGGGATAATTGAAGTGCGTCGTTCAGCTGGAGTGTGTGACGGTGGAGCACTGGTCATACGGGAGGGGGGCACAAGAAGAGAAGGGAAGGGGATTTGGTCCTTGAGCAGGTCTGGTTCCCATTAGACCAGAGGCCCGGGGTTGGTTTGTTTGTACAGGCAGAACGTCCCAAAGGAGAACAGCCTGATGTTGCTCCTCCCAACCGGGCCACCATAGAGGGAGTATCAGCTGCAGTGCTTCAATCTTTTGCCCCTCCTGTCCCCATCCTCTTTCTGCATCCCTCCTTCCCACCCACCCACCCACCCTTCTGGAACAAAGTCCAAACGGGTCTTCTAAACTGTTTACGGATGTTCTATGTTTACGTGCTATTCATGAGAGCTGTGCCGAGAGTTCCTGTCAGAGCCCTTGGCCTTACTGTCCCAAAAGCCGAGCCATGTGATGGATATGTCATTCATATGTGAACCCAACCCTGTGTATTAATCAGCTTGCATGTGTCTAATGGGCATGCAGAGACAGGTCTATCACTCACATGGGTTGGGCTACAGTCACATGCTCCTTTTAGGCATAAACACAGCACAATCAATAAAAAGCTTTTCCATTGGTAAACAATCCATTTGTAACACGTTTTTATTTTTCCATTAGAGTGTGTTGTGTCATGGAACATTTTCCTAAGATACATTTTGCAGCTCTGTCCCTATTTGTATGAATTTTGCAACTTCCCTCCCCCTGAAGGTTTTTTTTTGTCGTTTGCCGCTGTACTCACTATAAAAACACAGTTAAGAGATAGAAGTCAGTCAGACTTTTCTGGCACCGCTGTGGATTGCGGGCAATAAAGGCCTAACGACAGCATGACCAAATGCAGAAACACTAACAGGTAAATAAAGCAGGGAGACTGATTGAAGCAGCATGACTTTGACGCCACCGTGGTGTAACAGACGAGGTCGTAAAGATCTGAGCGCACAGTGAGTGATTCAAAGTGAAACAGAGAGCTGTTGAGGTTGTGGTAAAATGGTGAGGAAGTTCTCATCTGCTACTGCTATATGCAGTATAAAAACAGTCAGAGAAGGGGGGTTGGAGCTAAAGGGGGTCGGGGAAAGGGAAGGGGATGATGTTTCTCCCTCTGTGCCTTGCAGGGAGCGGCTGGGGAGTGGAACTGTGATTTATGGAAGCCAGAACTTCACAACATCTTTTCGCAGAATTCAGGGCTCTTCTGAGGGGACGGGGACAGGGGGGGCGGGGGCGGCTGGCTGAGGAAGGGGTTAGGGGGCAAGAGCAAGAGAGGTCTGAGGCCAGGATAAGAGTAATATTTCACTGAGGCCGTTAAATCAATTCACCTCCAGAAGGAGCCAAGCTAGAGTCCTAATGAACATTCTGTCTTTTCCTTTTGCAAGTTGCTTTGACTTAAAGCCTCTCCAGATCCCTAGAGGTCAAAGGGCTGTTTCTCTAAGTTTGAAAACTAAAATCGGCACAAATCATTAGGTGACATTAACCCCAAGTACAAAGTTGAAGAAGACCTGAAGGAGTTTTCTAAAACAGTAATGAAAGTCCCAGTCAGTGCGAGGGCCTTCCTGCTTTTTTCCACTGGGAGCAGTGTGAATATATCTTCTATATTGTAAATGGGCCTCTAAAAAATGCCCATTGTAGTGAGTGACCACGTCGCCTAATAAGTCTCTGAGCAGTGTTTACCTTTCTAATGTCCGCTAGCCTACGTACACCCTAACTATAGCCAGTTAGCTTTGTGTGTAACGTAACAAAAACACACCCATCTCATAGGAGCGAAGCTTAATATTTCATTCAATTAAATTATGGTACAAAAGGAGCACTAACGCCACAGGTCTAATGTTGACAACATGGACGCAGATATAGAAAACTCCGAAGGCAGTCATAATATTTACCTAGCATGCTAGGCTAACTCTGTTGCGCTAATGTTAGCAAACGTCGGCGTAGCGTTAGCTAGCTATCTAAACATCCCTGTCCAAGCTGTGTTTCACTTTCCCTCCAATATTATTATGAACATAATAAAGATACCTGGACTCGGTTGAGACCAAAAGCCATATGACTATCGCAAGATTACAAGCATTTAGGTACATGGAGTGCTAGCGAAAAAGCTAACGCTAGCATAAGGCATGGCTAACTTCAAACTTCATTCATTTCTAAAGAAGTGTTAGAACTTTTTTGACAGCATGGTACACATTAACAATAATATTACTATATTTGTCCTATGTAATTTGTTATATCAAAGAGAGAAATTGACATTTACCTCACACAATAATGTACAGCTCCCATACTTTTCGCCTTTTTGGTTCACGGGGGAAACTTTTGCTGCTTCCCTGTCTTTCATTGCAGCCAAATGCGCAACAGTTGGGCATTATTTCAGTGATTTATATCATTTTTTAAATAATTTATTAAATTTTTCCACTATTCCCTGCACTATGTCAATGGAATGTTGGTATCCAACATGGAGTTTACAAAAAACGTGACCACCTCGGAACCCATCGCATAACGGGATAGCTCAGAATATTCGATTCCCTAGTTGGCCAAACTCTCTATATAAAGGGCGCTGATTGGAGCAGAGTCGGTAACAAAAATTAGATCACCATCATTTAAAAAGTGACACTTCGACTATAAATGAAAATACAATACGATATTTTTAAAAGGATTATAAATAGCCATAAGTCTTGGACTGAATTAGTATTCAAATATATGAAACTGATTGATGTGTGTGTGTGTGTGTGTGTGTGTGTGTGTGTATGTATACATCACAGAAAAATCTTGGGTTTGGATTAGTAACACCATTCAAATGTAGTAAAAGCTGTTGTTCTGTTGCAGCTTTACCACAAGGAGGAATGTCTAAATCAATCTGTTTTAGGTTAGTGAGATTACTGCCAGTCATAGTAGAATTTGTGTGAGCTGTTAATTAAAGCCACATTTATTTTTTGTTATCCAGCAGCGATATTCTTCAGTTTTATGGAGCATTCTCAGTGGGAGCTGCAAAGTTGCCAAATTCGGCATTTTAGGATTGAACACTTGACACTCTCGTACACATGCACATCCCTGACTTTGTTTTTCCCATCACCCACCCCCAACTGCCTGAAGGAATGATTCTTTATATGTTCTTTACAGTGGATGCTATCCCTATCAAACCTGCAGACTGCAATGCAGACTTTAAGCTTTAATGCCATGACTCACAAATCTACAAGCACAATCAGCCCAGCTGGCCAGCATACAGCATGAGCTAACAGTCATCATCGTATGAAAACCTCATTCACAGATGTGTGTATCCAGGGCCGACAGATCAACTGACATTGGGGCTCCTCCAAATGTATTCAGTGAGAAATCTAATAGAGGGTGGCGTGCTTTAGTCATCATGGCTCATCATGGACTTCAGCAGGGAAAAAGTGACGACTGGGTGTCATTAGCAA
This sequence comes from Sander vitreus, assembly GCF_031162955.1. Lineage (NCBI taxonomy): Eukaryota > Metazoa > Chordata > Actinopteri > Perciformes > Percidae > Sander > Sander vitreus. The sequence continues at coordinate 15,548,953 of NC_135869.1, forward strand.
GCATAGTAATTATTTAGTGATGGGATATTGTGTGTGGTATGGGTTGTCAGCTCTTGAGCAAGTCTGTGGATTATGGAGCTGCAGTTAATTATCTTTTAAAGTATTGTTTATATTGTGTTTCTACAGAAGTGCTTTTAATGTGTATGAAAGGATTAACTTGCAATTTGGTTCCTTGTTTATTGTATCTGGTAACTTTCCTTTAATTGTCGAGGGTATTACAGATTTAGTGCTGGGTGATAAGTATTTTTCAACTTGATTGGGTGTGGCCAGTGAGGTCATCGTGTAATTACAGTACAGCTGTATCAATATTACCAATCTCTCTAGGATGTCATTTTCCTTCTCCACCTTCTACCCTGATCCCCCTTACAGAAAGCATTGGGAACGTTGCAATTTTTAAAGTAACATATTTTCTTTGTTACTTGCCCTGAAAAGCAAGTTGAGTGCCGACCAAAAACAATGTGACGTATCAATAGGAAAGTGATTCCAATAAATGTCCTAAATTCATCTGGACTGAACTGTATTGTCCAGTTTGTGATTTAAATTTCTATTTGGAGCTTTATGGTAATGTTGAAACCTTGACTTTATGCAGGACTTTTAATTTGACAGTGCAGTTCTGTAACAGGATTGCCAATAGCTATAAAAAAAAAAAGACATAGAAGAGATGTGCGATGACTCAAATAAAGTGACAGAAGCACATCCATTAGATGAGTGTATACCTGTTTGTTTTTGTACTACTGTACTATTGTTTCCACAAAGAGCCTGTAATACCGAGTGGTTCAATGAGTGTGTAAAGCTCTTCTTGCTTACTTTCTTTCTTTCTTTTGCACCAGTTAAAAAATCCAACCATTTAATACATTAAAAGAGAGATAGGGTTCACACTGGAGCCTTATCACTGTCATCTTCCACACACAGAGGGGTCAGAAGTAATGTAAAGCAGAACAGATTGATAAAATGTTATTTACCAGAGAAGAAAGGGGAAGAAATCATCTTCCATGACATGCAATGTATTGACAATTATCATTCATTACACATATGATCTGAACCTGAACAGAAACTTTTCGTCATGCTGCTACAATTGCATATGCTAACTTGAGTTAAAGTCAAACAGAGGTGGGCTGTTCCTGCTTTGTGGAGTAGGATTTTGTCAGCACGACCTTGGTGGAGTGAGGTCTGAGCAAATGAAGGTTTTCCAGCTGCAGCCAGTAATAAACACTGGGGAGGGAAGTGAGATGATGACGGGAAGAATGTGTGCAGTGTGCTGATCAAAGCGGTACTTCCCGGGTGGCGTGTGGAGCTTGACCACAGGGGAGGCAACAGTGTGCTGTCAATAAACCTGGGCAGGTTTTTCTCCAGTTCAAAGGTGACTTAGAGTGACACAATAAAAGAATACACTATAAAACAATAATACTGTACATTCTTATTAATCATTTACATTGAAAAATAGTCTCATAAAGCATTACTGTATCAGTAAGTGGGAAAGGGTGAATTGTCATTCTCTTAAAAAATAAAATTGCATATTTGCAAATTGAAATAGTCATGGTCCTTGCAGAAACTTTGGTCTCTGATTCCATGTCCATGGGACTGTCTGGGCCACATCCAGGCCGGGTCTGGGTCATGCTCAGTGTGTGTTTGTGTGTTTTATCAGCTTTGACAGACAGAAGTGCTTCAGGCTATATCAGATTAGTGTGAGATTTAGACCCCTGCTGCCCTCCTGCCATCTCTCCTCACACTCTTTGTCTTTTTTTTCTATACATTTTACCACTTTGACGAGATAACTTGGTTTAAAAGTAATGGCTTGCTTGGCCCTGATCCTTTTTATCTGATGACCCCAAGCATTGACCCCGGCAGTCAAGTGCCAGCTTCCCTTTGGGAAACAGAAGATAAGTTCTCGTAGAGGAAAGAAATGTGCACCTTTTGACGCTTGTGTTAGCAGAAACATTCTTTTGTAGACACACTTTTACAAACAAGTAGGTTCTGCCTCAAGCAAAAACACACAGAGATCAACCCATTAAGCCAGGCCTCCCTGTCTCAGCTGTACACCAAGCAAGTTTCTCCAGGAAAGATTCCAATAGGTGCATGCTTGACTTGGTTACTGAAAGCTTATTTTACCCTCTATTGACCAACTTCACTTCACTTCCTTCCCCCCTCTACTTATACACATCCATCCCTTTTCTATTTCCTTTTTAAACTCCTTTACTACACCGCTCCATCAGCTCCTTCTTTCCCCGTAAAATCTTCAGAAACGTTCCGCATGAGCAGACAGAGAAGGACTGGTTTTTTACGTGTGTTGAGTTATTGCTGTGCAACATCTGTGCATTAATTCTCTCCCTTACCTCAACAGGCACGTAGCCCTCTCTGAAACTCAACAGCACTGAGGTCAAAGAATGAGAGCAGATGTTATATAGTTATTACAGATATGACCGAATAGCAAACAGCATCTCATGACCATCTCTGTGGGAATGTAAACTGAGCAAACATGACTGATTCTTGCTAATGAAGCACACTTGGTTCCTGATATTTGTCCTGTACTACCACTAAAACACACACACACACACACACACACATGCACATGCACATGCAAACCTATGACTAACCTTTTGAACTTACTTTCTGGTCAATGAATTAGCAAGAAATGTCAGGGTTAGGTTTCTTTTGCTAATGCGTGAGGAGCCTCTGATGGCTGCCATATGGTTTCAGGTCAAAACAACAGATTTGTAGTGGTGCCTTTTGTGATGCCAGATTTAATGACAGGGATCCTATTTGTGGCTCTGCTAAATGCTAAACTGAGGCCTTCATGTATCTGGGCATCAAAAAAGACACCTCTCCAACCACCAAATGACAGTTTGACCACAGAGCTGACAGTAGTTGCATAACTTCTCCCCTAACTGCTTCTGATACAAACACACAAACACACACACACACACACACACACACACACACACACAGTTATAATGTTAATGGAAAAGACTCTAATAATGAATGTTTTGCTAAGGGTACTTCAGCAAGGCTCTATAAACACTGCGCTAATCTGCAGGAAGCCACAAAAGTCATGATTTGCCCCCCCCCCCCCAACCATAGGCCCCCTCACTTTACTATTTACACACTCTTCTCCTCACTGGACCAGAGGACAGTGAACAGACAGACATCCAATACTAATACTCAAGCATGGTAACCAGTACACAGACTGGTACAGAAGTGGACCATGGGAACAGTCTTTTCAGGCCTGACTGTAAAAAGGCAACTGTATACTCCTGTGAGACGCCTCAGTGGAGGGATGGAGCAATAAAATTTGTAGAAGCACCAGAGAGACATTCCGAGAAATTTGGTGTGAAAAATGTATAAATATGTTTTTTTGCGGACACCCAGGATAAAATGCAACAAAGAAAGACACAAATAATGACAGTTAAATCACAAAAGATTTAAAATATATTGGCTGTCATGACACACAAGGCCTATATTTCCTCTGTGTGTGAGTAGATAAAGTATGCATGTGATTCAGACTGTATTCCTGAAGAGTGAGCAGATCAAATGCAAAAAAAGAATTTGAGTTCTTTTGTGCAGGAGAAAAAAAAAGTTATGAGATGCTCTAGAGATAAGCGGTAGTATAACACTGCAGGTCTCAGGGGAGGGAATGCAGGATGGACGGATTTCTTCTAAACCTGTGAGCAGCAGAGACATGTGGCACAGCCAGCACTTAAGCCCACTGTTTGGAGTGCAGGCAGAGATAAGCCACCCTTACTCCAGGCAGCACTTGCTGTATGCTGTTGAGAGGGGAAACCAAACCTCCACTGCCACAAGCGCTGCTGTCTGTATCAATTAAGTATATGCACAGTGCCCTAGATTAATGATTCTCATTGAGGATGCAGTAGAAGAAGCAACCCTGAACACCTAGTGCAAAAATAGTGTTTGGTGTGAATCTAAGTTGAAAGAATATGTCACCAGAATGCATTTAGTCACAGAATAGGGGTGAGAACAGCTTCTTGGATGCAAGCTGTGTACGTTTCCTTTCCTTTGACATGGCTTGCATCACTCTGGACTAACTCAGAAAACTTTGATGCACATGCCCTGAAGAACGTTCGCAGCCCTAAAAATACATTTCTAACTTTTGTCTAAGCATCTGGGCGGAAAAAGAGGAAGGTTTCCTCAGAGACTTGATGTCTGGGAGACTTTGGAAGAGGAAGCAATATTTCCCCTACAACTCGCTTTCTATGTGTAGTTTCTGTTTCAAAATCAAAACAGTTTATTATCATCAGACATGTTTTTTCTGGATTAGTTAGTGTAATTCATCAACACGCTTATTACATTAAAGAAATTAGGTGCACACAGTGGTTTGTTGGGGCATGTAGTGGTTGCCCCTTATTATATACATAGCTGCATCTGTCAGTCAGCTTTTTCCACTATAGAAATTTGGATAAACAAGGGAAGGAAAGTCCCCCATCCCATACACCACCAAGCCTGAGAACAGTTTGAGTTTACTGTTAATGACATCCCTAGTGTAATCCCGTGTCTAAAAGTAGGAACGTAGAATATTTAGCAGCTCTTCTAAGACAATTTTGCCTTATTGGGTCTTGAGTTCTTTGAAAAAAGGTCTACAGAGATGAGTAAGACAAGCAATATGAAGTCTTCTCTTGTAGGTCTGATCTACTTTCTGTTTCTGCACTCATCTCAATCTCTGAACCAAAACCTGCTTACCCACTTCTGGTAAGTTCAATAGGTCAAGTGACCGCAACGTGTCTGAATGCTTCTAGTAAATGAGGCAGATTTGCAGTCTGTGTATTGTAAAGTTGATGATAACATCTCTAAAGGAAAAAAGTGGAAAATTAGCTTCCGCTCTTTTTTTTTGTCAAGAATTAGATGAGAAGATAATGCTGTCATGTTTGTATAAATTTAGCAACCGGTTAGCTTAGTACAAAAACTGGGAACAGGGGGAAACTCTGTCCACCAGAACCTCTAAAGCTTGTTAACTTACATGTTATATCTAGTTTATTGCACATCTTGAATAATCGATTCTGATTGATTTGTCAATTACTGCATTTTTACGGTTACTCTGTTACTCTCTGAAGGACCATCTTTAAATTAATATTTTGTGTTAAATTATTGATTTTATTAAGTAAGTAGTAAGGGTCCTGTATCACCCTGTCAGGGTTTAATTCGCAATAATGACCCACTCGCTCTACATTATCCCTTAGTTATCTAATCGGTACAAAAACCCAAGGGTAAAACAATAATTCACCATTTCACACTGGGACTATGTCTTTGTTGGGAGCAGTTGCCAGGCAAGTGGAGACTCAAGGAATAGAGAAATAGTTTAGCACATAACTCCTTGCAAAACAAATTTGACACTTCAGTTTATGCACAGAATAAACAGATATGATGTGTTAAAGAGGTGTATCTCTCATCTCATCTAACTCTCGCAAGAAAAAAAAATATCCAAAATGTCTAGTTATTCCTTTAACATTGCTTCTTATTATTGTGGAGACAAACTTGCAACAAAAATGCAATTTAAGGACTGGAAGGGAGATGAAATGCAAATCTTTAAATACATAATAAGGCCCAACTTTCTACCCAAATAATTCCTGTGACAAACATAGCAGTGGATCATGAAACAATACTCTCCCAGAAGAGTTTATTTTGAGATGCATTTTGGGGTGCACAGCCACCAGCACATGAAGTAATCTTCCTTGGGGGTTGGGGGGTAGAGCGGGTACAGGAGGTTGCTAATAACAGCTGCCAGATGTGCAGAGTCCCCCGAGCCCATGAATGCACATTCTCACAGACAATGGAATGCTTATGAGGAGCCCCAACAGGAAGTGAGGTCAGGGCTCTTGAACCCTCCCCTAAAAGCTTAGTGAGAGACACAGCAGTGGGGCAGCTTTTAAAAGTGTCCCATCACAAACTCACTGACAGTGAGAGTCCATAAAGCCTTTCTACTTCACATCCATTATTACACACTGCTCATTCAACCTGCCAGCACTTCAGCTGAGAATACAGAAAATGTGCAACCAATCTTTGAAGTTGCACCGTTAAACTGTTAGAGTTGTGTCTATCACCAACAGAATTATTGCAAAGTTGATGATTTTCATAAGTTCTTCTTTTTTTCTTTAGCGTGAGTACGTTCCACATACCAGCTGCTGCGGGGGCGGCAGGGATGAGTGTGGTGAGAGTGGATTGCACAATCTAAAATCTTTTCTCCCCCAGTAAACCAAGTTTTTGAAACTGTTTAGTGGAGACCACACCAAGACTCATTTGCTGGCATATTTCCGTTGGGCATGTTTCATTCCTCCCTGTAGGTAGACTGTATGATGAGCAATGAGGTGTTTTCCTGCAATTTGCCCTGAAGTCATTCAACAAGATAGGACTGTCATGCTTGAGTCTGAGGAAGTACCAGCGGGTTTTACACTGTAAAGTTAAACTCTGAATCATCACACTCAACAGTTGTGTTTTGTCTCAAGCAATGTCTTTAATTTTTCATTTGCATCTTTTCTCTCAAGAAGTGCTGTCGATTTCACACAAAAAAAAACTTAATGGTGTATCTACAATTCCTGAAGCAAACCCGTCTTCAGCACAGAAGCCGGAGAGCTCCAAGATGTTTTGTAAGATAACTAATATATACTATAACAACATTACGCAGCTCCCTTTTCTTATCACAGACACATGACATCATAGCCACTTGGGATGACTTTGGCTTTCAGCATAATGACTGTGAAGACATTATTACCTCCTCTGGGGTTGGATAGAGGCTGTTTCATTCGAGACAGCACCTGCCCCGCTGTATGTCTAGGTGCAGCCCTGATGACTAACAAGCCTTGACTTACCTTCACCTCACCCTCTTTATTAAACATATACTCAGACCTGAGGGATACATGTGAAAATCACAGCAATTACTCATCAGTAACAACAAATAAAATAGTGTCACTGAAGCAGAAACACGTCAAATGCTTATTTATTTATCTATCATGCTCCTTTAACACTGGATAACATATTAATTGCATTACGTTGTCATAGAGCTTTAGATATGCATTCGCAGCTGGCCACTGCTCTCAGGGGAAACTGAGCCAGAATGAGTTGAAAAGCGTGGGCTCTGGTTCACGCTGGGATCTGCTAGGAGAGGAAGTGAGGAGGTGGAACATCTGGACTTCATTTGTGTGCTCCAGACTGGAGAAAAGGTCCAAAAATAGGCTCAATAAATATTTTCTATATTAATTGCTGTCCACAAACCCCGCTTCATCGTTATATTTCGAACCTGAGACTCGCGACTCTTAATGGGCATATGACGTTTTCCAAAATATCTGTCTCTCTCGTGTGTGTATGTGTGTGTGCGTGTGTGTGTGTGTGTGTGTGGGTGTGTGTTTGTGTGCGCGCCCCTCTGACGCTCTACAGCCCCGTGGAGCTGTTGTTCCCAGAGAGGAGGAGGACAATCAGACGGACTGTTGGATTAGAGCAACAAAAGAGAAAGTGCTGTTAAAAAAAAGTCTTCTTTGGCTTTCATCGCTCTTCTTTTTTTTTCTTCTTCTTTTTTTTTTTTTTTAAATAGTCGCGCTTTCGGGTGTTTGTTTTTGGTACGGTTGGTACGGTTTCCGCGGTGGCGCACAGACCCGGTATGGATTTACCAAAGACTAGACGAGACACGCCGTCTAGTCCTCCACCAAAGTTTTGATTGTCATCGCTGCCTCTCGACCCCAGAGCAGAGGAAAGCGCCGAACTTTGAAGCAGCATTTCTGGAAAGTGGTGACCACATGTGAGGACATTTGGAGACATATTTTTGTCGGAGCGTCTTTTCGCTGCTCTCTACTATATATCTCATGGGGTAAGTCAAATATGGTTAGTGTGACAGTCTGCATGTGCTGCAGCAGCCTAACAAAAGGAACTGATGTCTCTCTCGTACTACTGTAAAATGCAATGCAGTTTTACATGAAATGAGCTAATTTCAACCCTTCACTCGGGGTTTTCTTTAAATACATCAACGATCACTCATACGCGTTAGTAATGAACTGAAAGTCTCCATTGACGCACAAAAGTATCGAAATATGTCGTTGACTCACAAACACCTACATGACAGCAGAATGGACCACAATAAGCAACACGCCACTTTTGCACGGAACACCACGGCGACCATAAATTATCTTCAGTTACTCGCCACAAGCAAACACTACTGCAGCAACTGTTAATATTTGGATTCCGTGTGTCAGCCACGTTAGTTTGTGTTTTAATGAATAACACTGTGTGGTGTTACTTATTAACACGCAGGGCTACAGCTGTCGATCATACGAGGGGGGGGGAACGAACGACAGTTTGCTGCATCATGTTGTCTGTATAGCTGTTGTTGGCTGAGATGAGCTGCTTGCACCCCAGCCGCGACCTCGCAGGGGCCTCCACACACTCATTCACACACACATTTCCTTGGAGCCGTTGCGCAGCCTGCTGTGCCCCCTCACCCCTCCGATGTTGTTGAGGCTTGTTCATCCGTCACTCTAAAGAAGGCATTGTGCTGAAAGGATGTATTAATAAGACAAAAGCCCCCATTATCCCCATGTACCAGAGTTAATCTCATGGGGCAGGAGATGTGCTCCCCAGAGGAAGGCAGCACAGAGATTTAACAAGCAAGGTTTTAACAGACTACAGTACATTGTTGTCAGAGATTAAAAATGAGCAAATCTTAAAATATCAATTTGAATACACTGTCACAATAACATGCATCTGTATTAAAGATATGCTATCTATCTATCTATCTATCTATCTATCTATCTATCTATCTATCGACCAGTGTCATTGTATATTGGAACATTTGCAGGACTTCCTTCTATGCCATCTTTTGTAGGCCCTGTGATTACATTTCCTTATCACCACTATAAGGCCCGAATGACCAAACAGCGTGCTGTTTCCTTGTGTCCGAAAGAGTAAACCTGCAGAGAGGGATACATAGGTGTCAGCAGTCCAGCCATGGGGCATCCTGTTGTGGGAGAATCCTCAAATCACAGTGAGATAAGGTGATAAGGATGAGGAACTAATGTTTATTACCCAGATAAAAGCCCACATCCATCATCCTCTATCCTGTGGACGGTCTGCTTCAGTCTACACAGTGTTGTACTCATTAGCAGGCTGTCTGAAACTGAAAAGGGCTTGTGACAGCATTATCTCGAGCCCCAGCCACAGGGTGAGGAACCAAAGTCTGAAATGCACACAGATGCTACAAAGCTTGTTGAATTAAGACAAACGTCTAACTGTGATAACATCAGGAGCAGGCGGTGAAGAGAAAGCACGCTCAGTAGCATTAGCAGAGGACTATCAAGTGTTGAAGGCCCTGTCAGCAGGTTCATTGATGCTGGCGTTGTGCAAGAGCAGCTTGGTTTGTTTGGGGGGTGCACGGCCACTCATGGACTCAGGTGCTTCTCCCAGCATGCCTTGGACTGGCTGGAGACAGGGCATGATACAGCCGGCCTGCTGTCTGCGTTTGGCCAATGTGACCACATGCCTGATTGCACCAGAACAAAACCAAAAACCACCCCACTAGGCCTGACCGCTGCCAGGCTTCTTCACACACTTCACCATCCTTGGCCTTGGCAAACCCCAGGGTGCCGTGAACAGCGTCAACTTATTGGCCAGACACTCCACAGCTCCAGGCAGGAGCACAAATGGTATTAGTCTTACCAGTCTATACAGAGGGACTTTAAAATCGTTTATGTTAAGAGCGCAGGCAAACTGGCTCAGTCCAGCAGCCCATGACATCATGAGTTGAGGATCTGTATGTTGCTGACCCAGCTCGCTGTGCTCAGTGGCCCTGCTTTCCTCTACAAGATGACTGCTGTAATTGGAACCTCCCAATGGGGACTGCCAGGGATAGCGTGAGAAATGAAGACAAATAGATGAGTTTAGTAAATAAATAGATGTATAAGTGCATGGATGGATAAATAAATGTATTGTAATTTAGCGGTGGGAACTGGATTTGGGGGACTTTTTTTAATGGAACAGGTCACTAGGGGAGTGAAGGCGGGGATGGGTGGGCGGTGTCGAACCCTGAAGGATGCTCGGGTTTCAGCTCAGGCCTGAGAGCGGTCTGCTACTAGGAAGCAGCGAGAAGGGTATTCCTTAGGGAGACTGACTTCTCTTTTGTTGTCTACACTCCCGACTTTATTAAGCCAGATTGGAGGGGTGACAACACTGTCAGATCACAGGAGCAACATGCCAGAGGCACGCTGGCTTTTACCTGGTTAAATGAAACCAGTCAGAGGTCATAACTTTCAAAAGAGAATAGGAACCTTGGCAGATCACAGGAGACAATGCATGTGTTTATACATTGATTTTTCTCTGTGATGGTAATAGTGTTCTGCAGAGAGCAATCTGGGTTCTACAGGCTCAGAGTTTTAGCTGGTACTCCCTCTTTAGCTGAAAAACACTTTCCTTGGGTGTGGCAGCTGGAGCAAAATAAACGCCTTCTGTTCACAGGCTCCCGAAGCGCAAGTCACAACACACAGCTGAGAGCTGGGAGTGTCTCCGATCAGAGAAATAAATAGGGCAACCTCTGCTTTTTACCCATTTTGCTAACACAATTGCGAATAGGATGTCACTAAAGGTCACTAAAGACTGCTTTGCCCTCTGTTGGGGGTTAGAGAAATACACATGCACACTTACTTGCACTGTCTCTCCTTTTCAAAACAACCTTCTCAATTGCTGTCAGTGCCGTTCTGAGTATCATATAAACATTTACATAAGCTGATTGGTGGAGACTATTCAAGGATGGTGTTTTACCCAATGACAGAATCTATTAGCTTTAAAGTCTCCTGTTACATTCCTTTTCCACTTGAAGGACTTGGACAAACTATGAGACCCCCCATGACCAGGCACTAATGCTTGTAGCAGCATGCCATAATTTTTTCTGCGGTGCGGATAAGGCTGTTCGTCTTCTGTCAGATTTCAAGCTGGGACCAGCCCCTTGCTTCAAATAGCTGTCAGTTGCCAATAATGTTTTTTTTTTTAAGCCTTGACAGGCATTTTTCATTGTGCAACATTGCTCCACAGACATGAACATTATATATCTTTCAGAGAAATGTAAATTGAAGACCAGGTTTTTGGTTACTGCTGTGGCTTTGGATGACTTTTGAAGTTTGAATTTATTGAAATGATAGCCCCTTGAGATGTAGCATCTCACTGTCGAGGGGGTCGGCAGCACCTTGCAACCTCTCCTCATGTTATGCAATGTGATTTATGATTGGATGGGAACAACCTCATACAGTCTGTTCTAGCAGCAGGCTTAATCAGTGTGGTCATGTTGTGGTTTCCTGATTTCTGGCCATTCTCAGCACTCACGCTAAAGCAATCTTGGAGCAGGTACACATGAAGATGCTGTGGTTTGGGAGACCTCCCCCTCCTCTTCTTTCTTTCTTCTTCTCTCTTGAAAGCCTTTGGTATCCAGTCAGCTTTGTTTGTGCAGCTGGAAAACTCAGCGGGATTACTTCAACACCCCACCTCCCCAGATCCAGAAGTAAGCTGGAGACAGTTTTCTTGGATTTTGAATTGCCCCATGCAGCCAGTGAGAGCCTGTTGAAGCCATTAATTTTGTTCAGAACTGAAAGTTAACTTGATCGTCTCCCAATGAGCTCTTTCAGATTCTCAAATGACTCTCTCAAACTTACAAACACGTAAACCAAATAGTCAACTGTGATGGCCTGTTTTGTTAGAAAGAGCTATTAAGATTGTTTATCCGGTGAAGACCTCAGCTTCAGTCTATCCAGGCTGAAAGACACGATGAAATTAACCTCCAGCCAAACACAAGCCGGGTCATGACAAAGGCCAGACTGCTCCATTGCAACCGACAAATTGAGTAGAAGTGGAATCTGTTTACTTAAACTAATGTGACAACTGCTCCAACGTCCATTTCAGATGAGCCTTGTCTCGGTCAAAGTCAAGTAGCTGTTGCCTTGTACCCTCTGAAAAGCTACACCACAGCAATACTCACTTTCTGACCTGTTTGTTATTTTTGCAAAATATTCCTTGGCAAGCCACTCTGCCCAAACCTTGCACAAGGCTTGTAAAGCTGAATATAAAAACAAGTTATTTACAGTGGGGCCTTTTCTCTGAAAATGTTTTACTCATTTAATGTTGCCAGGATGTAAAACAGACATACTATTCCTTTCAAAAAATCCCCTCAGGTCTTTTTGCATGCACACATTTACTGGTCTTAATGCAGGTTGTATTGCGCACACACACACACACACACACACACACACACACACACACACACACACACACACACACACACACACACACATCTTTACAGTTTAAGATACAATGTCCTCATGCCAGAGAGGTTGATTTATGTTGAGTTGTTAAAGGAATACATTTGCTCTTCGAAGTAACACATTCTTAAATTGTATAAAATACAGAGGAACTGTGGACTATGTGGACACAACAATGTTCCCTCTCCAGGCAACCGTGTTTTTCTTTAACGACAAAGCAGTGTTTAATGGATGTGTGTTTGCCAGAGGAGCATGGAGCTGTTTTCCTATGCTGGGCCATGAGGAGAGATGGTGGGCCTCCATCAATTTATCATCTTAAAGGCAGAACCAATCAGGGCGGCTTTGTGCCCCTGTGTGTCAGCCTATGTAGATGGTATAATTTTGCCATTGTGCAGGGCTTTGCTTTGTCGCCAGCACCTTCCCTTCTCTTCTTCCCTGTGACAGTCTGTCTCACTGCAACATCAGCGGAACAAACATGGATGTCACAGCAGCCCTCCATGCTACCAACATACACAATTACATGAGTATATGTTGTCTAGTGTTCCTTGGCACGCCATGCAACAAATAATCACAAGATCTCTCACGGCAACCTTGCAGTTTTCGATTGAAGAAACAGAACATGAGAAGGGGTGGAATTCAAGGTCTAGCAAGAGAGTAGAATAGGAGCAGGGAGCCAGGACAAAAGAGACCTAAACAAGGGTTCAAAGCCATTCATTAGGGAGACCTCATTGTAAAGACAAGGACATGGGAAGGTGTGAGAGTGGCTGAAACTTGAATCGAGCATGCCTCAGCATTCAGGTTTCTGATGCAGTCCAGCCAGACTTGATCTAACTTCTTCCTGCGGTACATCAGCCAGAGTGCACCAGTGCACCAGTCCTCCGTCTGTGTTGAGGACGCCAAGTGGTTAACATTAGCCTACCTATACACGCACTAACCCAAAACAGTTTATCGCTGTTCCATGTAAAGCTTGAATTCTGAGAAAAGTCTATTACTTTTTCATGCTGAGCAAGTCTCAGGACAGATTGCACATGCATGCTGCAGAAATCTTTTTCTTTTTGTCTTCAAGGATTAATGATAAGGACGATAATGTATTTGTAATTAATATCAGTGAAGCTACATGAAACAACATTTCAGTTCTGAGGAAGTAGTAGTAGAGCTCCAGTTTCCTGAATCGAGAGCTGATTATGTAGAGTGTGTGCTCTAATAAAGTCTTTAATAGGAGACTATAAGAACATGTCTGCCCCAGATGTGTGCTAAATAAATCCTTCTTGATGTGCATTTAATCACCTCTTTGTGGCCTTGTCTTTTGATCTCTGTGGTGAAGTTTAAAATATATGAGAGGAGGAGGGGGTGTTGGAGTGAGGACGATGTGGCTCTGCAAATGAAGGACAAGCATGAAAGGGAAATATGCAAACTAGAGCAATATTAAAACATGAATAATTTGGAAGACAGTTACTTAAGTTGACAGGAATGGTCCGAGAGTGAAGGTATTACAGTAATTGCCTCTCAGGCGCCACCCTTGGAGATTCCTCCCCCCAACCCCAAATGGGGCAGACTGGGGGTGGGGGTGTCTGCTGGTCCTGCCGGTCATGCGGGCTATGGCTCCTTAGGCTGTATGATGCCTTTTTTTTACGCAGCTCTTTGTCTCCAGCTACTCTCACTGCCATTCTAAGAGCCACAGCACATGAACAACTGCCATAAATAAAGCATCGCAAAGTTGCAAGAGATGAACTGACTGAGGAGAGGAACAGAAAACAAGTCACTTTGAAACAGAAAAAAACCCCTTTTTGTTCCTGGTTGAACTGTGTTGACAGACTGGACCCCTCAGAAGAGGCTGTACCCAAACTGTCAAACTGTTTGACGAGCGAAAGGGTAATCCCTAGTTAAATGATGAAACACCATGTATTGGGGACACCCACTCCCTAATATTCAGCCGCTTATATGCAGTTTTTATGAGTTGTGTTAGTGTAATAACGGACAAAGAGAGAGGAAGGTCTGCTTTCGGAGCTAAAATTAAACCTTGAACACAGAGTGAAAAAAAATGAGAAAGAACAGCTTCACCTGTCATTAAAAAGGAACTGTTCCTCTCTATTTTTTTTTTCCTAAAAAAGGATGTGATTTCTGATGTCTGCGATATGGTTTTGCAAGTTACAGCCATTTCTTGGACACATTTTTTTTTCTCTGTTAAATTTGTTGTTCCCCCAGTTGAGTTCCTCTCCAAGCTAGAAACTGTGAGATATTGCAGGCCCCCATCTCATATCTCTCAGTCTGTTCTTCATCTAGACTGTGCGAGTTACAGCGCGACACTGAAACAGGCTCTCTTCGCTCTTGTTTGTACTTCCCTTTAAAACAACCAGTTTTCATTTGTCTGGGGATTTTCATGAGCGGGTGGTGTTTCAAAACAACAGAGCCTGCCAACTTATTTGCCTGTATTTTCACTCCTCCATCCTCCAGCCCACACTTTTGTCCCTTGATCACTACCAGAATGTGTCAGACTCTCTGTCTCTCTGAAATTGAACTACCTTGATTTTCGGCGTTTAGGAAATCAGTAAATATATCTGTACATTTCTATTCAAATGGGTAAGAAAGAACAAAAGTGAGTGCATGCTTAGCACTGAATGCGTAGCATGAATGCGTAGCATGAAACAGAGAAAACAGCGACGGCTTAAGATAAGATCACGCAGTCATGATCAAGGATATAAGAACTGCTCTGGGTTTATTTTGACCTCACAGAAGAGACGCTGCTTACCACTTAAAAGAGTAGCCCTGTGAGACTATTTAGTCTGTGCTGTGATCAAGGTTGTTTAAAGGACCAGTCATGTCCCAGCGGCAACATGAGTCCTCTACATCCCAGTTACAGTAATACTGGAAATGCTTTTTCCTGGAAATTGACTGCGGACAATCAATAGTGTTGCTGTGTTGATGTGAAAAGGTTTCACACACAGAGCCGCGGGGCACAGAGATGGATAGACGCTGCAGCCACCTGCCAGTAGACACAGTCCAGCCCGTGTTTTCATTAGTCGCAAAGCGTGACTGCACGGAGCTGCTAGATGCAAGAAAAAAGAAAAGAAAAATGCCTGCCATAACAAGCCCATGTGTGCAGTGGCTTGCGACGGCTTAGAGAAGCACTGAGCTGGCTATGTAAAGACAATGTCGTCGTGCATAAGGAAACGGAAAAATGCAGGAAACAACTGTAGGTGTGCATCTTTCAGTTTAGTCATTTCCCCGTGGTAGCAGTGGTGAAACTTTGTGGTGCTAATAGTTAGTTGCGTTATCTCCCATGTGTCTGGCATGTCAACACTTGACTGTCAAAATGCTCTGATGACATTGCTGTGCTTTGCATTTGAAATTTTCCCTCCAAAATGCCACTTGCTCTTCTACTGTTTGAAGTCATATTCACACCTTTTGGTTTACATCCGTTGCAATACTAAAAAAGACACCTTCAGATTATTCGTTTGAGTGTAAAAACTCAGAGGTTTTCCCTTGGAACTCACCATTGACAGGGCTCAATCCGAGGGGCGGGATAAACTAAATAAAGGGATAAAACTCTGAACACATCTTCCTTTTTTAAGAATGATTTCAGTGCCGTTCTTTGTTCTTTTCTCAAAGAAAAGCTTAACTCCAAGTCTTCCAGAAGACCGCTGTTCCCAGCAGCAGCAGCCATAAGCCCGCCCACCGAATCTATACACGATGTGATTGGCCTGACCAGAGTTTGGTTTTTCCAGCTCGCAAGCCAACGGAGAGTGCCTAGACTCCTAGGCTGTAAATTAAATTTGCTGCCGCTAGGGTTCATCTAGATTTCTAGGCTATGATTTTTGCGGTTTAACGCCCAATCTCCATCACTCCTGTGCCTCACACACAGCTGCTATCGCTCTGAAATACTTAGATTTCTTCCTCATATGAGTGCTGGTCGGTCGTTATGGTGGTAGCCCCCGCAGACTGTCCTTTGGTCTGGTCAGTTAGAAGATGCTGGACACAAGGAGCAGAGGAGAGAAAATAGGTGTAGACTGATTCCATTTACAGTTATAGCAAAGCACTTTTAGAAAGTATACACTGATACCACCAGTAACGGCTGTGAAACTGAACAGGAAAGAACAAATCACAGCAGCAGATGCTTTCTGTGTTTCCATGATGGATTACCTTGTGGCTCAGATTAAGTCTATTTCAGAAGAAAGGCCTGGTGTCTTGTAGAGGGCGCAGCAAGTCATGTAGTCAAATGTACATGATTCACTTTTTCATATTATAGTCCAAACAAAAAAGATCTTTGTATAATAGTCTCATGCTGCTGGCTTTTTATGAGCATATTTTGTGCTGTGAAAAAAAATATCAGGCTGGATTGGTGCCATGTTGCCACTACAGCGGCTTGTGAGCAGGGAGTGTGAAGGGCAGTTGGAGAAAGATGTGTAACAGGATGTTTCAGACCACAAACTGCTCAACAGCGAAACACACTGAGGGATTCTTCTAGGTAAACAGTAAACACCATTCAATGCAAACAAGATAAGCTGCAAATGTAAACTGCCTAAACACAAGGTTAGTCACCGCTCTTATCTAGACCAAAATGTTTGTGAGAGCTTGTACCATTCACCCCAAGAAAGTAGAGCCAGGTTTAAGTAGAATGTGACAGGTAGCAGGTGGTGTAATCGGGCGGGTTGCCTTGGTTTTTGGTGAGCAGACGCTCTGCTAATTGGGGCTTATCAGGTGTTTCTGGGAAAAACACCTGAGGCTTTTGTGCAGCTGTCAGTCTCAAGATGGAGAGGGGAACTTTGTCTCTTGTTAAGATTAGGAGAAAACAAGAGTCAGCTTTCAGCAGCACCCTTTTGAATCATCTTTTGGGAGATAGAGATGATATGCAGCTGTTTGCAACTGTGGTTCAATGGTTGATTAAAATGTTATCTGTAAATGTGGTTGTGAAAAGTAAGTAGTATGTGAAAACCCTTACATGTACACAGCGTGTGTGAACGTGCACCACAAGAGCATCTCTGCATTCTTTTTTAAATGATGAGAAATGGGTAGTCTTGGTGATGTTAAGGCTCACATAAGCTTTCTGATAGGAAATCCTGTCTCAGGTGTCTGTCTCTTGTTTGACTTCCTTTGTCTCTTTGGCTTTTGTTTTTACCCTCCAGTCCACAGTTGTTTCTTTCACCACCTCTTTCTGTAGCCTCTCTACACCTTCACCTACATAACAGGACTTTGACAGTTGTTTATTAAACCAAAACAACTCAAAATGTTCCATCATCTATGTTCCAATAAAAAAATCTACAATTAAAAAGTATTTCCAATATCTACAAACTAATGTATATGCATTACTTTGGGAACAATGTAAGATTATGTTTAAGTGATAATGGAAGAATTTGAGAACGAGTTTCAAGTTATTTCCACAATTAAAGTTGCACGTAAGTACTTGGATATGCTGTCCCAAAAGTAACACTTTTAAGTACTACAGTAGTACTACACTTAGGTCTACTTTAAAAAATGATGAATGCAACTTAAATGTAGATTTATTAAATTTAAGTTACAGTGAAATATATCTTTAATGCATAAGTGCAAAAGTGTATTTAGTTGAATTGATTGGAAGTGTATACAGGCAATACTACACAACATCTGATGCACAAGAAATATATTTGAATATACTTTAAAGAAGTGGTGTAACAGAATGTTACCGCCTCTGGTTGTAGAATTTAAATTCTAATATTTTATATTCTTTTAAAATTGTAGCAAAATATTAATCAGCTCAAAGAATAATAGATATACATGAACACCTTACTAGTAATATTAACATGATTTTATATATTTTTTCCATTTGTTGACTAATTACTGAAGTATAGGTTTTGGGGGTTGTGCTGCTGTTGCTATCCCATTGTGTTAGTTTAGAAAGGAGTCATTAGTCGGCATGGCGTGACAACATTTTTGACAATGTGTTACGTCTATTGTGGAAGTGTGACAGTGATGTCTGGGTCGTACACAGGGCACAACTTTGACGACAAGTCGGTCAGGAAGGAGGGTTTACATAGCAGGAAGTCTGCACTCCTGTCGACCAATCACTGTGGAAACTGTCTGAATGGCAATCGGCAGGTAGAGGGGCGGGGCACGGCTGTGACGAGGCGGTGCTGTAGACAAACCAGCCCGTCAGGTTTCACAAACACACAGTAAAATCCTTGTGATGACAGACGCCAAGGACTGGAGGTGACCGGACGACCTCGAGCTGTCCACACAACACATGTGAGACCTGTCCAAAGCAAACCGGGCCGAGCTGAGAGAAAAACAAAGATGAAGCAAAAAGCAGTTGGTTTTTTTCCTAGCGGACTGGAGACTGTGGAGATACAGAGCTGGTGTTTATCGCCTGACTTTTCCATCAATAAAATCATTATATGCTGCAATAATGTAACCTAATGTAATTATGCTTGTGCAGCTGGCACATGTGTTCAGCCTCAAGCCTCTTATTTGTGTCTATTAATGGAGCTGAAAAGGATGGGGAGGGGGAGACAAGCTACCCTGATACAGCAATTCTGATAAGGGAGTGCTCAACTGTAAATAAATGTCTGCTATGATACAGTTGCAGCAGCCAAATGGAAGTGTGCTGTCCCATTGTTAAGGCTGAAGGGCAATGCTATCCACACTGAAGGAGACTATTGTTCTTTGTTCCTGCTTCAGGAAATAGTGTGCTGGTTATTACTGGCAACCAATAGCAGCTATGTGTCGAACCTGCCTGTATGCAGGGGAATGATTTGCTGCCAATTAGCCGTGTGTGTGTGTGTGTGTGTGTGTGTGTGTGTGTGTGTGAGGAAAGATTTCTGTGCGCGTGCAGAGTAAAGTTCTGTGTGCACGCAGAGTAAAGTTCTGCACGGTGCAACGCGTCACATGGATGAGTTTGTACATGTGGACGTCACAGTGATGTCTCAGATTCCAGCCTTTGTGTCCAGATGCCGTTCCACATGCATGCTCTCTGTCTGGCTTTGTCTCGTTTCCCTCTCCATCTTTCAGTCTCTCAGATTTTGAGTAAAAGCCCAGCAGAACAGAGACATGGTTCAGCCCCAGTTTACACTAAAGGTTTCCAATTAAGAGCTAACTGAAGAAGACAAGCAGTGGAAGCATCAGTGTTGAATTACCTCTGGAGCTGGCCTGCAGAGGGATCATGTTGCTTACTGACAGGTTTAAGATACCAGCTCCACCTCTAATTAGATTTCCAGAGCCTCCAACTGTCCTTAGTTTGCAGCCCTGGAGCTGCAGCCCATTTTATTTTGTTTTGGTTTCTCTTCGAAAAAGAGCTATCTCAATAATTTGAAGCCACAATCTGGGTTCACAATAGCCTGACAAGCCAGACCCAGATCAAGATGTTGGGTCTGGGAACTCGCCATTGACAGGGCTCAATCCGAGGGGTGGGATAAACGGTTGTCTTTCAAATTCCCTCTGCACGCAATAGGATAGCGCTACAACCAACCAGAGCAACGAAGAAGGTAGCAGAGCTAGTTGATAGATTAAACTTTTGCCGTATCCGGTCGGCAAAACTCTGAACACATCTTCCTTTTTTAAGAATGATTTCAGTGCCGTTCTTTGTTCTTTTCTCAAAGAAAAGCTTAACTCCAAGTCTTCCAGAAGACCGCTGTTCCCAGCAGCAGCAGCCATAAGCCCGCCCACTGACTCTATACACAATGTGATTGGCCTGTCCAGAGTTTGGTTTTTTCAGTTCGCAAGCCAACGGAGAGTGCCTAGACTCCTAGGCTGCAAATTAAATTTGCTGCCGCTAGGGTGCGTCTAGATTTCTAGGCTAGGTTCACAAGGCTTTTGTTAAGTTTGTTAAGGTGCGTCATTATAAAACTTAGGTCAAAGATTTTCCACATTGGTTTCAAACTAGTAAGCTTATTTATGTATTTAGACTATAACAACATATGCCCATAAAGCACCATAAGACATAATGTCATTGTGTGCAGGGTTTTCCCGCAGAAAATTAGTTTTAGTTAAGGTGGTGGTGGTGTGGTGTGGTGTGGTGTGGGGGGAGTTGCCATCTGACCAATAGCTTCACTCACTCAAAGCAGATAGTATGCGTGAAATAAAAACAGGACACGTAATTTCACTGTGTGTAGTTTTTAACTACGGTAATATAACATAAGATAAGATAGACTTTATTAATCCCACACTGGGGAAATTCCTGTGCTACAGCAGCTCAAAAGAAAAAAATTTACACACATCAGAATAACATAAATACACATTAAGTAGACATAGGAGAAAAAGTATTCATAAAGTAGAAGTAATGTAAAATATATAATATAATAAAATATAATTAGTTATAATAATAATAGTAATAAATCAAACATAATAAAACAAACATATTTACACAATAAACACCCTTATATAAACAGACAGTATATAAACACAGATATACAGATGAGTAAGGTGCGGATGAGTAGAGATTACATACTACACAGTTGAAGGTAACAGAGAGTAATAAATATATAAATATGCATAGTGCAGAATATTGTCCAGTGATGGCTCATATTGCACAACATATTGATCCTCATAACCACTGAAAACTGTCAAAAAATCAAACCCAAAGTCCAATTATAATGGACGTTATCTGACATTAAGCGTTTCTGCTGCAGTAGATTTAGATCATTCACTTATTTTATTTATTTATTTTTTGACGACATAGTTAAGGCAGCAGGCGCGCATTGCTTAGGCAGCCACCTTAACTGCAAAGTGCTGCGGGAAACCCTGGTGTGGAAACACAATGTGGAAAATATTTAGTGTACTGAATACTTTTGAATCGTGACATGCCAATTAAAATGTCGATGATTTACTTTGGATGCGCCAAATCAAGTCTTACAAAACTTTTTCTGATAAAGTCAGGGAAACCCCCCACCTTTTCCTCTCAGTATCTGTCTGATTTGCTGTTAGCTTGTGTGAACTGGTTAGAAGGGGCAGGTTGGGATGAAGAGGTCTGGCCAGGGGCATAGCACAAAATTCTGGGCCCTGTGAAAGGCATTTTCTATGGGCCCCTTCCCGCATCCACAGCTATTCATTCTAGCATCTTTTTGGGCCATCCTCACATGAGGGCCCTGGGTACTCAGTCCCCTTTCCCCCCCCAGTCTGACGCCCCTGGGTCTGGCTGATCCACAAGCTATGCTGAAGTTTCAAGAGGTAGCTCACTGGAGTGGAATGGTTCGCTCCCCACAACAATGCTATGTGTTGACAGCCGAGTGCTCGGACAGGGTTAGTGGAATGTCCCCTTCAGACTGCAAGCCCTTTGTCTAAGCACCAGCACTCACAGAGTATTTAATCTTCCACCTGAAGATGATCTTTGCCTGCACAGGTTCACCAGCCAACAAAAAAAGGAAAGATCTTTGCATGTCAATATTCCTTGGTTTCCTCAGAGTTATTTTTAATGATAACATGTAACTCCTTTGTGAGCCATTATTACTTTCCATTCCTTTTAGAACGCAATAATCTGCAACTGTTGCCTGCGTGGGTGTTTAGTTTGGGATGTAACAAATGGACTCAGTAAGTGCAGTGTGTTCACTATGTGGCCATTCATTTATGTCATGTGGTTGTTGGTCTGTTACTTTAAATGTAAATGCCAGCTCTTTATTTTGAATCTGTTTATCTGTTAGGTCACCTCCGCAATGAACACCCCTGATAATAAGGGGTGTTCATTGCTGGATATCCACTTGAATGTTTAGTTTCCACTGTACATACTTGGGAACAGGTTGTTGCCTGGCTACTTTGTTTTGCTAGAAGACTTTGACTTTGGCGAGTGCATTGCTATGTTTAAAATGAATGTTTGCTTTGTCACAGTTTATTTCATTAGTGCAACTGAATTTCCCTTGTCAGTAATCCAGGCCTTCTCTTCCTTTCTGTGTGTCTGCAGGTGACCCACATAGAGCTCCTTAGACGTGACCGTGGGAGCAGACTCCCTCCCAGCCTGGAGCCTCTTCCTGTCCTTTCCTTAAAGGCAATGATTATTGGCTTAGACCTTCTGCATAACTCCACTGTGTGAATGAATCTTTGTTGTAAAGCCGCTGTGCTCTGCCACCCTGTCACCATGAAGAGCAAGTATTCCCAATACTACGATCAGAGTCTGATCCCCTCCTACTATGCCTTTGTAAATAACATGACCACCCAGGAGCTTTTATACTCACGTAGTGAAAATAAAAAGCAGCTCACCACACTCAACATTGTCATCGTGGTCCTTTGCACCACCATCATCCTGGAGAATCTTCTTGTTCTCATTGCCGTCTGCCGCAACAAGAAGTTCCACACTGCCATGTTTTTCTTCATCGGCAACCTGGCATTCTCTGACCTGCTGGCAGGCTCGGCCTACATAGCCAACATTTTCCTATCAGGACCAAGGACCTTTGACCTGATGCCTGTGCAGTGGTTCATCCGGGAGGGAACAGCGTTTATTGCTCTGGCAGCTTCAGTCTTCAGCTTGCTGGCAATAGCTACAGAGCGCTATATTGCTATCACCAAGGTTAAGGTGTACGGCTCCACCAAAACGTGCCGCATGTTCCTCCTGATAGGAGCTTGTTGGGTCACCTCCATCCTGCTTGGAGGACTTCCCATCATCGGCTGGAACTGCATCAATGACCTCCCTGAATGCTCAACTGTATTGCCACTCTACTCAAAGAAATACATCCTCTTTGTGGTCACCATTTTCAGCCTCATACTACTCTCCATTGTCATCCTCTATGTGAGGATCTATTTGATTGTTCGCTCCAGCCACCAGGAAGCGACAAACTCACCAGCCTATGCCCTTTTGAAAACTGTCACTATAGTGCTGGGTGTCTTCATCATGTGCTGGCTGCCTGCTTTTACCATCCTCCTCCTAGATTCATCCTGCAGGATACAATTTTGCCCTATCCTCTCCAAAGCAGACATCTTTTTTGGCTTTGCCACTCTGAACTCGGCACTTAACCCATTGATCTACACACTGCGCAGCAAGGACATGAGAAAGGAGTTTCTGCGTGTGTTGTGCTGCTGGGGGGTGCTGCAAAGTGGGCGGCCAGCTGACCGTTGTCTGGTCCCTCTAAAGAGCTCCAGCTCTCTGGAACACTGCAGCCACAAACACGAACACCAGACCACACCAATCATGCAAGATTGTACCACCTGTGTCTGATATGGTGCAAAGACATCAGAGTACTTGAGTATGTTGAGAGTGTGTGTGTGTGTGTGTGTGTGTGTGTGTGTGTGTGTGTGTGTGTGCGTGTGCGTGCGTGCATGAGGGAAACCATGTGTGTGTACATGAGATCAAGAAGAGAGGCTGTGATGTGCTGGATAGAAAAATGAGAAGCAAGCACACCGTGGACTGAGATGCCTGGCAAGGCTACAATGCAGACTTTTTGTGTCTTTTTTCTTTTGTGTGAATTAGCAATCAGCATTCAATTGACTGCAGCAGGTGTAGAAACCCAATGTTCAAAGAGGGAACCAATTAAGTAAGCTTTTTCATAGGTACTCTCATTAATTAATATTGATTGCAATCCATTTTCATGTTTATGCCTGTTATGTTGTTATTGTTTTTCCTAAACCCAGATTGAAAGCCAAAAATAGAAACATAACATGCTTTATATCATAGTTATGGTGAGTTGTTTTGGTCCTTTCAAGAACTGAATCAATGCAAACTGCAAAGCTTTCCAAGTTGCACTTTGTAGATTACTTCACAGACTGTTGTCCTTAGTAAGGTTTAACCACATTACTCTCCTTTACTGATATATGTATACATGGGGCCCACAGATCCATCACTCATTCTTCATTATTCTACAGAGCTGGAGACAGTGATCAACTTCACTCAGCACTGCACTCCACAGAAGCCAAATTAGCACGAGTGCTCCCTTAACAAACCAGGGCTATATATTCCCTATATAACCTTGCTTAAACCATTTGATTAACTACAACAAACTTACATAATCTGCCTACATTTAATGCATGCAATTCTAACTTATTTGTAAGTGCTTATGTATGTATGATATATTCCAACTCCAGCTTCCATCACTAACACCCCTTCCCTCATTTGTCCTCATAATCTGTCCCTACTGCATTTACTGTTGTCTTTTGTATCTGAACAGTTTCTGTCGAGGAAGGCCTAATCAGAAAGCACATTTTCTGAAGTGAGTTGGCACTGATGAGTTTTACTCAATGACAGCTGTCCAGCTGTTTTGACAAACAGGGCCGATATTTTGACAGTGTTGAAGCAACGTAGCAGAAATGTGCTGTATCTGTTTGTGTCTTCCTCTTTGAGAATTAGGCTGAATGTATGTATGAAGTGTTTGGGGCAGGCGCTCCATTGTTGACAGTATTATTGATCATCATTTTGAATTACCAAGTCATTGACGAGCAGAGAGTGGGATGAACAGGGTAGATGACTCTCACTGTGAAGTCTTAAATAGCACCATGAACAAATTTTGTTTGTGAACATCCTGGTTTAATTTTCTAGCCATATGCCTTGTGCAGCTAAAGATGTAAACAAGTCTCATCTTTCCAAAGACCCCTCGCCTCCCTTGCAAAATAGGAGAAGATCCGGGTTCAAATGCACACAAGGGGATCTGCCCTCCTGGGAGGTCACCTTCATTCTCATTCTCTGACAGCTACAACATGTAACTTCCTTCTGCCACAGGAAGTCCTGTTTTTCTTTTTTCGGTTCCTGTTGTTCAGGGTTACACTAACCTTCCTTTACCACATTTAAAACTCTTCTCTCCCTCAATGTATTTTATATTGACTACCAAGTAGAAATGGTGAAAAGCACTTTGGCAGCTTCATTGATGTTTGCTTTCCCCCAGTTTTTTTTCAGATGGAGAGGTGTTTTTCCAGATGCTTCTGTGTACCTTGACTATGATGTTTTATAATAAATACATGAATAACTATGTATGTTTGTATGTAAGTATCTGTGTATTTTTGTACAGTTTGTATGATTCGTGTTGTATGAAATGTCTTGTGTGCAATAGCCTTTTGTGTCCAGTAGCACGCTGCCTGTGTTAAATCGGTACAATCTGAAACACTAATGTAGGTACATAAACGTTTTGTTAATTGCATTCCCTTTTTTTATGAAATAAATAAAATACTGAAAGAATCCGTTTTGAGCTGTACACAAGTTATTTGCGGCAGTAGCTTATCTGCAAGTCCTGATACACCTCCCTATTGTCATACATCTGAGAAGTATTCAAAATGCAGCATTTAATCCAAACATGCTCTGACAAGGTCAGCTCTAAAACTAGCTCCAACATGAAAGCCCAAAATTGTACATGCAAATGCGGCTTGGCCATTAATCATGGCTCTCTTACCTAATACAATTGTTCAATTGCTTAAAGGCTAAAGCAAGACAGGGCTATGATGGGAAGCTGGGCAGAGGGCAGGGAGGGTGAAATGGGGTGTGGTAAAGTAGAATGTCTATTTGTAAGATAATTTGTCTGAGAGAAGCATACAGAAAGGCCCCGGGAGAGGTTTTTGGGGTAAGGAGGAGACTTTGGGTGAGGGGAGAGGCTGACTTACCGTGGCCTTGGGAGAGTTGGGCTTGTTTCCTGTCAGACGTCCAGGATTCCTGGGTGGGAACATTGGCTGAATCAGCCCCAGGAGGCTGCGCTGCTGGGAAGTCTGCCAAGTCTTTCCAGTGCCCTGCAGGATATGACATCAGGCTCAAAAACCTGTAGGTGAAGTTGTATACACAAAATCATTTAAGCACATGAGACAGATGTGGGTTTGTCCTATAATACATCCATGGTTTGTCCCTGCAACATAGGGCGGATTGAAATACTTTCAAAAATAAACATGGACAAAAAAACAACACATGTATTAATAATCTGCACAAACAACTGCCTATAAACTAAAATGGATTACTGTTTAATTAAGAAGGTCTATTGATTGAATTTATATGAGAAAACTGGCAGTAAATGTGGCCAGATTGGATTTGCATGTAGGATACTTTTTTTAAACTTTATAACAGGGAGAGGATACACAATCATGATTTGACAACCTGAAAAAGCCAGACTCCTATTTTCAGACTATCAATGACATACTGCCACCTAGTGGTAAAATGGGCATTTAGCTAGCCATATTGTAAGGATGTTTTCGCCATACATCATACCACCATACATTTAACTACTAGTCTACCTAATAGAAGTCGCTCAAATGTATATGTGTATCTACATATAAAAAGAGAGACAAAGAAATCTTTAGCCTGGATCGTAATCCTAAACATAAATTGCGGCAGGAAAGTGAGCCGTCTACAGCTGTTACCCTACACTTACACACATATTCTCTATTACTAAATATTTAAACCGTCTTTGACAAGTGGCTGTCGATCAGACTTGATTCCTTGCGGCACATTGCTGCCTCTCACAGGTCAGTCTTGGGTATCGCCATTCTCAGAGGGGTAAATTAATCCTGTCGCAGATATAAAGTCCATGACTGCTTCCACTACCTCTGGGGGATATACCGTTCTCTTAATACATCCATGGAATATACTCATGGATGTATTGGATATACTAGGTCTTGTTGTGTCATGTCATGTTCTGTAGTAACGTTTTAGTGTAAGATAACGCAGTGTAACGCTGTTCTCTTTGCTTTTTGTATTGGTGATATTCCATAAGTAACGTGACATGTTTAACAGTTTGTTGCTGTAGTGTTTGCAGGTTTGTACAGAGTCCATCCTCACGCTTGCCCATCTTTGCCAAATCCCATGCAGGTCCACAGTGTCCTAGTCTCAGCCTTGTCATAATTACTACAGTGTAGATACATACTCATCTCAAATGCAGACACGTATTGCTAATTTAACTAATTAGAAAGCAAACAACGTTCAGATTGCTTCCGCCTGGTCCACAACATCTGGCAAACAGGAGGGGGCAAACGAGATAGTTGTTAATTTCAAGAAACTTATATTTTTCATAAATACAACAACGTGACAATCATAATTGTGTTTTTAACTTATATGTTATACAACATGTGTTTACGGTTCAAACGATACATTCAGCAGGGAAATATTACGTCGCACATTGAAAGTATTTTACCCAGAGATCGATGTAGTGGTACAGTCCACAACACCCGGG
Organism: Sander vitreus; assembly: GCF_031162955.1. Taxonomy (NCBI): domain Eukaryota; kingdom Metazoa; phylum Chordata; class Actinopteri; order Perciformes; family Percidae; genus Sander; species Sander vitreus. The sequence goes on from NC_135869.1 coordinate 15,576,215, forward strand.
TTTCCCCGCGAAAAGACGGCCCGCGCGCCCGAATTGCTTATAGCATCCATTGCAAGGAACAGCACGCAACAGGCACTCACAGTGGAGCAGCGTTGTAGTTACCAACGGACGGTTTAAACATTGTTTTAACGGATTTTAAAGTAGTTTTATCTATTTTATCTCACGCTTTTAGCTAGCTGTTTACCATGCCATCCAGGACTTCCATGTCTCTGCCAGAGGATGTCAGGAAAAGGCACGTTAACGTTTGTTACCTGCATGCTAATAATGTTCTGATGATGTAACGTTAGTTAGCTAACGTTATATTACATGCAGTTAGTTGTCTTGGTTCAAAAGCCACACAAGAACAATGAAACCCGTGTAACTAGCTGCTCTGGACTTGCCCTGGCTGTCGGCAGCGGGGCTGTCCGTTTACCTTTTGCTAGCAGCTGCAGCTAGCGTTAGCTTGTTGTCACTTGACAGCCAGAGCTGATGCCGCATACATAGTTAACGTTAGCCAGTTAGCATCTTAGCCTGGCAATGATGGACGGAGCAGCGTGTGAGATTTGGCGCCACTCAAGATTTGTCATCATACACTGTATAACATAGACTGTCACACTGATTTTCATTGCTACAACCTTGTCAGTAATGTGCTACTAGACGAACTTACCGTAGCGCTATTTTGACATGGTCGTTTGTTACAGGCTGCAGGTGCTGGATGAGGATGGGATTTCAGACGAGGTGAGTTCTGTCTACTTAACGTTACTGCTCTTCAAAGCCTACAAGTAGCCTCTTTAAGAGTCTTTCTAGCTGCCAGTAATTGTTCTTGCTTAGCTTCAGTCTGGGGCTCCAAAGACCGTTCAAAATTATTGTAGGTCATCTTTTTTTAAATGGAATATTTACCCTTCTTCTGAAATCTGTTCTGAAAATTGTCCCATTCAATTATGTATGCATTTGAATTGGTCTTTCCATACACTTAAAAGCAAAGATAACTGTCTAGATGATGCCATATAGAAACGAGTCCCAAGGATGCTCCATTGATGCCCTGCATCTTATAAAAATTAATATTCATAATCCCTTCCCAAAGTGTCATGAAGATATCAGTTCAAGTCTTAAAGGTGTCATCCTCAAGTTGAGTTTTTATACAAAGCATGTGCTGAGACTTGAGAGCTGCGTTCTCAAGGATTTATTAGGTGAACTAACAGAAGTCATTTTTATTTGTTTTGTTATACTGTTTTCCAACTGCAAGTAGCCTCTCTGATTCTGATTTTTATTTTTTAGAGCAATTGTGTCCATCACAAATCAAGCTATATAGTGTGTGTGTGGTAGCATCATGAATTTACTGTACTTTGTTTAACTTAGGCAGATGAGAAATAAAACAATCTTTTAAAGTTGACTGTTTTTTTTTTTTTTTTTTAAAGTTTAGCTTTTCTGACTAGATCTTTTTTTTCTTAAATGCCATTCCAGGATAATGTGAAAGAGAAGCTCAAGTTGGTGCAGGACTTCCTGCATGTAGATGCTCAGGACCAGCTGTCCAGCCTGGAAGAAAAGAAGAAAAATTCAGAGATCTCAATGGTTAGTGACTCTTAAAGATATCCGAATCATTACTTATCCTGGAATTTCACTGCTCATTTCTTTGACGTGTGATGTATGCCATGTACTTTCCTCAGGAGGTCTACATCTCTAAAGTAAATACCTTGCTGGGAAAAGAGCTTCATCTTGAAAATGGTTCACATGTTGATGGTGTGGAGCAGAATGGAAAGACGACTGGCTTCACAAATGGTTCCCACAAAGATAAGAACAGTGAAGATGTAACCATGGAAGTCCAGGAGGAAGAGGAGGCTGTCAAGTCACCATCTGCTTCCAAAGGGAAGGGTGGCCGCAAGAGCAAGGCAAATTCTGACACTAAAAGTACGTTTGAGGATTCTTCTTAATATTTGTTGTGTAAATGTTGCATTCCAAGATGGAAATGACCCATGAATTAAATGATTTAAAACAATACTATAGAAAAAAAACAATCTTGTTTTTCTTCTTTAGAGTCTCCAGCCAGTACCAGGGTTACAAGAAATGCTGGAAAACAGCCAACCATCATGTCAATGTTCTCTAAAGTGTGCGTATATGAATTTTATGTTGTGCATTATACTTTGTTCATATTTTTCAGGAAGGAAAAAATAAAAACAAGTTCTTCATGTACAGGTGTCTGTATTCTGCTTTTAAAAGTAAACCTGTCTTGCAGTCAAAAGCGCAAGTCTGAAGACTTGAATGGAGAAGCTTCTAATGGACAAAATGAAGTAAAGGAAGAAGATAATGTTGAGGAGGTGAAGCATTTTATGTACCAGTGATGTTTGAAAGTTTTTGCAGTTCTAAATGTCTGGTATATAACACTGCCCTTAATCAAATCTGTTGTAGTCTCGGGAGGAGAAGCGTCTTAAAGTGGAATCGGATGAAAGGTAAGGGTTTTTTTTTTTTTTGCACTCTGGACAGTAATCATGTTGATGGCATGAGCATACTTGTACTTTTCTTCATACAGTACGGCTCCAGAGAAATCGAGTGAGATCACTAAACCGGTTTCTGCTGCAAAGGTAATGAACTGTTTTTTTTGTTTGTTTTTTGGCTCATTGTCACTACAGAAATCTTTACAGCTGTGTAATCTTTTTTTCTTTTTCAGACACCACCCCCCAAATGTACAGACTGCAGACAATACCTGGATGACTCTGATCTCAAATTCTTTCAAGGGGATCCTGATAATGCGGTAAGAATTTGTTATTCAAGTAGTGGCTTTATCTGTTCTTTGTAAAACCTCAGTGTATTTTGAATGGACTGCAGTTTGTCACATGAAACCCAGATTTTCAGTATTATGTCGTATATTAACATTGTAGTTTTTAAATGACATCACTTGAATTGACACTAATGTGAAGCCTGAAACGATTCTGCTCTTTTCACCTTCAGCTGGATGAACCAGAAATGTTAACAGATGAGCGTCTCTCCCTGTTTGACTCGAATGAGGATGGATTTGAGAGCTATGAGGATCTGCCACAGCACAAGATTACGAACTTCAGGTTAGTGTTCTTCTTTAGGTGATACTTGGCTCGTTGGCCTTGTTCAGAGGAACAAACATTTCCCTACTTATTTCATAGTGTCAACAAGCTTGTGGTATTGCAGCATCTGAGTCAGTTATAGCATTACCTCTTGTGTTACAGCGTTTATGACAAGCGTGGCCACCTTTGCCCATTTGACTCTGGACTGATTGAGAAGAACGTGGAGCTCTACTTCAGCTGTGTTGTGAAACCAATCTATGATGACAACCCTTGCTTGGATGGTATGAAGTCCCACATTTCAAGAATAGAAGTTTAATCCTGAAAATTTCTCTCTTAGGTCAAAATCTGCTTGGCTGTAATTGGCTGTTTTTCTTTTCAGGTGGTGTTCCTGCCAAGAAGCTTGGACCCATTAATGCCTGGTGGATCACTGGTTTTGATGGTGGAGAAAAGGCTTTAATTGGTTTCACTACAGGTAGCAAAGTTTCCTGCTCCCAAATTTTAATTTATTAACCCACTTTACCCCGTATGATGTACCAATGGTTGATATCTATCTTCATTATTCAGCTTTTGCCGATTACATCCTGATGCAGTCCAGCGAGGAATATGCACCCATTTTTGCAGTAATGCAGGAGAAGATTTATATGAGCAAGATTGTGGTGGAGTATCTCCAGAAGAATCCTGATGCTAGTTATGAGGACCTTCTCAACAAGATTGAGGTGATGACATGTCTGCTTTGTAACCGTTTCCTGCCAAGTTGGGTATTTGGGAATTGAGAAAAATCTGCCATATTTGACTTGGTTCCATTTTTCTAGGGGCCATCTATGATCCCTGCTACAGTGCCTTCATTGCGAAATAGTGTACTTCACTTCACATCGTTACAGTATATATTTAGTTTGACATTTCTGCCATCAGTCTTGTCAGTGTAGACAAGTTAGTCAATTAGTGACTGACAGGCTACCATTTAGCTAATCGTTCACTATCAATTTTTCAAATGTCTAACATTTGCTGGTTAGAACCTCTGCCATGTGAGCGTGAACAATTTAGACAAAATTTGCAGAGGTTTCGCTATCGTGCAATTTATCTTTTACACTGTACAGACTAAATGAGTGATTAATCCAATATTCAGAAACCTTTTTGCCTTATCAGGGCAAAGTTTTGAGAGTGACATTTCTCCTGTTTCTCATGCCCTCAGACAACCGTGCCTCCTGCAGGGCTAAACTTCAACTGCTTCACAGAGGACACACTCTTGCGCCACGCCCAGTTTGTGGTGGAGCAGGTGGAGAGCTACGATGAGGCCGGCGACTCGGATGAGCAGCCCATCATTGTTACTCCCTGCATGAGAGACCTGATCAAGCTTGCAGGCGTCACACTAGGGAAAAGGTACGGCTCAAAGATGATTATGGTTTGATCCCTTACCGTGTGTTTTTTTTTTTTTTTTGTACTAGACATACAAGTAAGCTTTCCATAGCTACTTTAGGTCAAAGTGAAAACAAGCATGAGCAGTGTACATATGTAACTAAAACGTACCATTCTAAGCTTCACTTAGTTTCTAGCAGGAGCTCCTTGCAACACAAATGCTTCAGGATTTAAAAGTTATCCACTTTATCTTTTTGCTTATTTTCTTGCATTTCTGCTCCTCGCTCTTTGTTATCCCTAATGTCTAACATTCCTTTGACATGCAGCATGCTGCTGTACTGGTAGGTAGGCCTTCTGAATGCATCCTTAGCTTGTATGGTTGTGTGTGTGTGAAGCATTTAGAAGTTATATGGACAAAAAGATCATTGTACCAGAGTTCACGGTAGAAAGTTTTTTGCTGTACATTGTGGTTCATTTTCCAATATCTGGCATATTGGAATTCTGACCACAACACTAATTTATTTTTACTTTACCCCGGTGTAAAACTGAAGTCATGAAATATGTGCAAAATTGCTTTACTTTTTGTTCAACATTGCAGTCATGCAAACTCTATGTATACATGAGTTTGCATGGTCCAATTGGCTGTAGTGACCCCCCAAAGGTAAATGGTATAGGAAAATTAGTTAAAGCCCTGAACTTTAACGGTGTCTTAAAGGGGGTTCTTACTGCACTTAATCCATGCTACAATAAACCCTGGGCTGACAATTTTGTCACTGGTAACCTTTGGCCTGATTATGCCCTGCAGTGTGTTAAATTTTCTGTGCAAGCCATAGTGTTTTTTTTTTTTTTTTAGAACTTTATTGGCCAGTTGTATCTAACGGGAACTCTGTACTGTACACCTTAAATGTCTGTTTGGTTTTATTTGCTTGTTTCTAATGTTGCATGGCCTGATGCTGGTGTGTTGACAGCCAGGGGCTTCATAATGCCATCGCTCCACATATCGGGCATTTGTGCCAAGTCAAATGGACCACCTCCTCTAAACACAAACTTAATTGTATTGACAGGAGAGCTGCCAGAAGACAGGCCATTCGTCACCCAACAAAGATCGAGAAGGACAAGGGACCAACTAAAGCGACCACTACCACACTGGTCTACCAGATCTTTGATACCTTCTTCTCTGATCAGATAGAGCAGAATGATAAAGAGAGTGGTGCGGCCAAAAGACAGCGCTGTGGTGTCTGTGAGGTGAGTCACTAATTCAACAGTGACATGCATTTGGTGTGTGTCCTCTGAAATACTACAGTTGATTTTGTTTGTTTTCAGGTTTGCCAATCACCTGATTGTGGCAAGTGTGCAGCTTGCAAGGACATGATCAAATTTGGGGGAAGTGGCAAAAGCAAGCAGGCTTGTAAGCAGAGAAGGTAAGTTGTGTCTTCTGAGCAATTTAGACTTGGATGGTTTAATCAGCAACCTTTTGAATGTATGCTTGTTTTGGTCTGAGTCTCTCATAGTTGCTTGATGTCTAACATGTGAACCTTGCAAACGTAACACCTTTAATGTTAAAGAAAAGATGTAGACAAATGTTTGTCTATAGTCCTCGATTCCTCTTTGCCAACACACATCTGTTTGTTTAGATGCCCAAACCTTGCTGTAAAGGAGGCTGAAGATGATGAGATCGTTGAAGAGGAAGATGTTCCAGTGGAGAAGCCCAAAAAGCTTTCTCATGCTAAGAGGAAGAAGCAGACACAGTGCAAACTGACATGGATTGGAGAGGCTGTTCAGGTGTGTGTGAGTGAATAATTGTGTGTGTGAGTGAATAATTGTGTGTGTGAGTGAATAATTGTGTGTGAGTGAATAATTGTGTGTGTGTGTGTGTGAGTGAATAATTGTGTGTGAGTGAATAATTGTGTGTGTGTGTGTGTGTGTGAGTGAATAATTGTGTGTGAGTGAATAATTGTGTGAGTGAATAATTGTTTGTGTGTGTGTGTCTCACCCCCTTCAGACTGAGGGGAAGAAGCAGTACTACAGCAAGGTCCGTGTGAATGATGAAGTGCTAGAGGTGGGCGACTGTGTATCGGTTTCCTCAGAGGATCCAACCATGCCTCTGTTTCTGGCAAGGTAGGACATTATTACACTCTGATGGCATTTTGTCACTGTGGCTTGTATATTCTAATGATTTATTAATTCTCAGGATCACATCACTGTGGGAGGACAACAATGGAAAGATGTTCCATGCCCACTGGTTCCTTCGTGGTGCTTACACAGTGCTGGGCGAGTCTTCTGATCCGCTGGAGCTCGTCCTTGTGGATGAGTGTGAAGACATGCAGCTCAATTATGTGCAAGGCAAAGTTGACGTCATGTATAAGGCCCCATCTGACAACTGGTTTATGGAGGTAAGTTAACTTGACAGCAGGCTCATTTTAATGGTATACATTTTTCGTAATCCCATGGTTACTTTTGTATTTTAGGGGGGCATGGATTCGGAAATCAAGGTGATTGAGGATGACGGGAAGAGTTTCTTCTATCAGTTCTGGTACGACACAGATTATGCTCGCTTTGAGACACCTCCCAAGACCACTCCATTAGAAGACTGCAAGTTTAAGTAAGCACCATCCACACATGCATGTGTTCTGCACATGTGATCTTTTCTTTGTTTGTCCTTTTTTTTTTTTTTTTTTTTTTTTCTTTTCTTTAACCTCGTGGATATGCTCCCCTTTGCTTTCAGGTTCTGTTGTAGCTGTGCTAGGACCAAAGCGAGAGAGGAACAGGAAATGCCACGTGCATTTGAACCTCTGGTGGACAAAGACCATGACTCCAAGGTTCTGTATGCTCTGGCCTGTTTTAAGGGGGAGCAGTTCAAGGTGGGAGATGGTGTCTACCTGCATCCTGACTCTTTTAATTTCAGGTGAGTGAAGTGATTCAAGTGACAAGTTTGATTTACTCAAACTTGTACAATAAGGAAAATGTATGAGACTCATTGTCTCTGTTCTTGGCTCTCAGTGTGAAGCCAGCTAGTCCAGTGAAGCGCTCTCATAGGAAAGAGGATGTGGATGAAGACTTGTATCCAGAATATTACAGGAAGTCTTCAGACTACATCAAGGGGTCTAACCTGCATGCTCCAGAGCCCTTCCGCATTGGGCGCATCAAGGAGATCTATCACAGACGTAGCAACGGAAAACCCGACATGTCAGAGGTCAAACTGCGACTCCACAAGTTCTACAGGTAAAACCCATTACAATTCAATTGGTTGTTATTGAGGATAATTGTTCAGAATTAACTGGCTATTGTCTCATCTCCCAGGCCTGAGAACACTCACAAAGGCGTCAAAGCCAGTTACCACACAGACATCAATCAGCTATACTGGAGTGACGAAGAAGTGACCGTCAGCATGACTGAGGTGCTTGGCCACTGTCAAGTAGAATATGCAGAAGACTTAAATGAATCAGTCCAGGACTATTCCAGTGGTGGACCTGATCGCTTCTATTTCCTGGAGGTACGGTTTTAAATGCTTTATCTGTAGTTATTTCTGTAATATTAGGTGCAACTTAAGCGAGTTTTTCCTCGCCACTGTCGCATTAGCCACTGCTAATGCTTGCTCTTGGGGGGAATTACTGGAATTGTTGGGTCTTTGTAAATTATAGTGTGGTCTAGACCTACTCTATCTGTAAAGTGTCTCGAGAACTTTTATGATTTGATACTATAAATAAAATTTAATTGAACTTATCCTGAGGGAAATGGCTGTGCAGGATATCAGCAAAATGGCACATTTAATTAGCTACCCCACTGCTAGCATGTTGGCATTATGTTATCACTGCATAGAGAGGAAAATAACGCCACAAAGCACAAGTACAGTCACTGTGTATGCTAGACAAAATTGACATGTCTCATGCTAATTGTCTGATATGAAAACGGGAGTATCAAAAGATCAAATGTTGAGCTAAATTGGAATTATCAAAATTGGGAAACAAAGCCCATAATGAACATGTATTTAGTGTGCATGTTTATTCTTATACACAATACTCTCTTACAGGCCTATAATGCAAAATCCAAAAGCTTTGAGGACCCTCCTAATCATGCTCGCTCTGCTGTTCATAAAGGCAAAGGAAAGGGCAAAGGGAAAGGTGATAATGCAGACTTATTTTCTTAATCTAAAATTGGTTTTAGGCTCACTGAAATGCTAAGTCAATGATCGTATTATTCTCACCTACAAGGTAAAGGCAAAGGAAAAGCTGCACAGGAACCACAGGACTCTCAGAATGAACCACCGACACTTAAAGTGCCCAAATATCGCACACTGGATGTGTTCTCTGGCTGTGGTGGGCTTTCTGAGGGCTTCCACCAGGCTGGTAAATGCTTGTTCCATGCCACTCATGAAATGTTTTCAGTGTCCTCAAATATCGACATACAAGAGTACTGCAACTGCAGTTTTATTTTTCAATGCTGCAAACATGACTGCTGGTTTCCTTTTAGGTATATCTGAGACTCTGTGGGCCATAGAGATGTGGGAGCCTGCAGCACAGGCCTTTAGGCTCAACAACCCTGGCACCACAGTGTTCACGGAGGACTGCAACATCTTGCTGAAGTTGGTCATGTCTGGAGAGAAGACAAATTCTCTGGGCCAGAGGCTTCCTCAGAAGGGTGATGTAGAGATGCTGTGTGGAGGACCTCCTTGCCAAGGGTTCAGTGGGATGAACCGCTTCAACTCTCGCACTTATTCCAAATTCAAGAACTCACTCGTGGTCTCTTATCTCAGGTCAGTGTCTGTAAGAGATTTATTGTAAACATGACGTTGCAGGATAGAGCACCCAGTCTGTAAGTGCACACTTAAAATATGCTTTCCTCTCTTGCAGTTACTGTGACTACTACAGACCCAAGTTTTTCCTGCTTGAGAATGTGAGGAACTTTGTCTCATTCAAAAGCTCCATGGTTCTGAAGCTGACTCTACGCTGTCTTGTGCGCATGGGCTACCAGTGTACTTTTGGTGTCCTTCAGGTGGGTCATATTATAGTGATCATCCAAATTGTGCTTCTGGCTCAGACTCTCCTTGTAAAGCTTATGAGCAAAGTGCCTGGCAACTCTGTGTATTGGAGGAGACGCATGGCTATTGCAAATTTGGGGGATGCAAAAAACTGCAAAACCTTTTTATTGTTGCACAAGTTATTAAATTACACTTCTCTTTTTTTTTTTTTAAATGTGATACCAGCTGAACATATTCAGATTTGAGGCCTACAACAAATGAATGTCCTCCTGTAACACCTTGTCATTTTTTTCTTCTTCTTATGCGCAGTTAAACCAGTGACTTTTTCCCTACCCAGTTTCTGAAAAGTTAAATGTCATACATGCCAATGTTTTTATGATTGAAGTTGGCTTTACTAGATCACTAACCTGCTCAATGCTGCCCTCATCAGGCTGGTCAGTATGGTGTTGCCCAGACCCGCCGCAGGGCAATCATCCTGGCTGCTGCTCCTGGAGAGAAGCTGCCTCGTTACCCGGAGCCTCTGCATGTGTTTGCTCCCAGAGCTTGCTCTCTGAACGTGGTGGTTGACGAAAAGAAATACGTCAGCAATGTCACACGGTAATGTAAACACCCCACTCCTCCTCTCCCCCCCCCTGTGATTCTACAACTTGTACAGCTCCTCAAATGGATCATAACAATATCTGTGACTGCACACTTGACTGAATTTTCTGTCTTCAACAGAGGTAATGGAGGAATCTACAGAACCATCACTGTCCGAGACACCATGTCTGACCTGCCAGAGATTCGCAATGGTGCAGCTGCGTTGGAGATTTCCTACAACGGGGAGCCTCAGTCTTGGTTCCAGAGGCAGATCAGAGGCACACAGTATCAGCCAATCCTCAGAGATCATATATGCAAGGTGAGCTGTCTCACTTTTTTTTTCTTGTTAGTAATATTAACATGATGTACTGTGTTAATGAAGAATTGATGATCACGTCTCCTATAATTGAGGGTTAAAGCTAAGTTTGTAAGAAATATCTTTGTGTCCTCAGGACATGAGTGCTCTGGTTGAAGGTCGGATGCGTCACATCCCCTTGGCTCCAGGCTCCGACTGGAGGGATCTGCCCAACATTGAAGTTCGGCTGAAAGATGGCACCATGACCAAGAAGCTGCGTTACTCACACCCTGATAAAAAGAGTGGTCGCAGCGGCACCGGTGCACTCAGAGGTGTTTGCACTTGTGCAGGAGGTATGTAGGTCTAGGGTTCTACTTAAATAGTTTATATTTCTACCGGGGGCATCTCTGATTTGTTTTTCATTTTAGGGAATCCATGCGACCCTGCAGACAGGCAGTTTAACACCCTGATCCCCTGGTGTCTGCCCCACACTGGGAACCGCCACAATCACTGGGCTGGACTCTATGGCAGATTGGAATGGGACGGCTTCTTCAGCACAACTGTCACCAACCCTGAACCTATGGGCAAGCAGGTACATCAACTTTTCAAATTGAGTTGGAATTAGTCTATATCCTCGACATTCCACTTCCGGGATTGCTCCGGTGCTGCAGGAAATTCCACCGGATGCATTGATGCATGATTTTTTTGTGTTGGAATTTTAATCTCTGGATGTATTAGGACTATGGTTAAGTGCTCCTCAGATCTGTGCATGGTAAGTTGAGACGGCTAGCTAGACTGTCGTTTGAGAAAACTCAGATTGGACAAACAACCTTTTAACCTACACGTTCCACCAAAACAAGTTCTTACCGAGGCTATTTTTTCTCCCATCCCGTGATGCTGTGTGGACTAGCCAGACCCTCCTCCACAGCACTGTGGAGGAAGGTCTGGCAAAGCAGGACTGGAATAAAACCAATTTTAGCCAAACTGTTTCAAAACTGGCCCAAATGTGCTTGGAGCCTATTCTTGGTTCCATACTGTGAAACATCCCTCTTTGTCTTGTTGGTATAAAAAAAATGATGTGGACTCGAAACCATTTGTTTAGTTACAAAAATATGTAGTAAAATGGACGGGAATTAAATTGATGCCTTAACAGATTTCCAGCTTTGAATCTTAATCGGATTATTTGATTTCAGGGCCGTGTTCTGCATCCTGAGCAGCACAGAGTGGTCAGTGTGAGGGAGTGTGCACGCTCTCAGGGATTCCCTGACACCTACCGCTTCTTTGGCAACGTCCTGGACAAACACAGACAGGTAAAATCCAGACATTCAAAGCTTATTCAAAAAGCAAGCAGTGGGGAGCGTCCAAATCTTTTGGCTCCAAATTGCACTGGGTGACACTGGCAGCTGATTACGGGATGCACTGCTGTTAGTTGGCTGGTTAAAGATCACATTTTTTTTGGATGTGTCCTGCTTTTCTGAAAGTGGCTATCATTGATAGTCTTAGCAATTATTGATCAAATGACAAAGTAATGTGAAAGTGGTCACTGGGAGAGAGAAACCCACAAGCGATTATCCCCGACTCTGCACTTCCTCCTGTTTATAAGGAGCGTGTTCATCATACCTAGTTTAATTACTCTGGATTCGGCTACTAGTGAATGTTAAAGACGTGATGTTTTAAACAAGGACCCTTAAGGGTTCGGGCTGGTAAGTCGATGTACCCCAAAAAAAGTATCCGCTGAAATACAGTAAGTTTCTTTTTCCATGCAAAGTCTATGGGAAAGTCTTTCTGGGCCAGAGGGATGCAGTTCCACCATTGGCCGCTAAGCCCATGGTTGCCTTAAGACATGGCGCTGTTCCTCGGGTTGGTCGAAGCCTGCCTTTGACTCTGTTGCTCTGATTGGTTGTAGGTCTAGCCAATTGAGTGCAGAGGCTTCTTTTTTTTTTTTTTTTTCGCCCTCTGGTTCGGTTGAAACACACCCCATAATCGCAGCCCAGTGGAGCAGTCTCAGACTAGGGCTGGGCGATATGGAGGAAAATCAGATATTTTCAGCGATATTCTTGTCCTAATACATTGATGTTGATATTGTGGCAATCTTATAGGGTTGACAATTGGTGCTTTAACAATCTCTTCACAATGAGATTTAAGAAATCTTCAGTAATGTAGATATAGTGACTAAGTGGGGAAAGGTAAAAAATAATAGAGCTAGAACAATCTGGTAACAATGGAAAATGACATCACTTTACTGTAATGCAGCCTTTAAAACCAGGAAAAGACAACACTTAAGCCATTTACGATATCACGATTTCCAAAATCTAAGACTGTCTAGTCTTGTATCACAATATCGATATATATTACCCAGCCCTATATCAGACTCATATGCTGACAGAATCAGAGTACGACGACTTCAGGCTAAGTAAACTTGCATCATATCATGCAAAATCAATTTAAAGGTGATCGCAAGGTGACAGTTTCTGCTGTCAAGTGGCCAAAAAATAATTGCAGAGTTATATTAGCCCATAGGTGTCCCTCCCTCTGAATCTCCCCAAATACTGAGACTGCTGCACCAATCTGTCCATGTTGAATCAAAACTCACCTTTTTTAGAGCTACTTTTAATGTGTGAATGCAGTTTTATTTCTGTTTTTAACTTTTGTGAAGTGTCTTATGTATCTGAAATATAAGCAATTTCAACAGATTCTTTATGAAATTTAAAGGGCTAAAAATACCATTTAAACTGTCATATCATGTGATGATTCTTCCTGTTTCTGCCAGGTTGGAAATGCAGTGCCCCCTCCACTCTCCAGGGCCATTGGCCTGGAGCTTAAGAAGTGTGTCATGGAGAGAATGAAGGAAGAACAGGCATCAGGTGACTCATCATTCTACTTTTGACATTAATCACTTGAATATGTAGAAATCTTATATATTTTTTTTTTTCCCCTCCAGAGACTGTCAAACAAGAGATGGAGGTCTCTGATTAGACACTTCCCAGCAAGAATCGGTTCCTGATGCCTACATGTTGGGCTATCATTTCTTTTAAATACACTTGCTTTTAACTGTCACGAAGTGGCCACCATGGACATTCTGTGCAGTGCCTTCAATGTTTTTGTTTTAATGTGCTTTTTAATCATGTTGAAATGTTCACCTCATGTGGGATAAATTGTATGTAGTTTTTATATGTGTAATATTGCAAATAAAACTTATGAAATTGGTAACTTGTGAATTTCATGTATTGAAATGAACACTGAGCAGTTAAGGAAGATATGTTAATAGCAGTATTAAAAGGATTCAGCAATCTACTCCAACACGGTCAATTCAGCAAATCTCCATAGTCCGCTGACTTGTCAGTTCTGTACACGCTGAAAAATTCCCTGGCTCTGTAAATGGGGCTGCTACACAAACTGGCTGCTCAAGGAAATTAACTACATGATAAAGAATTTAACTTGAGTTAAGTTTATTGCAGCTTGTTCACACCTTCCAGCTTGTTTAAATCAGTTATGCCAAATTTCCTCTGAAGTTGAGGAAAAGTAAACTACGATAACTAGATTTTTAAAGTTGCAGTCTCCCAATGTAGCTGCTTTTAATCAATTTGTATTAAATTACAAATGTCTGATTTGTCAGGTATCACTATGAACCAAATTTTTAATCCAGTTCCTAAATGACATTCAGAAATGTACTGATGAATACTGATTTTAATGGCTCACCCAAAGTTTGAGGTTTAGTACCTGGTGTCTAGGTGGTTCTTTTAATGTAGTCTAAGCATTTGTTTTAATAAACTAGCACATCCCTACTTTCAGAAGTGTGGCCTGAGTGATCAGAATTCAATGTGCCCTTCCTGCATTGACAAATGATCTGTATATGAAGCACTCTACTTTGGATCTGTTCTCAGTTGTTGCTTGGAGCTCAACAGGACAAAGTCTAGTTTCAAGCCAATGACTGTATAGCCTCAATGCAATTTTAAGTGAAGGTTCAGTCAGAATAAAAGCTGCCTGGAAATGGAAAAGCTATGCAAATAAAAACAAAAGGAAAATGTGATAATTGTGATTTTTTTTTAATTTAGGTAACGGCCATGTTTTACCACAACAATAAAATCTGGCGTCATCCTCGCGTATATTCTGATGGATTCCTCAGTTGTTCGACGGTCTGCGGAGAGAATTAAATAAGGTTGGCAGCAAGAATAAATAAATATACTTAACACTTAATTGACAATTACTTACTTGGCCCATTCAACATTGAGAATAAGATGATCGTATCCAAATCCTGACACTCCTGCAATGGCTCTGGCTGCGTCCTCCCGACGGTGGAAACTGATGAAGGCAAATCCCTGCAGGAAACAAAATGGTTCACGGATGAGACAACTGGACCATGCTGCGTTTCTAGTAATTATAAATTATACCACAATTGTTGGCAGGGCCAACTAGGCATTAACTCAAAAGTACATACTTTGTTTAATAGATACAAAAACACTAGTCTACATTATCTACACATTGTTGCATGATGTCTACAATCAAACCAAAACACCTGCTAAAATCTTTCCTCTCTTCTTGGCTTAAGTTTTAAATGCCTTAAACATCAAATGTGCAGGTCTTCGTATTCTTAAGATGAGTACTGACCTTTGACTGCCCAGTATTCTTGTCCTTGGCCAGATAGATCCTCGAGATGGACCCAAATGGTCTGAAGAGCTCCTGCAAGTCTGTCTCACGGGTGTCCTCAGACAGATTGGTCACACGGATAGTGGCATTGTCATCAGCTGTGGGGTGCAAACATACACGGTTAATACTGAGCATTGCTCTTGCTGCTGTACAATGAGTCAAGTGAAGAATGGGTGTAAAGAAAAAAGAAATCCACTTACACCCACCTCGCCGGTTGGGCTGCATGGACTCCCCTCTTCGCGTTCCTCCATCCCTCAGGCTTGGGGGCACATACTTCCCAGTCTTGCTCTGCGCAGGCTGTGCAGGCTCTGGCTCCGCTGGTGAAAAGAGAAGAAAAGCACGCCACATCAGGAATGGCCAACCACCAAGTCCAACAGCTGCTCACAAAAACAAATCAGAATCTGATTATGTGAATGGTGTGCTGATGGTACCAGAGCCAGCAGGCTTGTCCTTGTCTCCGGTGGAAAGCCCAAGCTGTTCGGCCAGCTCCTTCTGCATGGGGCCCAGGGTGTCCTTGTATGGACAGCGGGTGGTCCAATGGTCGCCTTTACAAATACGGCAAGACACAATCTTCTGTCCTTTCAGTTTGTTCATGGGATCCTCATCCTGGTCTTGGGCATTCAAGTCCTGCAAGATGTAAGAGTAGGTACTCAGACACAAGCTAAACGAGGAAATTACAGATCGATACCACCGTTTTTGCATGTATTATGTTGACTGCTACACATCAGTGAGCAGCAGCACAAAATCTTGAAAAGGTCACAATGGATCCTCACCTCTTTACTGGAGATGAAAGTCATGTAGACATCGTCACTGACTGTGGTGGTGGCAACATTAGGACCTGGTGCATCAAACTCTGAGTTGCCAAATTTCTTCCAGTTCTAAAATGAGAGAACAAAATAAAACATGACACCTGACTTTACCCAAAGTCAGGTTCATTTCAAAGTGAATGCAACTAAATTCAATGTGAAAGCAGACCTTTCTCCTGGCAACAGCTTTTGAGGCTTTTCTTGTCTCGATCTTGAAGGTCCGCACAATCTAGAAGAAAAAAAAGGCACAAAAGCCCAAATGTTTTACTCCTGTAGTCAAAATGCCCAAAACATGTATGGCACTAATAAACATTTAAACATGCCCTGAAGCATACCGTCTATTATAAGCCCTTGTGATTACTAGTGCTGCGACCTCGAGGTTTTCTAGTGGTTAAGGTTATCAATGAAAATTAATTTCAAGAGTGGCAGAGGTGATGCTATACAGACCAAGGAATGACTACATATATTGTTTTTTTTGCCATTTTACAAGCCAAATGACAAAGGGTTGGAGTTCAAGATATCTAGAAGTATGTAAATCAAAAAATGAAAAAAAAGTCATGATGTTTGAGATCCACTTCTCCGGTCATGACTTTTTAAAGATGAACACATAAATACTTCTGTACCATAATGTTGGTCTCATAGTACAGGTAAAAGTACACTAAAATGTAAGATCATTTCTCAACATGTATGAAAGAGCTGCTCTCATGAAATGCAGCCATATACAGACCAACATTGTGAACAATCTTTATAGATGCAACACATACCTTAGTAAAACTCAAACTTACCTTGAACTTCTTTCCATCATCATCTATTTTATATTCCGTGATAGTTTTTATATTTCCTTTGATGGTTTCCTTGGGGGGTGGTAGTGTGCCTGACAAAAGAATATTCAGTCAAGACTTAAAGAGGATAAAAAGACAAAAAGGAAATTAAACTGTTTTCCCTGCCCCCTTGTTAGAGGCTTTTGATTGTGTTGGTCGACTCTACTTTAATATTAAATTAACAAACAACTTCATTTGGCCATCAACACTGTACTATCCTATGCTGTCAACACTGTCAATGGAGCCCCAGAATTTAGCATGTCTTGATCGCATCCCCAGTTCTGAATCATTCCAGGACTCACTTTACATTTGTTTAGACAGAAACACATTTCAATTGCTGACACAATGGTTAATTGCATAGTTCGTCTTAACTAATCCATTAACATAGCTAGCTAGCCAGCTTGCTAACTTCTAGCTTTCTTACCAGTGAATGACACTGCCTACGTAACGTTAATTGTCCACAGGCCACAGCATATGTCGATTAGCTACATATTTCATCAATGAATCGTTAATTGAAGTCAGTCACTCAAATGTATTAATGAAGCATTTTAAACAATAGATATACAAAACATCACAGGTTAGCATATCTTTTATCTCGATTATTACGCCCGACAACCACGTGGAAGTGGAAGCCGCCTAGCCGGCCTCCTCCTCCGGACACCAGACTACAAAAGATGTGCTAGCATTAGCTAGCTAACTAACGTTACGCTAACTAAGGTTGGCTCTTTACCTTCATCTACTTCCTCTTCGACTTGGTCTGCCCAGCTGGGCTTGGAGCTGGAGGGGAAGATTGATAAGCAATATTAGATCGATATAAGACCTATAATACAAGCAGCAATTATTAAATGTGTTTAACAACACTCACTCGTCGTATTCAATCGACGGCATCCTCTCAGCTAGCTTAGCGTCAGGACCGTAAAGAGCGGAGCAGCGCGAGCCGAGTCGAGCCGCCAATACACACACTTCCGGTAATTTAATTTCGCAATAAAAGTACCACGTCTGTTTAACTTTTAGCTTCGCAGAGTCCTTTCTTCTTTTTTAATTGGTTTGAAATCAAATTTGAATGGTGGGAGGGTGAAAATAATGTGTAATCCTATATGTTGTGTTCGCCTTATATTATGAAAATGTCGCCATTGTAGGACTTCGATGTTTGATGATAGAGAGAAAAAGTGACAAAGTTGCCAAGTTTGTAGGTTTCAGGCAAGGCTTAACTATTCAGGAAGATAAAGATATATTATATATATATATATATATATATATATATATATATATATATATATATATATATATATATATATATACACCTTTCTGTAATTTATGCTTTTGTTGTTGTCTGCTGAATAGCCTACTTTCACCATTCATATTTTCAAATAAAACTAAAGAAACATACAAGTCACAAGTCAACATTGCTTGATTAAAATGTTGAAAACCACTTCCTCAGAGAAGTCATACCTGTGAAGAATTTGTCTATACCTCTGCAATGAGCAAAATACCTTTGGTGATTACACATCTGGTGTGGATTTCAGATCATAATCAAAACTCGGTCAGTGGATATTATAGAACAATTATCCAGTCTAACTTTTCTTTTGGTATGGTTCAGACTGGGTCAGACAGGAAGTGAATCAGAGTGATGATAATCAAAAATTAGGCAAATTACAGAAACAAATAAATCTTTATTGCAGATGGTTGTTTTAAAGTTAGTAGAACAGTTACTTTCATCAATAACAAAAACAAGTCAAGAAATTAGAGCAAGTTTTACAGCATTAAATAATGATGAATTTCACAGAAAAGCAGTCAAGCAGCAGCTCTGCTATACTTCATCACCACCCCATTGTTGTCCTCGGGGCTCTTCCCGCAACAAGCTACTCTTATACTGTCAAACAAAGCCATGTAAAGGATTGGATGGATACACATGTTCAGAGCTGCCAGTCCCTTGGACACCTGGTACATGCCATAGACCCAACAGCTGTCAAAATTATATATAATAGGGTTAGGGTTATAGAGTTTCTGATACAAGTGACAGATCTGGAAGACTTGGTAAGGCACAAAGGAAATGGCATACAACACGATCACTAAGGTGACCAACAGAGCTACCTTGCGTTTCTCCAGTGTGGTTATACTGACATTTTTCCACACCACCGAAATCACCACACAGTAAGAAATGAAAGTAACAAGGAAGGGAACAAAACACCCAAACACAGCAAGAAACATTTTGTAAGTGAAGTGAGGCATTTCATACCCAGGACTACACACGGCCATACATTGAGTGTTGTTATTGTGCTCACTAGTGCAGACTGAGGCAAATATCAACACAGGGCAGGACATGATTCCTACAATGATCCAGATTATGACACTAATGGCCTTGGCGTGGGCAGGTGCTACATAGGATCTGGTGAAGAAGGGACACGCAAGGGCCACACATCGGTTCACACTTATCGCCATGATGAAGAAGATGCTCACATACAGGTTGCAGGTGAAAAGAAACCTCTCGATTTTACACCCAGCATCACCAAACACCCAGCGTTTCTCCAGTGAGTAGTAGACAATCAGCAAAGGCAGGGTCAGGACATACAGCAGGTCACTGATCGCCAGGTTACAAGACAGGACAACCCCAGTGTGCCAGTTCCTTTTCTCTCTGACCACCAGCAGCCACAGGGCAAACAGGTTTCCTGCCAGGGCCACGATGAACTCAACCCCATACATTGGAGGCAGCAGGACCAATTGAAACTTCTCACAGAGAGAGAAATTCTGCGTCATTTTGCTTTCAGCTGAAGGTTATTTAGTCGTCACGCTGCTTTCACACAATTTGTACTGTCCAATATCTGTAAATTGAAGTTAAATCATTACATTTGAATGAAAATTATATTCATTTTGTTCACGTTTAAGTAGCCTACAGTTCAGGTTTGATTTCTGTAGTTAAGTATGGGAAGTTAGGTAATCAGAGAACATTCTTTTCAAATTAGCAATACAGTATACAATACATATATACAATATAAAGTGGTGGAAAATCTTGAATTTCAAAAACAGACTTCATTTGATACTTAAAGAAACTTAAATGTTAACTTCCACTTACCGAAAGGCAGATTTGCAGTGCACCGTGCTGTGGAGTGTCTCTGTGTTGTAGGCTATCTGTAAAGAAAATGTGCGAAGCTCAACCATCTTCTTTTTTTTTTTGGATGGAAATGTGAGACGTGGAGGGCTTTTATAAACCTGAAAGCCACTTTAACTTCCTCTTTCTCTCTGTGCATTTGCGCAATTTGAAGTGAAACTAGGATGGGCCTAACCATGCATTTGCAAAACAAAGGGTCAATAAACAGTTAGAGTCATAGAAGTGCGTGCTTCTTTATCAAGTGTTCATATTTTACAGATCGACATCAGATAGTCTTAGACACTTTAAAGCAACCAATGCAAGCCTCTTTATGTCATTGTGAAAAAGCGTCATTACCGTGACTGCCTGAGATTCTACTCCATAGTACACAATCGATGGAGTATTGTGACTAATAAATTACAAACCTGCATTAACTTGTAGGAAATTTATATATATGTATATAAAAATTTCCTACGTGTGTGTTGCATTTACGCAAACGGTACACTACTGCAGTTTGTTCCTCAGCCACATCCTTTGGGCCATTTCACCCCCAAACCGCATTTCTTTCTAGTGTATCTGTCTCTGGCATCAATGAAGAATCAGCAAACAGTGTTAGGGTGAGAAAAAAAATCAAAGTATACTAACGAACATTTAATAGTTCTCCAAATAACATACACGTTTATACTCCGTTACATTTCAGGTTTCTTCTATAGAATTTGATGACCACTTAAACAGTGTCATTTTATTTTGACAAATTATTTCCGTAGAAACGCACTGTACCAGAGAGTTTAATATAAAAAAGTTATGAAGCCGGTATTTGTATATTCTGTAACCTAATCACTGATCTGAGAAAATTATTTATCGCTACTTACAACTCAATCCTTCCATGAAGACTTGAAGAACAGTGCAGGAGCATCATCAGCAAGCTAAAGTTAAATCCTGTGGGTGCGGTCTTTTAGAGCCGAGAGGCTCCCAACCATGTATTAGGAGAACGGTCCCAACTAAATCAATTGACCCGGAAGTGCAATTAAAGTGATTAGTCATACCTGTCGGGCACATTCCTAAAATCTAAAAGTGATCCAAGTCTCAATGTATTTCTACAATGAACTCGAGTTCAGGGCTATTTGTGGTCCTTGTGGTTAAATTACAAATAGATGTCTTAGAGAAAGGAAAGAATTAAAATACACCCTAAAATTATCTCGAGAATCTCAAGAAAATGACTTCACCGACTCCATGACAAGAATAAAACCATTCACCAAGTTGGCAAGATCTGTTTTAACAATATATTGAGCATGTACAATTTCAATACAGTGTGGAAAATATAGCACTTTTGTTCTCTTCTGTCCTGCTGATTTTCAGCATTAAAACACAGTCTTACAAACAACCATCACTCACTGCTAAGACCTTCACAGGCTGGAGGCATTGATGGCAAATGGATGCTTGCTGCCATCTGGTGGTCGAGCATAATAACACATTCAATGTCCAAGTCCAGAGAGAAGAGGAAGACGGTCAGCCTTTTCCCTTCCTCTGTTTAAAGCCTTGCTTTGCTCCTGCACCTTTCTTGAAGGAAGGCTTGCCTTTTGGACCTTTAGACTTGTAAGATTTGTCCTTATTTTTCTGTCCACCGAATGTTTTGTTCCCTTCAAATTTCTTCCCACCAAATTTCTTCTCCCTATCGCCAGGTTTCTTTGCTCCGAATGCCTTTCCTCCTCCAGGCTTCATTTTCCTTCCAAATGGTTTCTCCCCGTCCCCAGACTTCTTCCATCCTTTTCCTGATTTGTCTCTGTGATGTCCTCCTGGACCATTTCTCTTGGGTGATTTGGTATCTCTGTCCTTTCTAAATGGTTTACCGGTGGACAACTTCCTCTTCTTGGCAGGTCCATGAGTCCTCTCTGAGCCATGCCTCTTCTTGGTACTAGGGAACATGTCTGAACAGAAAGTAAGTCTTGGTCAATAAACAAATTCAAAACAAGACCCAAGGGCTGGTTTATAGCACACACGTTATTTATATAAATATTCACCTTCATCGGGCTCCTGGCCGACAGCCTGTCTGTAGTACTCCACCTCATCATCAGATTCAACAGCAGCTGTCTGGCCATCCTGCATCCCGGGATCCTCCACCTCACTGTCCTCTTCTGCCTCAGCTTCAGCATGTTTCCTCTTAATGCCTTCCAGGCTCTTTTTTCTGTTAGTAGAGAAACAAACCAGTTTACACTTCAACCAAATAAAAGATATGGATACGGCAGAAGGATCAAATTATTTACAAGGCATTATTACTTGTTCTCTTCTCGTTTCTCTTTCTTCTGAGCAACATCCTGCTCCTGCTTTTTACGGCGACCCTCCTTCTCTTTTAGCTGGGCCTCCTTCCTGATCAGGATCTCCTGTATTTCCTCCTCTGTCTTGGAGACTTGCAAACACAGTACATAACGTCCCATTAGAAGACTATTTATACCAGGTATACATGAAACTATGTAATCTTCAGATGCATCAGTAAGCGTTTACTTTTAGAGAGAAATCATAGAATTCATAATGATTTTTTCATCATGTACATCAGAACACATCAAGCAGAAAGACAAAAGAATAAGGACAGGAGTGCACTCACTCATGGTGTGATAAAGGACATTCCCCTCTCCCATGCCTTCTTGTATCTTAATCAGCTGCAGAGTCATGCGCGGACCAATCTGAGGACAACACAGTGCAACAATTCAGATGCCATCCAAGCATCATTGTCATCTTGTTTTCAACAGTTCTACTCCCTCAGCATCCTCACCTCGGTCAAACGGACAGCACTCTGCTGGGATGCCATGTTGCCTCGGCCAGAGTAGACCTGCGGTAGTTCAGTTATGTTGTGCTCCCCATCTTGCTCGGCTTCACTTTCTGAAAGGTTTGCCCCCCTGAGAGTTTTAGGAGAGCACAAATATCAATTCAGCAGATGTTAGAACAACGGCCACAGATTGTCATCAAACTAAGTTTTCTTTGACCTCAGGACTAAAATGATTGTACCTTCATAAGAACCTTACTTCATCATCAGCTCGCTGATATCCTCAAACTTGCTCATGTTGGGGAACTTCTCCTGCATCAGCTTCTTGACTCCGCGGCTCATGCCCACAGGGACCACCTTCAGGCTGCTGCAGGTTGGGAACATGATCATGAGTCAGTGTGACATTTGCTTAATAAATACAAGAAGCCTGGTTCTTGTGTGGAGGCCCATCAGTGCGTTTACTTTGAACATACATCACTGAACAGTCAAGTCAAAAGCTGTCATCATCTGAGCCCAACATCTCTGTACTGTGTCATCAAAGAGTGCAGGTATGAAACTGTCAAGCTCTTTGCTAACAAACTACAATACTGAGAAAACAATGACTGTTAAGGTTCATGGCAAAATATGACTTACTAATGACGAAATTCAATTTCCTGGGTCTCTGGGTTGTAATTCAGCAGCACACACCTCTTGATATTGTTGAGGCTTACCTGGAAAACAACAATACCCTTATTTGTTTGCAAGAATTCTGGGTTAAATGTTTACAATGCTGAATGACTCAAAGATCAGAAATCAGAAAGCGTTTACTTTTAATAAATCTTCAATGGAAATCTCAGAAGACTATACGTTCATCATGCCAACAAGGCTTTAAATCTTGAGTCAACCAAAGTGAAGGCAATGCATTATTTTTGCAAATAAAATAAATCAAACATACCTTGTGCACATTAATGGAAGGAAACATGTTCTGAAACATCGTGGCCATGAGTTTAACATGCATGCCATCAGATCCAAAGTTGTTTAGGATAAGTAGTGGATGATGTGTGAACTGCTCCTCGTGCATCCTGTGCTTCTTCAGAGATGAAACCACATCTTTGACAAGAGAGTACTGGAGAAAAAAAGTTCAAAAGAGACCTTATTCGAGTGGGAAAATAATTAAGAGTTAAAAAATGATTTTGGCAGTGTGGGCACATCAGTGCGTTTACTTTGAAAACATCACGAACAGTCAAATATTGCAATGTCATCATCTGAGCCCAGCTATCTATTGCACTTGTGTTTTAATCTTGAGTTTATAATCTTGAGTTTATATATTTACCTTGAGCACTCTGAAATGAAGCATGGGACCTTTGGGTAGTCGTGCAAGTCTCTGAAAGCACAAGAAATTAGGATGGTAGTAACATGGCAAAACTGGAAAGTCTTACAGTACCCAAGACCTGTGTGCTTTGAAATTACCATGTTGATAAAGCCAGCAGTTTTTCTGAAGATCATGAAGTGGGTCACTCCCAGTGGTCCTGCAATAGCCACAAAGTCTTTCAGCACGTTCTTTTTCCTGACCTGGTACCAAAAAAAAGCACAAACAGGTCAGGGAAAGTGCATGTGAAACGGCATGATATGGCTAAGATGCTTTTATATTAAAAAGTCTCCGGCAAAATTGATATTTTACTCCAAAAAAAAAAAAAAAAATCTAATAAACCCCATACTGACCATACATCTACACGTTTGATGCCATTTATAGGGGTAATAGAATGGTTATATAGGGTATTTCACACTGTTCCTTAAGGTCTCCTAATAGGGTATGTAACATTGATTGGGCTGAAAATGGCCCGGTTGCTATTTTATGGGCCCTTATTCATCCCTGTGTTTTGGCCCTATTTGGAGAGCTTTTCTTCCAAATATGGTATGCTCATGAATATTTAGATGAGCTGCGTGCGATTGGTTGAGCGAACCACATACACATACATTGGAGACGAGACAGCAGGTCTCATATTTCAGACACTACGTTTCGTTACTAATTTCACTTCTGAGACTTTTTTTATGCAAGAAATCAACTATATAAAGCTCAAATATGGGCCGTTTTGTGAAAATGTATGGCTAATTGAAAATGGGCCGTTTTATGAAAATGTATGGCTAATTGAAAATTTGGTAAGACTTCAGGAGGTCCAAACAGTCTGACGAGACAGCAGCAGCCCGCTTTGCTCCATACCCAGGAGAAAGTCACCGTTTCTGGACTACCGGGGCTCTGGGCTCCGCGGAGCTGGCCGGCTGCCGACATAACTAGAGTATTGAAGTATACAGTTTGAATTTCGTCACGCCACTTATATTACAGCTACCCTAAGGTCTTATAAAGCTAACAATTGTGTCCGATTTCAATTTAATGCATTTTTGTGAATGTGAGGGGTTTCGTTAGCTGCAAGCTACACTTTCGGCATAACTATAGTATATTTCCACTTCGAATTTCGTCACGGCATGTATATCACAGCTACCCTAAGGTCTTACAAAGTTTAGCTAACACTTTTGCCGGCCGTGACGGAGATCCATCTAGCTCACAACGGGCCGGGGTCTGTGAAGGAGGACACGCTGGGGCAGCACCGGCCACTGTCACGTTAGCCTGCTGAGCTCCTGCTGAACTCCGACACACAGTCGGACAAAATTTGCAATTAGCCATCAATTTTCGTAAAACGGCACATATTTGACCTCTACATAGTTGATTTCTCACATAAAAAAAAGTCTCAGAAGTGAATTTAGCAATTAAATAGCAGACGAACAATGCATAACATTTCTGAGATCTGCGTGACCTAGATTCAGAAGACTAAGCTGACCTCAGGTCAGGTCTACAGTGGTGTAGCCTTGACGTCGACTATTAGCTTTGTTGAGATTCACCAGTTTTCAGCAGCAGTTACAAATTGTGAAATTTGCAGAGGAAAGAGGTGTTAATGGGATTTTGAGCTTCTATGTATGTCCTATTTACCCACCGAACTGTCGTTTTTCAACTATGACAAGGTAAAATTGGTTTTGCATTCTATCACCCCTTTAACGCAAACCAAAGGAGTTCACAAAGCACATTAAATGAAGCAACATGGCCTCATACAGTGGTTACTTGTGACTTTTTTTCTGAAGACAGCTGCCCAACTTGTAGTTTTCCAGACAGACCTTCAGAGACTCTGCAGTGTATGGCTCCATGACTCTCCGCACGTCAAGGATGAGCTGACCCACGTTTTTCCCAATCTGACCCCGATGAAACACGAAGGAGTGGGGGATAGCTCCGAAAGTCTCCTCGGCCACATGGTTAGCTGTTGCTCGGGATTTCTTCTGGTTCTTGGTCTGAAAGCACAATATCCATGTAACGTTATTAATTAGCATTAAAAAAATATATTAAATGACCTTCGACAGCCTCCTGCGTGAATTTGCTTTAAAATTCAAAACTTTAAAATTAAAACTCAAAGTAAACTAAAATGCAAGCTAACGTACACGATCAACCAGCTCTACTAACGTTATCACACAACAGTTCAACTATAGGCTCCTCATTAATGCTACATTTTCACAAAATAACAATGATTAGATGGCCTTTTAAATAAAACTTCAGTTCACACTCTTCAGTTAAGGCTAACCTGCTAACTTAGCCTAGGCCGTTACTTACCTTTGATTTCCCCATTATTCAGCGAGATGTAGAGCAGGTGAATTTAGTCAACAACGTAACATGAATTGTTGCTACACTATACTAATGCTAAAACGAAAAAATACGTTCATTATGACCGTTATTATGACGACGTTTCAACCACTAACTCAACGCGACGTCTTCCACATGGCTCTGCGGCTGTGTGTCACATACTAATATCTCCGGGTTGCTCAAATGTCTCGAAATAGTTCCTAGCAAAAGTGATCAGCGTGCATAGCGATGCATAGGCAAGGCAAGGCAGCTTTATTTGTATAGCACATTTCAGCAACAGGGCAATTCAAAGTGCTTTACATGAAAACAGATAAAAAAAATAAAAAACAGATTTACATGAAAACAGATTAAAAAATAAAAAACGTTACAGTGCAGTATAAGAAATTAAACAGTAAAGAGCAGTTAAAACAGTTAAATATATAAAAACAGATAAAATAACTTTCCTGGACTCAGTGATCCAGTTTTTGGAAAGCCAAAGCTTTTTGACCAATATGACAGATATCTCAAGCAGTCCGGTCCATACTTTCTAACCATCTCACCCACTATGGGTCCAGATGCGTCGCACTGCTTTGAGGTTTCATTTCCCATAGTTACAGAAGCTTTTCCTTTAGTATACTCTTATCATTTTCGATGTGGTCGTCATCGCAAAGCTTAGTTCTTTTCTTCGGCAAACCTTGCAAAGCCCGGTACAGCCCTGCAGACAAAAATCTCTTAATAGTCCAGAACGTGTTCTTAAACTATTTTATTTCTTCTGCAGTCTGTCTCTAAATAGTCAAGAACTCGCTCAGAGTGTTTATAGACTATTTTTTTCTTTTTAGGCCTTCTGCCTAAATTAGTTAGTTACTTCGACTAACTTTTGACCAGCCCAACGTCTGTCTCTTCTGTCAACATAGGCGCTGTTACTGCACTACTCACTCATCAGCGTAATGTACAGTAGATTATTCTACCCTATGCACTCTACACATATCTTATCTTATTAAATTGAAATTCAACAATGAATTTTGATTTATTGGCCTGACAATAATGAAGTACAGTATTGCATAATAATACAAAATAATATTACATAATATAATGAAAAACAAATGAAGACCATTGATGATGAGTGTTATCTATACCACCAGATTTTACCACCACCACAGAACAACATATATATATATATATACATATATATATATATATATATATATATATATATATATATATATATAATCAGCATTCATTAGCAGAATGCTAGCGTTTTATTACAACGACTCAACCTGTAACAAATCATAAAACAGGATCAACGTGTCAATTTTAGCAAAGTCACTTTAGCTAACCTATATGAAGCATGGCAGTTTAAATTATTAAATGTTGAAAAAGCCATAACGAAATGTAACTAAAAGGTCCAGTTAATGAGAGGGAAAATAGTTGTCAGTAGAAACTTTATTCAGGAGTGGCAACAGAGAGCAGGGAGAGACCTGTAACAAAACAAAAAACTGAAACCGTTTTATTTAAGAGAAGATGAAGAACTGAAAGCACAACGTGCAATTAGTTCCAGGAAATGCAGATAGGCAACACCACCAGCTGCTGTGACACCACAAACAAGAATATAATTATATGTGTCACATTTCCACCCCATCATTGAAGGATCTTTGACAGGTCTGTAGCTCAGTCAGTAGCATATATTACAGGATGGCAACTTCTGCAATATCAAATATGTTATTTCAAAGTGTTTACTGACAACATTGATGGCCAAAGAATATGGTGTAACACCAGCTTTACATGCAAACACCAAACAGCTGGGATAGCATTTAAAGGTCAAAAAGCTGACGGTTTTGTTTGCTAACTTATTGCATGATCTGTCCCCACCCTACACAGATACTAACCCTTCCATAGATTGGGTGTGGCCATCAGTGCAACAAAATGGAATATCCCAACTCACAACATGTAATGCATCAAAAAGGATTTTTTTTTTTAAATGGCCAGATCGCTATGTTATCCACATACAGCAGAAAGCTGCAGTGCTGCTGCAGTCTACTCTGTGGGTTAAAAGCTGCAAGCATCTACAGTTCTGGATCTCTGTGTAATATTACTCCAACAAATGAATGAATAAATGAAAGCTTACCTTTTATGACACTTTCTAATTCACTACATTTTGAAGGCAAATATTGTACTTTTTACTCCATTGCAAGTATTTGACAGCAACAGTTACTTTGCAAATTACGATTTTTCATGTGAAAAATATGATCAGTTCAAAAAATATGATGCATTGTTATGGATTAAAGTTGTAAAAACCAGCAGCATAGAAAATAATTAAAGTCAGCATCACCTCAACCAGCTGTGGCATTAAAATGCTGCTTATGTAATGTATGTATGAGTAATAATATTTCGATATTCTGACATTTTTTATAAAACAAAACTCTGAAAGGGGCCCAAAGAGATACTTAAAGTATATTTTTATATTTTAAAGGTCCCATGGCATGAAAACTTCACTTTATGAGGTTTTTTAACATTAATGTGAGTTCCCCCAGCCTGCCTATGGTCTCCCAGTGGCTAGAAATGGCGATAGATGTAAACCAAGCTCTGGGTATCCTGCTCTGCATTTGAGAAAATGAAAGCTCATGGAAAGCTGATCTGGAATCTCCTCCTTATGAGGTCATAAGGAGCAAGGTTACCTCCCCTTTCTCTGCTTTGCCTGTCCAGAGAATTTGGCCCGCCCATGAGAGAGAGGCATCATGGCTTTCAAACGAGCAAAGTAGCAGTTGGTCAAGGCCACACCCCCACCTTTCCCCCCCCCTCTCGCCTCCTCAATAGCATTTAAAGCTACAGACACAGAAATTGCACATCCTAAGTAAAGCTCATTGTGGGACTGGCTCTAGTGGCTGTAATTCTGCACCAAGGCTGAATTTCGGGAAAGAGACTTCAGATACAGTATTAGGGGACCACTAAGGTCTATATAAAAGCATCCAAAGAGCAGAATGTCATGGGACCTTTAACATCTGTAAACCTTTGAATACAGGACCTTTTTTTGCCACTTTTACTCAAGTAAAAAAAGTAGGAGTAGACTACTTTTCCTACTACTGCCTACAGCAAACTTTAGTCAAATGAAAGATAAAGCCATGTTAATGTGTTGTGTTGCCAAGCTATTAGTCCCTAGATCGAAAGCTGATGCTGCACGTCAGAAGACGAAGAACATGCATGTTTCTGTTATCGGGTAATAATTATTTGAAGATACTATTTTGATAATTGCATTATTGTTTTTTGTTTGGCAAATACAACAAGCATTTACTATTTCTAGCTTTTCAAATGTGAGTATGAGAGTATAGAGTGTGTGGTGTGTGGCATGGTTGATGGCAGAGGGAGGAGACATCCAGCTAAAGAGCAGGTACTGGGAGGCGGCGTCATCAGATAGTTTGTAATTATTTCCCGCTTCAGAGATAGTGAGACAGAACCTCCGGACAAGAAGAGGTAGTCTAGCTGCTGTCAAAACTTGGGTGTCATATGTTTTTTTTTTCTTACGATTCATTCGTGACCCAAATTTCTCTGCCTTCATCTTCACTTCAACAGAGGGCCATAGACAACTTTGATTTGGGAAGAAGCGGCTTGTTAATTTGACTCTTCCTGGTCCTTGAACATGTGAATTTTGAAAATGCGTTAGCCTTTATTTTACATTTGTGCATCCTGGGAGCTGCAGTTATACACACTGGATGAGAACAAAGACGTCCTGAACACTTTTCAGCTGCTACGGCAAGTCAATATAATCCACTTTAATGTAGACTGAAATGTCTGTAACCGTACCAGAAAATTGTTGTTTAATGCAGAAAAAAAGTATTTGTTTGAAGTATAAATAACTCTTCTGTTGACCGTGAGATGGAGGTGTGTTTATTCTGGCTGGTTGATGTGTACTGTTGTCCCTTCGGTGTTGACCTGCTAACAATAAATTCCAGCCAGGGGTGTAAATGTGTGTACTCTCACTTTGCAAGGAAACATCTGGTCAACAGTCAAAAGTCTTGACTGTAGATGTTGTCAAGACCCACAACACGCTGTTTCCTTGAATACAAAGTTAATGTCTTTGTATCAGTTGTTATTATGGGTTAGTATTGCGGTGGTAATTCTAATCATGTCCTCTCCTCCTCTGCTACCAGGGTGTCATCAGAAGTTTAACATATTCATGGAGAAGACACTGACAATAGGTCTGACTCTTTTCTTAACACTCTGTGTGGACATACCAGGAGCCGGAGGACAAAAGGAGGGGGCTCATGGCGAGAACACTCAGAAACGTTCGTCACGATCTTCAGATACAAAAGGAGGCCGTTGCTCCTACACTTTCATTGTTCCACAGCAAAAACTGACAGGTGCGCTGTGTTTGAACACGCAGTCTGCTTCTACCAACCAGTCGGAGGTGGCGGCGCTGCGGGCGGAGCTCAGACGTCAGCAGGAGCAGCTGGAGAAGCTCCGGGGCCAACTGGAGCAGGAGGGGTCACTTGCCACGGAGGTAAGAGCCCTGCGCAAAGAGAGTAGCAGCATGAATTCTCGCATTGCCCAGCTGTATGCCCAGCTGCTACATGAAGTCATACACAAGAAAGACCAGGCTTTGGAGCAGCAAAGGGTGGAGAACCTCCTGCTAAACGCTACAACACAGGTGAGCAGAGAACTGTCACATCAAAGCTACATCTTATCCTAATCGTAATCAAACTCATCCCTATGTCTTCTGTGGGTGGGGCAACATGTCAGGCGCTGCAGGTGTCCAGTAACTACAGGGAGCTGGAGAAGAAATATGGAGCCCTCACCTCCATGATGAGCTCCCAGAACCAGTTTATTGCTCGTCTGGAGAAGCAGTGCCAGTGCAGGGACTCCACACAGGCCTCTCTGGTATAGGATCAAATTGTGGTCTGCATGTTGCACATTTATATTTATAGGTTTTTAAACTGGAACTGAGAATGGTGTGTTGTTTTTGTGTTGGTCTGGACAGGTGACGACTGAACCACCCAAAAGCCAGCCTAATGTGCATCCTAATTACAGCTCTGAAGCCAACAAAATGACCAATGATGTTCAAAGAGACCAAAGTGCTCTTCCACCACAGCAGAGAAAAACTATTCCTTCCCTCCCCACCACTCCAACCAACACCACAGACCCTCCTTTCAGTAGTTTCCCTGTCACAAAGACTCCAGGTACATCAAGTAGAGCATGTCTTATAGTAGAAGTCCTCAATTAGACTTAAACCTCTGTGTATAAGCGTGTCAATCTTCTGTCAGAGTTATTTAGCTGCTTCGATAAGCAGAAGCTGAAGGAGTCAGTGACCTGCTGGTGGGAGCCCTATCTCTCTGGGAATGCCTAAACATTGTCAAAAGCAGCCAGCAGCTCTTATCAAAACGGAGAGGACTTCATAATGAAGACACACTCATGAACCACAGCATTTGTTGGAGCTTTAAATGACACGGCTATTGTATACTTGCACAACTGGAATGTTTGAAATGACAGGGTGAAAATTGTTGTCTTTCCAACAAGTAAGCAGAACCAAAGTGACTCCACTATGGGTGTATGACTCAAGTCTTGCTAAAAGGTCTGTTGAAAGACTGTGCGTTGCCAAATCTTGTCCGTATAAATGTGACTGAGCTTGGACTACAAATGCTTATCAGGGATGTCGGAATTATCCCTTAGTGTGGGAGATCTTCCTCCATGTATACAATTTCTCCGTGCAGATTCTTATGTTCATCTTATCACTGTGACACGAGACACTGAACATGTGTCGGTGGGGGGAAATTCCACAGCTTTAAAAAGATAAGCTGGAGTTGCTGTGTCTGTGATCTTCCTGGCGCTAAAACCATTTTGGATTCCGAATTCCAAAACCATCTTAACAGGCACCCTTGTGTTTTCCAAAATTGCCACTACTGAGTTAAAGTCTGTGAAAAAGCAATGAGTTTTGCACAAAATAAGTCCCCAGAAGCCACTTCACTCACAAATGAAGTGATCTAGTTCACGTTTGTGTCATTTAGAAGTGCATGTCATTGTGTTCTTTAGATTCTGAAGCAGTTTATGTAATGCAGCTAGTTGATTTAGTTATTGAAACAGCATTATAACCGCTCTCCTCTAACACTGCTGTTCAGTAAACATTTCCTGTGTGTCCATGACACAGGAAATGTTTACATTTTGTGTCCTGTTTTGTCAGCTGTAGGTTTGAGCAAACCCAGTTGAATTAATTAGTGCAGAATCTCTGCATAGGTCCCGGCAGCTTGCAGTTAAGGTTTACAAATAAAAAAAAACAGGGCATTGTAAGGTCTAAAGAAGCTATTTCAACATTCAAATTCAATTAAATTTTATTTATAGTGTCTAATCAAAACAGATGTTATCTCAGGACACTTTACAGGTAGAGTAGGTCTAGACCACACTCGCGGCGGCGAGAAAAAAACGTCCTTTTAACAGGCAGAAACCTTGGACAGGACTTGGCTCCTGTGGGCGGCCATCTGCCTCGACCAGTTGGGGGGGGTAAGAGAAGAAGTATGACTAATAATAATTATAGCAGTAGGTATAATGCAATGACACGATAAACAGTGGCAATTATATATATTATATAACAGTAAAGATAAGAGAACTATGATTAATATTAATAATAATACACACACTTTAGGCTAGTTGCATTTGCTTTCCAGAACGTTTGAAATATTGAAGTTTATTATGTGATCCACATGCTTTGATTTTGGCTTTAATTTTTCTAGCTGTAATTTTTTTCTTCTTTCTTAGTAAGCCTTTATTAACTGACAGCTTATCTCAAAGATTCACTATGAAAACACAAAATATTACAGGTTGATAAGATCCATTATGTCTTGATTGTACTCTTCAAGACTTGGTCCCCCGACTAATCAACTCCAACTGAGAGCTATTGGCCATATTACATCATAAACTGTATCTGCATAATGCTTTTCTTATTATGGCTCCTCCAGCCTCACCTGGTTGCATATACTTTTCTCCCATCTCAGGGCCTTGGCGGGACTGTCAGCATGTGCTGGAATCAGGTGAGACCACCAGCGGGATCTACCTGCTCCGTCCACAGAGTGCCAACCGCCTCCTGCAGGCCTGGTGCGAGCAGAGTCAGGCTCAGGGAGGGTGGACGGTCATCCAGAGGAGACAGGATGGCTCGGTCAACTTCTTCAGGACTTGGGAGCAGTATAAGGTGAATCTTAGTTTAGCGTGTTAGCATGCTGACATTTAATAATAGCACCGAACACAAACCACAGCAGAAGCTGATGGGAATGTCATTAGTTTTGCAGGTATTTGTCATAAATCAAAGTATTTGGACAAATTGAAATTTTGACATGAGGATGGTGCTAGATGAAAAGCCAAACTAGTGGATCACCAATGTTATTACAAATGATCCTGTGGGGGAAGTTAATGTGTTTATCAAATTTCTTGGCAATTCATCAAATGGTTATTGAGACATTTCACTAAAAGCCAAATAGTCAGAGGATCACCAAGTTAAAATTTTTCATCCAGTAGATGTTGAAATATTTTGCAGGGAAAGTGAAAACGTTGACCTGCTGCACTAGAGTCAGAGGAAAAAGAACAAGATTAAACCGGTGTGTTGCTGTGTTACAGCAAGGCTTTGGGAACCTAGACGGAGAGTACTGGCTTGGCCTGGAACACCTCTACTGGCTGACTAAACAGGCCCAATATAAGCTACGGGTGGCTCTGGAGGACTGGCAGGGCCGGCAGGTGTTTGCTGAGTATGACAGCTTTCACCTGGAACCGGAGAGCGATTGGTACCGACTGCGGTTAGGACAATACCACGGCAATGCAGGGGACTCCCTCTCATGGCACAACAACAAGGCCTTCACCACTCTGGATCAAGACAAGGACGGCTATACCGGTCTGCTCTCCCCCTGGATCTGTTTGTTAGCTCTCTATTGGTATTTTGACTTTTTTCTGTTAATAAGCCTGTTCCTCTGTTGTGTCACCAGGCAACTGCGCTCATTTTCAAAAAGGAGGCTGGTGGTACCACATGTGTGCACACTCCAATCTAAATGGTGTGTGGTATCGGGGTGGACACTATCGCAGCCGCTACCAGGATGGGGTCTACTGGGCAGAGTTCCATGGAGGGTCCTACTCTCTCAAACGAGTGTCCATGATGATCAAACCCACATAACATAGTTGCATTATGGACGTGTAAGAATGAAACGTAATGATGAACTGATGCAGACAGATGTAGAGGGCCTTAAAGAATATGTTTCAGTGTTATCCCTGTACAGTGTTGAGCCAGTAAAAAGAGTCTCTACATGTTGACTAGAGGCCAGTCAGTAACGTGAGTATAGACTGTGAATCATTGGCTAATGACTAGCATGTACTGTGTTGACATATCTGTCCTCTGTTGTGCAATGTACTGTTAAAATTTTATGTTTTCCAATTTGCAATGTACAAATGTTAAAAATAAAAAAATAAAATGATGCCAAAGTGTCTCCTGCATGACCGTTTTAAAAATACTTTAGAAAAAACAATAAATCATACACAGAATATTGAAGAAGAGGATGTTTTACCACAAAAAGCAAACTGTGGTTTGGGTGTCACATTTCCGTTTGTCAGGCATTTCCTCTTCAAGGCGTAAAATTCCCCTGGTAATTTTATCGCCCTAAACTCGTGTAACTATCAGCAACAGGTCATTACCAACAGGGCCAGCTCTGAGCCAGGATTAATCTTATCCAGGTACTGAAGCTGGGCATCAACGGGTCCATCCTGAAACACACCTCACGTCTTCCATCCACCTCCT
Organism: Sander vitreus; assembly: GCF_031162955.1. Lineage (NCBI taxonomy): Eukaryota > Metazoa > Chordata > Actinopteri > Perciformes > Percidae > Sander > Sander vitreus. Next base: position 15,610,961 of record NC_135869.1, read on the forward strand.
CCTCCCACATACTCATCTAGCATGCTGCCTCTCAGGATGTTGGGATTCCTCATGCTCATGTTTTCCCTGTGTGGTGAGTGTTGCTCAACAGGAGCTCTGTGTGGGTCTTAAATGTTATACCTTATTTTGTGCTGGGGCTAGGGATAAAACATAAAAATACTAAGGTAGTTTCTTGCTTGCTTATAGTTTCAATGGCTCCACGTGTTACCAAGTGACAAGTGACAAGAGATGATTGATGAGACAAGATGAGACAAGAGTGATGGTGACAAGAGAAAGAAAAAAGGTTTACTAGATACACTGATTTTTTTTTTTTTTAACTCCATCTCAATTATATTTTTAATCTAACTTGTTAACTTGATTATTTTGAGTGTTACCACTTTACTTTTAGTGAAGATAATCTAAAGAAGATGTCATGTCTGTAGTTTTTGACTTTTTTGAACAATAAAGGAAACAGATAAAAAAAAAAGTGTGCCTTCTTTAGATGTAATTAAAACTTTGAGATTTTAAGTGGCAAAAGTACAATGTTTGTGGTAAAAGCTTCCGCCATACTGGTGGTTGACTTGCGTAAACCATATTAACTGCAGTGGGTGTGGTGGATGGAGTCCATTTTGAAATAAAAAGTATCAGAACAATTTAGCAAATCAACTATAGGCAAGGCAAGGCAAGGCAGCTTTATTTGTATAGCACATTTCAGCAACAGGGCAATTCAAAGTGCTTTACATGAAAACAGATTAAAAAATCAAAAACTAATATAAAATATGAATAAACTATAGTCTTAGCACAGCTCAGATGTTTAATAAGACAGCATATATAATACTGTATATAAATACTACTGTAATACGGTATATGAATACTGTCTGTAAAGTACTTGAACTGATTTTCTACATAAGATGAGCCTTTATTGATCCCTAGAGGGGAAATGTAGGTGTTTCAGCAGCACAAAGACAGACATAAATACAGATAAATAGAAAAGTAAAAATAGAGTTAAAAAATTAGAATAAATAAAATAAGAAGTATTTATACAGCTATTATAAGAGTAGAATTAAAAAAAGAAATGAACTATACAAAAGCAATTAAAGACAAAGTTACGAGGTAAGTGACACGGTATGATTAATAGCAGCAAGTAATATATATGTGAACTGTACACCAGGATAATATATACTGTGATTAAGTAATGATACTTAGTGTGGTCTTTATTAAATTGCAAACTCGAAATTCCAAAATAGTATATTATGTAGTAAGAAACATATTTTACATATTTCTGTATGATTTACAGTATAAGACATTGTATAAGGTCCAATGTAATAGTAGTAACAGTAATACTATAATATAGTGTATTACAGCAGAATAACATAGAATATCAAGTGTAATATGGTATAGTATGGTACAGTATAGTCAAGTATATGGTATAATATAATGTATAATAATACATGAACATATGAAAGGTGCTGTATTAGTTGTACTTTTTAAACTCCTAAAACAAGATGTCTATCTCAAGAGACTATCCCACTTTATTAAATTACAAACCTTTATCATAATGTTTAGCATGACTATTACTGTACATAGGAAGATCATTATTTTTTTTAATGTTTTAAAATTAAGACCAGGTGCAGTTTATCGCTCAGTTATATAAGGACCTACATGTGTCAGTGCTGATTGAACAGTGGTGGAGTTTGTATGACAGATCTGTGATTCAGCACTGTTATCACTGGAAACATGAGTACTGTGAGCTAGAATTCAGCCTTACACACAATTCTGTGTAATTGGCATGCATTGGTAATCTGAGCCACCAGAGTGCAGCAAAGTCCATTTTTAAAGTCCAATAAAAGCATTACCATTTTGTCAATCAACAGATGCAGACCGTTTTTGCCCCACTGATATCAACCCTCTCACCCTGGATCCCCCTGAGGTTATAAAAGAATATGAAGAGTCAGTGTTGGTAAACTGCACCAGCACAGAGGAGGATCATTTGGGGATGTACTGGACTGTTGGAAACACAGACTCTTCAATGGAATATGACAATAGTTATATCCAAGCGCCACTGTCAAACTGGGATGTAGTGGCAGAGTGCAAAATAAAGCTAAATGACACTCATGAATGCAGCAAAGACCTTAAAATCACTGTATACAGTAAGTGTAATTTCAAATGAATGCTATGTAATAGAAAAAAACAGCCAAAGCAATAATCTACATCTCATTTTGTTTTGATAGAGAATCCAGAAATGGTCAGCGTTTTTCCTACAAGGTATGTACCTACAGTGGAAGGGACACCGTTCGAACTGCAGTGTGATATCATCAATGTTGCTCCTGTTCAAAACCTCACTGTGAGGTGGTACAAAAACAATCAAGCCATCAGGATAGACTCTTTCACCAACACAACCAAAACACCAGTAAGTGAGTCTTCTACGCTTGTAGTCAACATCAGCAGAGAAGAAAACGGAGCTGAGTTTAGATGTGAGGCTCAGCTGGACTTTGGGTCACATGGATCACACCCTGTTACTTTTGACACATACACTGTTGCTGTGCACTGTAAGTGGACGCTGTTGTTTCCAGATAAGCAGAAATATTATAAATTTCCTCAATATGGTTCTCTACCATGTAAATATTTGTACAAATAACAAGCTTTCGTTTGCCTCTTCAGATGCTCCTGAGCTCAAGAACAAAACGGAAGATGTCTATGTGAATGAGTATAATGATATCACCCTGAACTGTGATGCTGAGGGGCACCCTCCTCCCAACATTAATTGGACATGTGATGGGTTAAATAGCTTGGAGAACACAAATAATCTCAAAATCACTCGAGTAATCAGCAGCACAACCTGCAACTGCACAGCTACCAATCATCTGGGAAGCATAAATAAGCAAATCCATGTTCATGTGATACCTAGAGGTATACATCCTTGTGTCCTTTATTATTAGCTTAGATATGGAATATGTATTTATTGTGCATCAAAATGAAGCTCTGATTGAATATGCATACTTTTGAATGGCAGGTTGCCCATTAGTAGTGACGCCTGCTGAACTGGTGGTGAGATTTGGAGATCCAGCTTCAGTTAACTGCAGCACAGATGCAGATGTTCAACAAATGGGCTGGGAATCACCTGTTGGAGCCACATCAACTCCAGGTCCTGCTGTTACCTGGACAGTTGAAAAACTGGAAGACTGGCAGATAAACCCTTTGTGTTTCATTAATCTGAAAGATACTTACCAGTGTTCTAAGAAGCTAACCATCACTCTTTATAGTGAGTACCAAGCTAAAGACTATACTATATGTTATCTTCTGTCTTCATCTCGATGGGATTGTCTTACAAAATGTTTGACACAATAATGTAAAGTTAATTAATGATGTCTGTAGCCTACAGAAACTCTTTAAAGAGTGTCACTTCAAAATTATGAAAGCTATACTGGCATTTATTTTCTTTCTACTAATTATTTCCCCCTGCTTTATTTGCAGAGACTCCAGACATTGTGTCAGTCTCTGCGTTAGATGATGGGCCGATGGTGGAGGGCACAGAGTACCACTTGAAATGTGACATCATCAATGTTGCTCCTGTTCAAAACCTCACTGTGAGGTGGTACAAAAACAATCAAGCCATCAGGATAGACTCTTTCACCAACACAACCAAAACACCAGTAAGTGAGTCTTCTACGCTTGCAGTCAACATCAGCAGAGAAGAAAACGGAGCTGAGTTTAGATGTGAGGCTCAGCTGGACTTTGGGTCACATGGATCACACCCTGTTACTTTTGACACATACACTGTTGCTGTGCACTGTAAGTGGACGCTGTTGTTTCCAGATAAGCAGAAATATTATAAATTTCCTCAATATGGTTCTCTACCATGTAAATATTTGTACAAATAACAAGCTTTCGTTTGCCTCTTCAGATGCTCCTGAGCTCAAGAACAAAACGGAAGATGTCTATGTGAATGAGTATAATGATGTCACCCTGAACTGTGATGCTGAGGGGCACCCTCCTCCCAACTTTAATTGGACATGTGATGGGTTAAATAGCTTGGAGAACACAAATAATCTCAAAATCACTCGAGTAATCAGCAGCACAACCTGCAACTGCACAGCTACCAATCATCTGGGAAGCATAAATAAGCAAATCCATGTTCATGTGATACCTAGAGGTATACATCCTTGTGTCCTTTATTATTAGCTTAGATATGGAATATGTATTTATTGTGCATCAAAATGAAGCTCTGATTGAATATGCATACTTTTGAATGGCAGGTTGCCCATTAGTAGTGACGCCTGCTGAACTGGTGGTGAGATTTGGAGATCCAGCTTCAGTTAACTGCAGCACAGATGCAGATGTTCAACAAATGGGCTGGGAATCACCTGTTGGAGCCACATCAACTCCAGGTCCTGCTGTTACCTGGACAGTTGAAAAACTGGAAGACTGGCAGATAAACCCTTTGTGTTTCATTAATCTGAAAGATACTTACCAGTGTTCTAAGAAGCTAACCATCACTCTTTATAGTGAGTACCAAGCTAAAGACTATACTATATGTTATCTTCTGTCTTCATCTCGATGGGATTGTCTTACAAAATGTTTGACACAATAATGTAAAGTTAATTAATGATGTCTGTAGCCTACAGAAACTCTTTAAAGAGTGTCACTTCAAAATTATGAAAGCTATACTGGCATTTATTTTCTTTCTACTAATTATTTCCCCCTGCTTTATTTGCAGAGACTCCAGACATTGTGTCAGTCTCTGCGTTAGATGATGGGCCGATGGTGGAGGGCACAGAGTACCACTTGAAATGTGACATCATCAATGTGGCTCCCGTGCAAAAGCTCAAAGTGACGTGGTACCGCGGCAATGAAACTGTGCACGCAGAAGTGTTTAACGAGACCAGTAAGGTCCCAGCAAATGTGTCCTCTACCTTAAGAGTCATTCCGGTGGGAGATTACAACAGAGAACATTTCATATGCAAGGCTGATCTACAGCTTGGACAAAATGGACCAGAGACCGACCCTACTGTAACCTCATCTCCTTACATGGCTGTTGTGTACTGTAAGTTGTTATATATTATATCTATTTTTTTGTTTTTTACTAGCTAAACACATCCCACTAATATAAAGTTTTGATTAATGTATGCTAACGTTTAATTGTAGACAAACCAGTGCTCAAAGCTTGTCCAGGCAGTTATGCTGGTGTGGAGCATGAGTTCAGTATGGACAAGTTGTCCTGTCTGGCTGATGCGAACCCTCCACTAAAACTAGTTGTGAATAAGTGATCTGGGATTATATATTCCTCTTCTCAATTCTCAATCTTCTCTCCACAGATGCCCCTGTGTTCAAGGAGGGAACTGGCAATAGGGAGGTGAACCTGGGTGAAAATGTGACTATTGACTGCAGTGCTGAGGGCAACCCTGTCCCTAAGGTCCTTTTGAACTACAGCTCTGCAGTGAATGTGAAAGAGACCACCAGGGGGCGCCAGAAGGGCATCAGCATCACAGGAGCCACGTCAACCAATGCTGGTGTTTACAGCTGTGATGCCATCAATGAAGTTGGGAGAGTGACAAGATATGTCACGCTGACGATGAAAGGTATCATTATTGACTATGTGCAGAACATTTATGGAAATGTATACAGTGAAGTGGTAACTGATGCTGATGTTGTGCTACACATAGGTTGCAGAAAAGAAAAAAAACATTTATGGAATCAAGAAGTGACAAGTAAACTTTCAATTATTGTTGTTATATCTTGTTTGACTTACAGGTAAAACCAGTGCAGTCTCCTCACCAACCATTTGGTCGTTGCTAATTATATTGATCGCCGTCCTCATCCTCATCATCCTGATCAGTGTCCACAACTACAGCAAAAAACATGGACAATATAGTTTTGTCCCTGACAAAGCCAATGATGGTTCAGAAATCCCAATGACTCCTCAGTCTAACGGGGTGCAAGCTTAGGGTATATATTACTTGCTGTTTGGGTAAGATTAATGCCATTTGTCTTCTTGCATGACAAGAATGACCTGTAAATATTGTATTTACATTTTAACTTTGGTATGGTACGATTATAGGTTTACACCAATGAAGACCAATGTCAAAATGAATAATTAGGAGAAGTCTTGTTTACGTTTTAAAGAGTGCTACTGACAAAGCAGGTGTATTATAACATGCATTTTTCTTTGTGGGGCATTCAATTCTAACCTAGGTTTTTTTTTTTTTATTCTGAATAAAGTTACACAATAGCCTATTATGTATTGTGTGCGTATTTGGAAACTTCATTGCTCTATGTGTATACTTCACAATGATCATCTTTATGATTTCACATTTTTATGCTTTCACAATGTAGCTTTAATTGTCAATGCCAGAGTTTACAGTTGAATCCTAAATATATAGGCCTTTTATAATATGATTGTACATCTACATAATAAACATGAAAAAGGACAGGGATGACTGCTATGACTGATTTTGGAACGAGTACTGTTCAAGTTGCTTAATTTCAGATGAATAATTTAGGATTTAAGTAGTCAGTTAAAATGTATTGTTAGTACAGAAACAAGTCTTCAGATCTTAAGCCATTCTACCTAGAATAACTCCACCAGCATCAGTGTGTTAGACTTAGAGCAACAGTTTTTGAGGTTGTGTTGATTGATGATGAATTTTAGGATGCTCTGTCAGGGCAGCAGAAAGCCGCTGGAGCTCAATGCCTTGCTCAATGACACTTATAAACCAGGTTAAAACCAGGCTAAAGGATGCAGTCATCTGGCCAGTGTCGCTTGTGGTTCAGTACACTGGCCCTTTAAGATTCAGGATTTGGGAGTGACGCGGATATGAAAGCTAGTTTATCCCTCTTTCCTTCGCTATGAAAAATATTTGGACAAACTAGACAAACGACTGCCAGCCTTAGTTAATTGCCTATGATGCAGGTTAACATAATTTGTTGAAGGACTCAAAACCGGAGTGCGTAGTGGTTACGACTGATTTATCACCTCGGGATTACTTGCCAAAGGGCCGTCCTCCGAGTTGCTGGGATAACTTTGGAGAAGTTCTTTGTATTCGGGATAGTCAGACAGCTTGGCCGACAAGCTGAACATGGACTGGGGCACAGAGCTTTGGGTGAGTCCATCATCCTGCTTGCTTTGGTAGTAATAGTTGTCAGGATGAAAATAATGCAATTTCTTAGGTGGAGTTCGTTGAGAAAGTCGCGAAACGTGCTGTTGGTGAGAAATACGTGTCTGAAGAAGCGCTGAGACGCTGCAAAACTTCGCATTCATGAACACCGTTCCATTTTCGGACAGCTTTTTAAGCATTTATAGATGAAACAAAGAGTGGGTTGGCTGAAGCCCACTACCAACATGTTGCTCTTGTGGAATGTGGAGCAGTTAATCTTGGATCCACGTTTGCACATCGATCGGATGTTTGGCTTTTGTGTAAATCTTTATTTTTTACTGTGTTACTCCACAGTGTTTTTATAGTGGGATGTCTGCAATGCACGAGGCAAACGGCTGTAAAGTTACATAAATTCAAAACGTATTATTGCATTATAAATAAAATAGTCCGGTAAGCCTAATTTCAGACATAAATCACCTACTGTTAGTGATATCTAGACATACTAAATCAAAAGCAACTTGGACAACAAGTACAATTTCCACGTTAAATGTTCTGCATGACTGACAACAACTAGGCCTATTAATTTGACAACAACTAGGCCTATTAATTTGAATACAGGCTGAAAATGGTGTCGGAATACTATTCTACACAAACACAAGCGTTTTAAGTGTGCTGAGGTGGGTTGTACCCAGTCTCCGTGTTTACAGTCTGGCACTGCTTCCATAGAGCTAAAATCGGATGCTATAATTTGCCTTGACAACAAGCTTCACCACTGATGAAGTGCCCCATGTGTCCACCTGAATGCCAAGATTATTTATTCAACTGATCAAGACAGCTTGATTTTCCAATTAGGTGTGATTTGTTGGATTGAGTGCTTATATAAATAGATTCATTAGGACATTATTTTTATTGGACTGACTGATTTCTAACAATTAAAATGAACTGCTTCAGCTGGTAATTTTAAAAAATGTGGGGCTGTTTTCTAGGTCAAAACAAATCGGAGTTGCTGCAGTCTAGTAGACTGTGAGCCATTTCCTGGGTACAGTAGTGACACTATCCAGAAACTAAACACACCCTGTTGAAAAAAATCTCCCCATATAACATATTACCTTGATGACTGTGTGCCAGCAGCACTGTACCATGGCGATAAAGCCAAACACTCACACAGGCACATTCTCAGGGAACCTGTAAATGGAACATTGCAAAGATGAGGATAGGGAGGTTGTGACCTCATTACAGTCTCCCCCTAGGCCTCTTCCCCTGTCCCTTTTTCATCCTACATGCTGGTACAACAGCCTAATTAGTTTTGCCCTACTTTGATTAAATCAGAGAAACATCCGTACCCCAGTATTAATCAGACGCTCTGTCGTTCCTGTTCATCGCATGCAGTTGTTTCATTGGAAACTCTCCACACAAAAGCCAGTATTCTTTCTTCAGTCAATGTGAAATTCAAATTATTTCATTCAAAGTGTTTGTACAGCAGGTTTATTTGGCTATAGCCTCACCTGTCCTGTTAGACAAAACCCTGCAGGCATAATTCTGTTAATGTTGGGTTGAAGAGTCGTCCCTAGGGCCAAGTCAGCTCAATGGCATCTGTCCCCTGATTGTCACTGTTAATCCAATGGCTATTTTAAGACACGTTTGCTGAGTGCAGATCAGTGTCTAAGCATTAGCTGTGATTGTGAGTGCTAACAGGCCAATCCTGAGTGATCTGAACTACAGTGTGGCAGATCTGGATGGGCAGGGCCCCTAAGTTTCTAGAATATAATGTGACTCAGGGCTGAAACATCCACCCAAGCCTTTTAGGTTGGTGACTTTCAGAATGACTGTTATTAGCACCATGTATCATTCAGACATCCAGAACAAATTTCACAATATGTGCGAGGTAATAGAGTGACTCTTTTTGAAGTTATGTGGCATTCACTTGATGCCAGTTTCTCTCTGGTATAACTGGAAGTATTGGAAGATAGAGTTTAAAGGACACGTAGGATGCTTGTTAGGTTTAGATAAGAACTTCAGACCTCAATTTTAAAGCATGATGTAGCATTATTTTACTGCACCCTTAGCCTAAATCTGTGCCAAAAAATAGGTTATTGCTTTCCTGGTTTGGAAGTTCTATAATTACTATGGCAGAACTACAACATTTAGCTTACCCATCAAACATGGTGAAATGAGTGTAGGCGAGAAAGATGCCACTAAATGTTCCTCTGGAATGCGTTACAATATGTAGAAGCTACACAAAATGTCTAAATTACATGTACAGGCATGGAAGTAGGGCTGAAGTAATAATGGAATAGTCAGGATGTTTTACCAGAAACTAGGGCTGTGTATTGGCATGAATCTGGCGATACGATACGTATCACGATACATGGGTCACGATTCAATATATTGCAATATATTTCGATACTGTGCGTAAGGCGATATATTGTTTTTTTTTTTTAAAGTAAAATTTTAGAAAAACTAATATTTAAAAAAGGACATGATGTGCATAAAAGTCAAAGAAGTTTACATTAGGTAAACAATTCAGTACACAGAAAATCAAACTGCCAGTTTGGGATTGTGGTTCACAGGTTCTTAGTGAGCAAATTTGTATATACTAAAGTAGGCCAAAGTTCAGCCATAGCTACATTGTTAGCTTCTAGCAAAAAGTCAGGCACTGCTAGGCACTGTTAGGCGAGGACACTAGTGGTGCGTCTCATCATAGCCATCTAGCGGTAGGGGGTTAAACACAACATGAACGTGAACCACTGTCTTACATGAATATTTTTGCACGTAAACTAAATATTTTTTATTTTTTTTAAATTGATATTGCGTTTTTGAAAATCTATACAGTATTGCTAAATAAAATATTGCGATACTCAAGTGTATACATTTCTTTCTTACACCCCTACTAGAAACATGACATTTGCTGTTTAATCAAAGCCATTGCCCATGTGAAAGTTGTCAGGTGCAGATTCATACAAACAATGTTTGTGATTTATGAAAATCAGTTCAGTACAAACCCAATCTATGGGGAGCTATAAAGCTAATTCTGACTGTGGCTTTGGGTGGTTATAAATCGCAGTAGTGTGACAACCACTCATGTTTGATGAGACAATGATTATGTCCTTGAAAGCTATCTCAATGTGTTTTTTAAGACAGTTTAATGAGGTTGGCTTTTCTCTAATTGGAGCCCTCTTGTTTTGAATCAAGCAGTCAGAGTTAATTTATAGAGATTCTCAGATGCTACTTTTTCTGCCATTTATAAAAGAGAACAAAGTTAGGAGTTCATCCAAGGCTTATTTTTTTCAACCTGAGAAACATATGTATGTACATATGTATGTACGTACATAGAGGAAAAGGTCAACATGCATACAACTATTATGTCACAATAAGAAATATATAACCCAGGATATTTTTTATTTATATTTTTAAATTTGAATTTCATACATGAGATGAAATTAATTAGTTTGTGTCAGTAGATTGGAGAATTAGTGTCTCCTTATTATTACTTTAGGGGTTATTTATAAGTGACAGATACACTAATGTGTAGCTCGACAACATCCTTGTAAAATCAATGTTCTCCGATAGTTTGATCACACACAAACAAAACAAAATCTTTTATTGACTGCCCAAATAGGTAGGCTCCATTCACTCAGCTACTTACATCATTCATAATCCTGTGAGATGTTTTTAAAGTGCAATTTTACCATTGGAACAAAAAGAATAGGAAAACAATCCAGTAAAATGTGTTGTTTCTTTCCTGGTGTGATAACTGTAGACTCAACAATGGATAAAAAAACGTTTTTTTTGGCACCAAACTGGGACACAACATCCTCACAATATTCATGACAGACTATTATAATTCTAGAGAAAGGCATCATGACATTGACTGACACTCCCAAAAAGATCTATTGATGACAGCTACAATGATTCGACATTATGCCAGGTATACCGCATAAAGACCGTTTATGGACAGCTGTGATGCAGGGTGTTTTATCCTAGAAGTGTTCAGTCGTCTAGCATATTTTACCTGAATCGAGTAAGATTTATCAACATCATTAGGTATGCATTGTGCAGCTGTGTTGTATATGGAAATGCAGATATTGGAATGGAAATCAGCATTGGCAGATTCTAGAGTGGGAGACAGAATACTGGTTTGGGGATCTCCCCGCTGTCCAACCTACACAGACGCTACACCCACAACAGCTTGCCTAACAATTTCAGACCTCTCCATCAATCTCCATAGTAGTTGACCTTTTTTTCGCACTCTGCCACAGACTGATCACTAGTCCTGAAACGGAATATGCAAATAATAGATTTATCTATGCAAACGGCCTGTATCAAGAGATGAGTGCAGTATATAACTTTCCATTTCCGCTATCATAGCCTTTCGAAAATATGATGCATAAACTCCTCTTAGTCATGCAATTAACAATCTATAATCAAGATCTCAAACAATCCATTTGTTTCCACAGTTTGTTATTCTTACTTGCTCCTTATCGTTACCAAAATTGCATTTCAATTGTATTTTGATTCCTTTCTGTTTTTGCTGCTTGGTTATTTTATGTGTTTGAGGTTTCTAGGTAAAACTGAATATTTTTGGTGGTTAGGGGCAGCACACTAACTTTTCACCAATTAGGAATCTAATCCTAGATTCAGTGTGTTTTATGGTCAGTGACATACTTGCAGCCTAAAGGTAGTTACATACCAACCAGACGGCCGACCGTCGGCAGAAAAGGCAGTCGGACTGATCAGTCGGGTCCCCGAGGTCCAAAAAGTGCCTCGGAACACACTGAAGAGACGCCGACTTGAGCATACGCTCTGTGCGTGTGCGAAATGTAATACGTCTCCATAACAGCAGGCGGCGCTGCTCTGTATTGTTTCCCAGAAAATGAAAACCGGCAGCTGATTGGACGAACGCATCACGTGGTTCTTTTTTCTCCGGAAATTCACAGCCAGACTGTCATGGCGGCTTGTTCAGAATACGATCTCATATTGTACTAAAATAGTTCACCGAAACGTGTTTCTGAAAACATTTTAAGCGAGAAATAGGCCATACAGTTGCTGAATCTGTCTTCATTTCAGTTCGACAAAGGTTAGTTTAAAAGATTTTCGTCAGATTTTGAGAGGCTCATCCGCTCGCCATTTCCGGGTGAGTCCCAACTGCCCTGTCTCCGACTGAACATGTTGGGTCGGCCCAGATGAAGTCCGACGGACGACGGCACGGGACACACCGAACAAACTCGAGTGACAGACCTTGCCAGACAGTTCGACGGCCGATAATCGGCTCTGTGTGTCACCACCTTTAGTCTTCTGTTTCTGTTGATGTGGTGAGGTTGGGCTGGATGCAGACAACTACTGCTTTCATTTAAATCATTCATAAACAAATAAAAAGTCACTCCTTTGGCACTTTATGATGGCTACATTTAAACAAAGTAGTGTCCTAAAACCCTGACATTTGGTTATTTTGCTACTATTCTTCTTCTAACTCACAAGTCAAATATATTTTCCACATCTGAGAAGAAAATCTGCTGTTAACAAAAGCACCTCAGGAAATTGGAAACAGCAGTTGTAAATTGGCTGTATTGACTATCCTTACTTCTGTTCTGTAATTAATGACTCTTAATTAAACCCCTAACGCTGCCTATTGGTTAGATGTTATTGGGGTGATGGATTGCAGGCCTCTGTCTTAACCTTTAACTGTGTTCTGTGATTAATCTAAATGTTGTGTCATTCATTTGGGGGTTGTCTCTTTTGTTTTACCTGAAAGACAGGAAGGGTACAGAAGAACATGACCCAACTTGTCAGGAATCCCCTTTTAACATGCCCCCTCCTCAGTACTAAAGTCAGCAGCACAGGAAGCTTGGGGGAATTGTTTTGAGTGTAGAGTGAGAGAATATTATCTTATATATCATCTCTCACTCTGAACAGAGTTGTCTGAGCTTCAATGTGTCATAAAGTGCTCTTCCAAATGGAAGGGAACAAAAGAGGAAAAGAAACAGAATACCTCTGTCATATTCATATGAAAAGGAAAAGTCAGCAAATTCAGTTGTGCCAACGGGAGTTATGAATTTGAAAGTAGTCATGAAATATGTAAAATAGCTACATTAAGAAGGACTCTGTAAAGCTCATTTGATGTAATTAATAGTATGTCACATTGCTCTCAGGATATCAGAAGAGCACTTCCTTTTTCCTGCCTGTGACCCTGTATTCTGCGACTGGCCTCTATTTAACAACATGAGTGCCCTGTGATTTAAAGCTATGTGGAAGTTTAGAGATCATTGCCAATATTTTTAAGCACATGTGGAGAGCATTCGTGGAATCCAACATGCAGGAACAATATGTTTAGTTTATTACCCTCCAAGATTTGTTTAGATGACCTCAGACTCAACCAGAGGAACGTATCAGTTATTACCCAGAAGTTAACACGTTCCATATCCTGTATTTGCTTAATATCTTTTCCTTATTTGTCTCTTGTGCTTCTTTCTCCAGGACCAATATGACATCATTGAGAAGCACACACAGTCTGGCCTGGAGCTGGTGGAGAAGTATGTGAAATTTGTGAAGGAGAGGACAGAGATTGAGCAAAACTATGCCAAACAACTGAGGTAGGCCTTGCTTTTATCATTGTTCTCCCGTGCTGCCTGCCTCAAATACTTTTGTGCACGAGTGTGTTGCTCAAAGCAGATGGGTCAGCGTGTGTTTGCATGGGTGCATGTCAAAAGGCTGTTTATAAAATGTTCGTGGGGTCTTATGACTACTTTGGGACAGAATCTAACTTGTCTCTAAAACACTGGCCTCATTCTCCAGCTGCAGTGTGTGCTCTCTCTCTCCCTCTTTCTGTCTTCATCCACGGTGCTCCCTCTCCCAATTGTATCCCAGTTTGCCAGGCCCACATCTGTTGTAGTGCTGAGCTTTGCCGGAGAGGAGAGGAAGTGGGAGCAGACTGGCACATGACAGACTGGATGTGGTCAGAGAGAAAGAGAGAGTGAAAGAAGGAAGAAAAGCTTTTTTAATGTGTTCATAGAAGACTGCTTTTTTTAATACTATTGTATAAAACCAGCTATAAGAATAGTTTAATTTAGTGAGCTTTCTTCAGCTGTTATCCATCTTTTCCCATTAATAATGTGCTAAGTATTTGTCTACCCATTTATTTGATGCCCTTTAACTGTCCACAGGAACCTTTCAAAGAAATATAACCCTAAACGAATCGGCAAAGATGAACCAGAGTGCAGGTGAGCCATTGCAAAGTATATCTTCAAAGAAAACTTATAGATGATTGAAGATTTTTGAGGTTCAGTTTTTACTTTTTCTTTAAAGGTCCCATATTATACTTATTTTCAGGTTCATACTTGTAATTTGGATTTCTAATAGAACATGTTTACATGCATTAACGTTCAAAATACACATTTTCTCATAATGTTTGTCTGAATATACCTGTATTCAGGTTCTGCCTGAAACACTCCGTTTTAGTGACCGTCTCTTTAAGCCCCTGCCGAAAAAGCCCAGTCTGTTCTGATTGGTCAGCTTTTCCTGGTCTTCGGCATCTGCGCTCTTGGAGTCTCTGCACCGTCATTGCAGCCGGGGAATGGCTGTAACTGCACTGTAGCGGCACTTTAACTATATAAATATGTATATTTGTGACATCACAACTATATGGAAGTCCTGATGGCTCATTTAAAGGCACAGTTTCTGAACACGGGCTGTGTGCATTTCTCTGTGGATTGAGTGTTTTGATACTTCCACAGTATTTGTATATCACCTTGACCTGCTTTATAACAAAAAAAAAGACAGAAATTGCATTTAGCTGCGAAAAAATGTCTGCTGAAATTGCGCCTTCTAGGTCAATTTAGATTTACACCCTGGCCCTAATAGCTCATTAAGCTCTCGCTGAAGGGAACTAACAAATGAAAACAGGACTGACTAATAATATCATGTTTCAAATAGTTAGGAATCGCCTTTTCATTAGTGTCATTCATGCTTTAGTGTGGTGCTGCTGTTGGAGCCATTTAAATGCCCCGAGAAGGAAGCAGGAATAAGGAAGTTATGACCTGGCCCATTGCTGACTTCTCTTTGAGCCTGTGTATGTATCATCTTGTCAGTGGTCCCATCACTGTGTTTTTATTTCTCCACCCTTTCCTCTCTCCTCCTTTTTAAATGGTAGGTTGTCCAGCTACCAGTCCTTTCTGGAACTCCTGAATGAGATGAACGACTATGCGGGGCAGAGAGAGCTAATTGCTGAGAACATGATGATGAACATTTGCATTGATCTCACCAAGTACTTGCAAGAGCTCAAGCAGGAGCGAAAGATGGTGAGTGGATCAGGAGTGCATTGTGTTAGGCTGGTTGAAGTCTATCTTTGCAGCTGCGAGTTAGGCATATTATCACAGGTAAAATAATGTGTTTGAGACTAAAACTTTAGCTTTAATCACACTGCATTCAAGCTCCTTTTTAAGGTAACTTGTTGAAATTTTCCCACAGCCTTGTTGTCCACCCTCTAATACACCTTCTGTAGCTTTTCAACTGTGTTGTAGTGGGGGTTTTGGGTCATTTTAGCCTTTGATACAGTGATTGAGTCCTATTGAGTGTATTAGGGGTGCTACTAACAATTATTTTTGTTATCGTTTAAACTACCAACTATTATATATATTGTTAAAACTGTTTGGTCTATAAAACATTAGAAAATGACTGCCGATCATAATCAAATGTCTTATTTGTTCTGACCAACAGTTAATATCCAATTTACTATAATGTAAAACCAAGAAAGGCATCTCTTATTTGAAACCCTATAATAATCAAAGTTTTGCATTTTTGCTTTAAAAAAGGCTTAAATGATTAGTCCGTTATCACAATAGTTTCAGATGAAGTTTCTGTTGATCGACTGATTGACTAATAGTTGCAGCTCTAAAATGTATTTAATACTATGTGTGCCTGCAGCACCATATTCAACAGCAGCCTGAGAACATGCCAATTGAGTTTTTTTCTTTTTCTTTAATTGGAGTCTACAGCACACACTGCTGAGGAGAAGTGTACAGGGTGGGAGGAGAATAGAGGGAGATTTAAAGGAGGAGTGGAGATCTCACTGTTGTGGCAGGAAGGAAGCCTTACTTAATGTCTCCGGGGGGGAGGCAGGGTCCGAGCGGTGTTGTGCCATTTCTCTATGAGGAATGCATTGGTTCTGTCCCACTGGATTGAAGAACACTGCAGCCGTGGACAGGCTCCCCCTGCAGAGGTGTCTCAAAAAGACACACTGGCATTTTACTTATCTGTTATGTTGTGTTGCTTTTTGGAGGTCATTGTTTATTCAGTATCTGCCGCTGCACATGGCTGTCTCTCTTTCTGTTATCTGACCCGCCTCCCGTCCTCTCACACGGTCTATTTTTATGAATGTCTGCAGTATCTGATGGAGGCCAAGAAGGCCCAGCAGAGTTTGGAGAGCACCTACAAGCAGCTCGACAGTGTAAGTCCAGACACAGAATTTAAAAAGATTTTCTAAAATACATTTTCCCTAAAGAATTGTCCATCATTCTTCATCTTTCATGATTAAATTTTTTATTGTGAGAAGCAGAGCTGTTAGATATATTCTTTAAAGTCCCTTTTGTCTTTGTTCATGATAAAAGATGAAAAAAAGATGCAAATGGCTGCACGTTCAGTGTGGCTGGTCAGGTGGCTGTATTTATCTATAGTAAAAGCAGATGGACAGAATGGAAATCACCTCCCCATTTTATACTCCTATCATCAATCCAAGACGTATTAAGTTATGATTGGAGATGTTACCTCCCCTTTCCGTCTTTTTAGAAAGACCGTGAATAATGCTTTGCTGAAAATAGTAAATCCTCCTAATATTTCATTCAGGCAATGATCTTACTTAGCTGATTGAACTGAACATGGTCTCTCTCTCTCTCTCTCTCTCTCTCTCTCTCTCTCTCTCTCTCTCTCTCTCTCTCTGTCTGTCTTTTTCTTTCTGCACACCAGAGTAAAAAGCGCTTTGAGAGGGAATGGAGAGAAGCAGAGCGTGCAGCACAGTACGCAGAGAAGACTGATCAAGATATCAATGCTACAAAGGCGGATGTTGAAAAAGTAAAAAGGGGGATGGGGGAGGTGGCAGGGGAGATGCTTCATTTTAAGGACTATTTACCATGATCATAATTAGAATCAGATTCACTTGGTTATGAACCTGTGCTGTCTGTGTGGTTCCAGGCCAAACAGCAGGCCCATATGAGAGCACACGTAGCGGAGGAGTGTAAGAACGACTACGCTGCTCAGCTTCAGAAGTACAACAAGGAGCAGAACCAGTTCTATTTTAATGATATGCCACTCATTTTCAATGTAAGTGAATTACATATGGCAACATAATTACTGCCCTCAAGATTTGTTTGAGTTAACATATGGTACAGTAATAACTGGTATTAGTTTGCCAAAAGTGCAAAATGAATTGAATAGTATAATGCAATTGCATTATTAGATTAGATTAGATTTCTGAACAACAACAAAAAAAGTTGCACTTGCAGTATGTTGATTCAAAACTAGAGATGAACTCCTCAGTTTAAACAGTTGCTTTTCTTTCACTTATTCACATGCTAAAGGTTTGTATTATTGTGTATATTATGGGTTGTGTGTTATGTATTGTCTCAACCCTAATAATGGCAGCGTCTGAGCAGATGTTGTTTGTGTGTTCACCAGAAAGTGCAGGATCTGGATGAGAGGCGAGTACGGAAGTTGGCGCAAGGCTACATTTTGTTTTCAGACACAGAGAAGCATGTGATGCCTATCATTGGCAAGTGCCTGGAAGGCATGACTAAAGCCGGCACTAATGTTAATGAGAGGAATGTGAGTTGGTCTCAAAAAATGCTATATGGATTTTAATGTGCAGCATAGCTTTATGCAGCCCCTGTGTTTTAACTGTGCATCTTTTTGAAAATAACTCTTGATTGCTCTTGTCCGTAATTGCATCTGATGTAGGACTCCATGGTTGTAATAGAGCAGAACAAGTCAGGCTTTGAACGTCCTGGAGATGTGGAGTTTGAGGACTACAGTCAGGGCATCAACCGGGCCTCATCTGACAGTAGCCTGGGCACGCCTAAAGGCCCCATGGAACTTCTGGGAAAGAATAGGAGCAAAAACTTTTGGCTTTTCAGCAAAAAGAGTAAGGTAGGACATTCCACATTAGGCAAATTTAGCCTAATGACATGGCCTCTCACTAGAAGAGATGTGTTTTTTTGCATTGTGGTGATTGTGAAATGAATGCACTGGCAACCCCCTTCATCAATGATCAACGACCGCAGAGGTGGGTAGTCAGTCAGATTAGTGGGCGACTCCTTGCATGTCAGTGTTAGAGCCACAGAGCCAGCAGGAAGGAGCCAGGAAATCCCCTCTGCAGAGGGCACTCATGATGGACTTGCGGTTGTGGCTACAAGCACACATACATATTTACACAACCTTCTCATCTCTGAAGCTCAGTATAATAATGCATGAACCTCTTTCATTATATTATACATGAACTCATACACACCCCAACACTTCTAGAACAGGTCCTTTGCATGACTCTGTCCCTGACTGTGAGTGAATAACCCCCCCTACACACAAACAAACACACACACACGCACACACACACACACACACACACCCTCCCTCCTTCTGCACTGTGGTTTCCAATAGGACAACTGGCAGTGAGCATTCTGCTGTGCTTGTGCTTTCATCAGCACGGGGCCCAAACAACATTGAATTTTCCTCTACAGGCATCCACAAACACACTGCTTCTATTATACTGCCCAGAACCTAGCATTATGTCTCTCATCACAATAAAATGTTTGTACCAACAATTGGGATGACACCAGGTTTGCCAGGTCAGATCAGGTCCAACCACACATTAGGATAGATGTCAACATTGACGTTTTAGAATTTGGTCTTTAGACTCTATTTGGATCAAGAGAGCCTCACTACATTGCCAACCAAGGATTTTATCTCAAAGGAGCACTCTTGCTGAGGTCCAAAATTAAACTGCTGATATGAGTAGCTGACCACTAACCAGCTCACGGCCACCCCTCCTCCTGCCTCAGCACTAAATGATCCCTTCTTTCTTCCCCGCAGTGTTTGCTTGTTCAGCGTCTCACTCCTCTCTGCATGTCTTACTGGCTGTGCTCTGCTGTGCACTCTTCCTGTTCTGTGTATGTGTGTGGCACACTGCTCTGTGTCATCAGTCATGCTCTCCCAATTAGGCCTGTAGAGCAGTATGAATAGGAGGCTGACTATATTGGCTTGAGGGAGCTTTTGGCTCCTAAACATTCCCACTCTTAGCTGCTCTCCTCTACTTAGATTCCCATAACTTTCAAGAAAAGTAGCACATACCCAGTAGATGTTCACATAATGATAGTGCTGTACTTCCAGCTCTCAGTATTTACACAAGGGACCTGTTGAAGGGCTGTTTTAGACATTCACTATTGAAGACTAGAAGACATCAGTCTCCTGTGTAATTTAGCTAATAGATCCCACCCCCACCTTCCCACTGAGACCAACAGCTGACACTGCGAGGTTTTGCTGTGGTTTACTCCAGCATGTTTTCAAGTTAACCTCTTTCTGAGAGTTCATACAATGCATTCATCAAGCCCCCAAAATATATATGCACAAATGACACTGGTAATTAAGCAGGCTGTTTTTAACAACTGCACTGATATATGAATTGATATTTTATCTATATAGGTCAGACTCAAAGGATAGCGCAGGTTGCACTTTTGCATTGAATCCCATTGTTGATAATTAAAGAATGTTTTTTCTTTTAAAATGGGTCTTAGTTTTGGTCATTATACCTGATATTTATGAAAAACGTTATATTGACTGACGCAGAGGAAGGCTGCGACCAAACTAAACAGCTTTGTAAACTCTGAGAACTGTTCTAAAGAAAATCAATTCAAATTCTTATTATAAACTAGCTCATTCGAGCATAGCAAACACTTGAAATAATAAGCAGTCGGTATTTAGATAAGCCCAGTTTACCCAATTGGGGAGTAAAAATCCCAGTAAAGAAAATTTACACAAACAATTTGGGTAATACTTTAAATTTTCATCTTCATTTTCACTTCCAAGTAGTTTATATAATTGGGGTGTGATGTGAGGCCTTATTAACTTAGTTGTAAAGTTGTGTCTTTGCCGTGTCAAAGACACAACTTTATCTGTACAATGAGGTTGGGGAGTAAATTAAAATAGCCTATGATGGGTAAAACTATGAAAATAAGAGCCAGGCTGTCAAAGATAACATTTAACAATTCCAACTTGGTTTAGTCTAGTTGGCCTGCCCCAGTTCCTCACTGAGGCTCACCGTACCCTTCAACCTGGCTTGAGTTTGACTGCAGGTGTCGGGCTGCTGTGGCTCTGGTGTGGGAGCTGTGGTTGGTCGCTCGCTGTCCAAATTTTGGATTTGGTTTGTGTTTTATGTTTGTGATGATGTGAGCCAAAGAGACAAATGTTTGTTTGTGCTCTCATGCTCTCTGGGCTTGTGTGCTGGGTTTGCTCTAGTGTTGTCTCCCTGGCTTTGTGGTGTGCTTTAAGGTGTTGATGTTGTCTTTTTCTTTCCCTTGTCACCTTGTTGTTGTTTTTGTCATTCCTCTTTTTCTATCCCCCCCCCCCGGTCCCCCACCCCATCCTATGCTGCCTGCATACCTCATGCTCGGGTACTGGTACTTCGGTCTCGCCTCACCCCAGCTCTCTCCCTCCACGCTTCCACCTTTTTCCACACCCCCCCCCCGCCCCCTCGCCCGCTAACGGACCCCCTTCCCCCAAGTTTGGCCGGGACCCCCTGTCGTACTGTTTGAAGGAGATCAATAAGACAGTCAAACCCAGAATCTCTTCCTTCCGGACACTCAGGAGATCGGTGAGTCACCAGAGGAGAAGGTTTGGGTGCCAGGAGACCTCTACTCATCAGGGCTCGCACATCAACCTGTGTTCTCGCGTTTGGAAGAATGACTGAAATCCTTAGATGAATACGACTATTTACATTTTCAACACTTAAACATGGCAGATCTTACATCTCACAATGGCTCTTTTGCTGTTCTTAATATTTAAACGTGTTATAAAGATGTAAAAACATATTTTCAGTGTGGAAAGCAAGAACCATTTTTAAAGATATTTTGAGATTTGTCGATACACATACTGTTTCTTTTTCCCTCAGAAGTTTACTCCAGAGAGGATCACGGTAATATAGACAACAAAGCTGGTGTGGGGGGTCTCGGTTGTGTGAAGCATACAAATGGCCACCTTTCCATTACAAGAGCTCATCTCATTATAATACATTTCCTATCACAAAGCTCTGTTGGAGTTTTTGTTTAAAAGACTGAACATGTAGCACTCTTGATCATGTTATGTGGCAAAAGGCTCGTCCTCTTGAGTTTGTGTTGAAGAGGTGGCCACCTGGTGGTGTAAGGGAGGGATGCTTGGTAGCACAAGAGGAAACCAATTTCTAAATAGCCTAAATTGTCTATCCACTTTCTTGGGTCACCTTTTCCATCCAAGATTTTTTATTTCTTGAACTTGTAGTTTAAAAAAATCTGCCAATGTAAAGTTATGAGAGCGTGCTATGCTACATCATATTTGTTGGTTTTGGGTTCAGCTCACTGTTATACATGAGCTGGCTTTACATCAATAAGCGCATGTGTAACTAGAAGATTTGAAACTAATATTATTTCTGTTAAACATTGCACCTTGATCTGGACTCAAACCACAGGCTTCGAGTTGTCTTGTGGTTAACTGGGTACTTTTGGTGTTAAACTGAGAGTTCGGAAGTTCAGTGTTAACATGCGCCTTCCTGTGAACTCTTGCAGCCTACAGTGACAGAGGACTTCACCCATCTTCCTCCAGAGCAGCGCAGGAAGCGGTTACAACAGAAACTAGAGGAAATTTGCAAAGAGCTGCAAAAGGAAGTAGATCAGAGGTGTGTGCGCTTGTGTGTGTATGTGGGTATCCTTCTACGTATTAATAACCATCTCTGTTAGAACTCCTCTAGGTGGGAGTGTGAATATTATATTCATGCAGGGCACATCAGTGTTTATAACTCTGTTTGAATTGTTTACTCAGCCCTGAGCTCTGCAGGGAACCAATCTCTACTGAAAGTCACCCCCCTCTTCCTCCCTTGTTTCTCTCTCCTCTCTTCAGTGAGGCCTTGGGGAAAATGAAAGATGTTTATGAGAAAAATCCTCAAATGGGAGACCCTGCTAGTCTGGCATCCCAAATCAGCCAGACGTCCCAGAGTATAGAGCGGCTCAGAGGAGAGCTCAACAAGTATGAGGTAATCTGGATCTCTGTTGTTTATTCAAATTATGAGATCATCATTTATTATTATAAGGTGAGCCCATTGAGGCATTTTGTGTGAAATTGGGCTTTACAAATGAACCCCGACTTAATATATCTACCATTAAATGTCATACCATTAAACACAATACCATTAAAAATCACAATAAAACAGTGTTGAAGATATTTTCTCTTTTTTTCACTTTGACTCTCTTGTGTAGACTTGGCTGGCTGAGGCAGGAGGACGGGGGGACACGCTGCGCTATAAAAGTCACACATTCAACAACAACGGAGCTCACGATGTACTCAGGTAACACTAAATTCTGCTAATAGACTGTGTGTTTGGCACAATGGTGTGTTGTCTGCTCTGCACAGTGAAACCTGTTTTTCTCTCCAGCCCTGATGGAGCTCACTCCGATGAAAGCACTCCTGATCCCTCTCAGGCCATCTACGCTGAGTTTGATGATGACTTTGAGGACGAGGAACTAACTGCTCCTATTGGGAAATGCACAGCCATGTACAGCTTCCCTGGTATGTCACGGGCTGTATTATTTACTACTGTTTGTGAATTGATGATGTTATCCAGGTAAAAAATCTCCTTTTTTTTAAGTGTTCACTATTTCTGTGAATATTAGTGAGCTACATGGACATTTGCAGATCAGTTTGGTATTTTATGGCAGTTACAAATTATTGTACAAGTTTTTGTCATTTATGGATGCACATCTTTTTAACAAAATTATAGCATGTTGCCTTCTGATCAGCAAATACTACATGCTGTTCTGGCAATATTATAAAAGTTTAGCAAATAGGGAGAAAAATATTTCTGGAATCGACAAAAGGAGTGAGGTCACAACCATAGCATCAGCCAAAGGTTTTTTCTGTGGTATTGTGTAGTCTTGTATGCATAAACTGCTACAGGGATATTTGCTACCATCTAGTTTGTCTCTTTCAGGGGCCAGTGAAGGGACCATCTCTATGCAGGAGGGGGAGGTGCTGGCTGTGGTAGAGGAGGACAAAGGGGACGGCTGGACCCGTGTCCGTAGGAACAATGGGGATGAAGGCTACATACCTACATCTTATGTCACCATCAGCATAGACAAATGACAGACATATGAGGAACAAGAGAAGAAGAAATGGTTACTTCACCACACTGTATGCAGTTCTTCCCATGGGACCAATCATAAAGAAGCCACAGCACTATGAGCGGGACCACTGGTGTATCCAGAAGGGGATCCAAATAAGGTGCTTTGATTTCTTGAGAGAGGCGCCCCAAATGGGCAGAGGAATGCTGTTCACAGTATGTTCCTCATGGCTAACATTACATTGTTGTAATCCCAATTACCTAGGCCACCTAAACCGCAAGGTGATCACATTTTGATATCATGTCACAATATTATTTTGGTTAAAAAATAATGCATGGACCTTAGGCACAATCGCGGTACAAGTGCTCGCCTCGTTCCACAGCCTAATAAGGCATTAGCTTTTGAATGTGAGAGGAAGAAGTAGAGAAGAAGGAGGAAGATGAGTGCTGCTGCCATCTTTACACTGAGTGTTAATACCAGTAAAACCTAGGAGGAAGTTACCTTACCTGTTTACCTTTTTCAGTTCAAAACTGACCTTCGGTTCTCATTCGTCTCACGCGTGCCACTTTCTAGCTTTACTAGCACTTGCGAAGATGTATGGCACCGTCACTTTGCTCATTGTTGGACTTAAGATCTTGAGTGTCCCCAGGGGATGAGTGAGCTTTGGGGGAGAATGCTTCACTTTTAGTTTTCAGCAATTTGTGAGACCAAAACGTGTATACAGCTCTCCCATCATGGTAAACCGCATGCACACAACAGTACAAACACTCTAATGTTTAGACAATCACACAGCCATATCATCATTTAAGTCCATTTCCAATATATAGAACTGATGAATTCTAACAGTTACAACCTAAACATTTTTACTAAAAATAATTTATTACAAATGTGTATGTTCTATGAATAAAATGTTTAAATTTGAAAGAAGCTGTACTTTGTATTAAGGATGTTCTCACATTGTTCTTTCCCCCCTTGCACACATAGTGGTCAGTCTGTAGCCACAAAAGGGAGTAAATAATGAAAACATAAAATGTGCCACATTAAGACTATTGTATTTATGTAATAAATAATATATATTTTAGCTATCACAACACCACTATTGTCTTATTAGCATTTTGTAACCATTAAAATACAGATTTGTTACATTGTAAGACAAAACTAAAAGTCTTGAATTATGTTGCTAATAATGTTTTGTTTGGATTTACTTCACATCTTCTCAAGTCGATCCACGTCCTGTTTTTATGTTGTTAAAAAGCCAGCAAGTAGCAGCAACTGCTCATGTGTCTTTGGTGCCTTTCTGGTTAAAAGCCTTGTGTATATACCATTTTTGCATATCAGGCATTTTGTTTTCTTAAGAAATGTAAAGCACATTTTCAAGTTAGAAGTGGTTATGTCATTTCTGGACTTGGAAAATAAATTTTTGAAACAAACATGGTGCCTATCGGTCCTGTAAAATGTGTACAATTTCTTGACCTTTAAAGTACTGACACCCATTTTTAGAGTTTGTCCCCGAGAACAACTCAATCAATACATTTTCTGTTCCCCAGGACAGTTCAGTCAATACTTGTGAACATGCAACGCTTTTAACTTTGTGGTTTCACTGGGAACAAATGTGGCTCCATATAGTATAAAATGAATGAGGCAGTGGGTGGATGGAAGATTTGAGTGTGATAAAGTATTCAAAATCTTTATTTTCCACATTCTCTCTCTCTCTGACATCAGTTGTATGATGGAGTTATTTCTAGTTTTGTTACACAATCGTGCACGTTTACAAACGCTGTCGGAGCTGTTGTGTCTCAGAAATAACATGAATTCTAACAGGCTTTTCCTCAATGACTTACAGTTTTAAATGTTGTAAACACATAGGAAAGTACAATTTTGTACCTCTTATCACAATACCATCCATCCACACCCACCCATCCTTCGACAATATAACATTTTATTTACACTTGCTGTTTAATGGCAAGAATGGCAATGATTTTGACAGTTTATAGGACCAGCCAATATACCAAACTTTTCTCACAGCTCAGCACATTTTGCAACTGAATTTTGAAATATCACCAGTGAGCTGGGTGCTACTGGGCACCATAAGAAGAGGAAGATGGGTGCCTGGGTAGCTCACCTGGTAGAGCGAATGGCCATATACTGTAGAGGTTTACTACTCAATGCAGCGGCCGCAGCCCTTTGCTGGATATTGTTCCCCTCTCTCTCTCTCTCTCTCCCCGTTCATGTCTTCAGCTGTCCTATACAAATAAAGGCCTGAAATGCCCCCAAAATAATCTGCACACGTAATAACTCTTTTTAATCAATCAGTGTAGTTGTCAATAAGGTTTAAAAGGCATTGCAGTAATGAGTGTGTCGCTTCCTTTTTTTAAGCCCGCCATTGTTTCAGGGGAGAAAGGCAGTGATTATATTGCCTCCAATAGCTAAAGACATAATTCCAGTACCTTTATTTAATAATAAAAAATGAATTGCTTCGCCTGTGACCATCAACTGATCAGAGTAGATGCAGGTCATTCTCAGTAGGTGGCACTGTTGCATCAATTCTTAGTGAAGTGGCATAGATCCGCTCTCCTCTGCATAATTATGTTTTCAATATAGGCCATGCATTTGCATACCTGATTTAATTGCAATGGCTTCAAAACCATACTGTTTATAATGATTAATTTAATAACCCCAAATTGGCATGTGCCCCACTTTCCTGCTCACCTTATTCACAACAGCAGACAAGTGAAGAGAAAGACAATGAAAGTGAACTTGGTCATTAAACACAAGGTTTAAACTGAATTATTCTGTCACTGGGGAGAAATGATGGAGCTCTGCTTAGCTAAGGGAGCATGCTGCGGTGGCGTGCTGTGGCATTGACTGACTGGTGAAATGACTGAGAAATCAGATCATCATTTGTATGCAAAGCCTTTAGTCTTAAGATGCGTTAAAGGTCAGCGTTTCTATAAGACCACTGGACCCAGCTAACATCCTGCGCCTGCCTACAGCAGGAAGACAACACTGCATCCTGGCACCTCAGACTCTGGGGGGACATTAAAGGGGAAATCAACACTGAAAAGCATATAATAGAGAATAAAACAGCTGCTGTAGTGCCTGCGTTGGGTATACTTTAATCATGTTGCACTCCTGGCCACACCCCAATCAGCTGCAACAACACCCGCTTTGGCATCATGACTGGGGTGTTGACAGAAAAGCAACATGCTGTTCAACAGCAGTTTTCTGCCCTTTGTGAGTCATTAAAGATGTACCCTTTTAAAACAGACAACAGAGATGCAACTCAGTTTACCATACCTGTTAGCAACGTCTATTGTCTCTCACCTGATGACAGGAATTAGACTGGAGCTGCTCCTGGGGTTTGGGACATACACCTTGCAGAAAGGTCTGGGAAGATGCATTGGCAAGAGGATGTAGGTACCATACTGTAGTTCAATCAGGAGAGACTTCATTTAAGAGTGAAATAAGTTTAATACATGGATTTCTCGGCAACGTCATCACTGCTTGCGCACGCAACCGGGGGGCAGAAAGAAGACGTTGTAGCAGCATAGCATAAGTCAAAATGCCAAGGAGTTGTTGCCTGGTTAATTGTACAAACAGAGCCAGTGATGGGTGCCTGATGTTTAACATACCTAGGGGGAAGCATGCTTTTGCCAAAAAAGACGGAGGTTATGGCTTCAAGCCATAAGGGCAGATTGGGGTCATATGCAAGAGTCAGGATCCCATTGTATCAATCAGAAAAGTTGCAGCTTGTTCAGTTGTTCAGCTAAGTGATATCTACCTGTGAGGGCTGTAGTACTCGAGTCCGGACCATAGACAGTTAAAGGTCCGGACTCGAGATAAGTTTAGACTGCTAGCTAAAGCTACGCCAATATTTTGCTAACGTTAGCGCAACAGCGTTAGCCTAGCCTGCTAGGTAAATATTACGACTGCCTTCGGAGTTTCTTATATCTGCATCCACATTGTCAACATAAGACCTGTGGCGTTAGTGCTCCTTTTGTACCATAATTTTATTGAATGAAATAAAATCGCTCCTACGAGATGGATGGGTTTTTATTACGTTAGCTACACACAAAGCTAACTGGCTATAGTTAGCCTGTACGTATGCTAGCGGACATTAGCTAACGTTGCCGAGACAGCTGCAGTAGAGTTTCGGCAAGCTAACCACGACAGTGTTGTCGCCCTCTCGCCCACAATCAACCTCTGCTGCTAAAAACAGTCAACCTGCAGTGATGTTTTGAAATGGAGACACACATATCGTAGCTTTTCTTGGCCATTATTTTAAGGCATAAACCAACCATAGGGGTACACTCAGGGGTAACCCTGCTGCGAACACTGGCTGTTACATTAGCCTAAAACGATAATTATAGCCATACATATATATCACAGTAACACTGCAAATTAAAGACAGACAAACAGATCCAACTAAAATCACGTTTTATTGAGTCAGCAGTTATATACAAACAATAAGGAAAGCTTCAATACTTAAGGTTGTTGCACTAGTGGACCAGCTCACCAATCTAGCTTTCTGCCCCTGGTATGCGCACGTACCCTGTAATGTTTGTAAACAGGAAACCCATGTATAAACATGTTGCATAATAGGTTGATATGTTTGAGTTGTTGGCGCTTAGACTCCATCGCAATGTTAAATTATAAGGGGTATATATAGGAATATCTCCCCGATGGAGTCTAGACAGTGGTTCAGGTGATGAATGGATAAAGGAAGCCTGAAGATCTGGATGGATGTGATGTGAAGCGAGGCTTCTGATGTAGGAACCCCGGGTGCTGAGAATGATGAGAACTTGAGGTGAATGGGGTGGAGGAGGGTTGCATCGATGTTGCCTGAAATGACAACTGACAGCAGCAAAGAGTAGAACAGATTTAAAGTTTGAATGCAACAACGTGATAGCTCACAGAGATTGTGGCAAAATCTGGTTGGTTTAACTGAAAGAGTAAACGCCCACATTCAGCTGATGACAATGCAGCTGATTAGTTTGGGAGAGAAAGAAATGTAAAGCATCTTTCCGAATGAACTTACGCTGACTGAGCTTCATTTGTACAAGATGACATCAAATCTACTACTGTATCTCATATCTTTTCTTCACCTCTTACATGGGATTACGATGTTTATTATGGTGTAGAGTGTCACTCTATATAATCTTTGTTTCACTAATCTTTCTGACTAGTCAATGTAAGCATTTTGCTTTCTTCTACTGTGTACGAAAAAGATAGACTGCACATTAACATGTGCACTTTGTGTGAATTAGCATGAATACTCTATATGATTTATTATGCCAGTGGGATGAAATAAGCCACTTTTCTTTTTAGTCAAAAAGAGTCCAAATGAGTAACCATCTCAAACAGTAATGGCGTGTTGTTGTTTTTTATTTATTTTTTAAATAAAACAATTAAAACATTTTCTCTAACCTTGTATAAAAAAAAAGCTAGATAACGTACAACTGCAGAGTCGGAGGTTGAGCATGATTTCACTACTTCGCTACTTCACTAGAAATGTGAGGCTGAAATATCTGACTCTATGTTTAGACGGAAATGATCTGAAGAGAAAACGCAAAAGTGGCGTTGCGTTCTCACTTTTTATTCAGCGTTTAGACGAGCGTTATGGAGGGGAAATCTGCATGCATAGGCCTATGGTGACGCAAAAGTGTGTGAAATGCGATCAACTAAGTCCGCGCGCCTGCGTAGAACCTTCCTTCTACTTGTCTCCCTCTCCTCCTCCTCTCTCCCTCTCCTCTCCATAGTAGCGCAAAGCGAACAACAAAAGCTGACAATTTTGTCTGGACAGACGAGGAGGTGGAGTTATTGCTCCAAACAATGCACACACAGACACACACGTGCGGCGCACACACACACACACACACACACACACACACACACACACTCGCACAGTGCGTTTTTACCCTTTAGACGGGAACGCAATGGTGGAGCGTTTTTAAGATTTCCACTCTGGAGGGTGGTTTCACGGCCGTCGCCTTCTAAACGAAAGGCACATCTGATAAAATATTTTGTCATTTTCACCCGTGAGCGTATTCGTGTAAACAGGGCCTAACATGAGAGCATGTGGTGATGTTATGTGGTTGCTGGCATATTAACTGTGCCTTTGAAATGCCTCCAGCACCAAACCTTGATGTTGGATGTCAGAGGTTGTTGTTGTGCATGTGGTGGTTAGGTATTTGTTTTTATTTTTGTGGAACCAAAGATCATACAAAGCTAACCATGCTCACCTTCCACTTCACCTACCTAATTTCAAGGCTCTTCAAGTTGTCATGACTGATCTACTAATGAGCAACAACCTGATGATCATTAGCATTCCTTTTAGGTTAGTTGAATATTATGGTAATATTGGCATACAAGCTGTACTGTAAACAATCGTCTTCTGGCAAGACTTCAGAATCTGTATTCTGTGTCAGTTTCCATAAGAGTGTAAGTGATGCATTATACCTCTTTTATTATGGTGGGTGCTGCTGTTACAAAATAAGTGATTATTTCTCTGCCTACTGCACCACAGGCGATTAAAGATTTAAGAGCTTGATCTTCCAGCGGTTGCTGCAGGAAAAAAAGACGAAACCTGTAAAGCTTTCAGCAGCTCTGTGTGGTCTAATATAATTTCACTATACCATTAAGCTATTAAAAAAGACAATTTACAAGATAGGACAATCACTTCATGAGGAATATTTCAGAGTTAGTCAACTGCTTTATGATATGTAGAAACTGAAGAATAAACAACCCACTTTTGCGGCTGCTTTGTGAAGTCTTTTAATGTAACTTTATTGTAGATTTATAAATAAAAGTCCCTCAGATAATCACTGCCTCATGTTCTTTCCTGTGGCACAGCTTGAGGCCAATTTTGAGTCTGTTTACTACTTTTGTCTTCCCACAGCCATTCTGCTCTAGCTTGTCCCTGCCACATTGGTGGCATTCTGCATAATGTGAATC
The DNA here is from genome assembly GCF_031162955.1 of Sander vitreus. NCBI lineage: Eukaryota > Metazoa > Chordata > Actinopteri > Perciformes > Percidae > Sander > Sander vitreus. The sequence continues at coordinate 15,641,331 of NC_135869.1, forward strand.
CAAAGAGTCTGTGATAAGCTCCACCAATCAAACATATTTTGATACTACCATCAAGCCTGTGTTCATCTCCATTGGAGCCAGGCGTAATGCAACACTGCCACAGCCTCAGCTTCATCACTCAGAGTAAATTCTGTAAAACCGCTTTATAATGATCAATTTTAAGTCAAGTAATATTGAGTCACCCGATTCTCAAACTGAGACTACACAAAAGTCAAATTTAACAACTCCCAACAAAGGCGATTAGATCTCATTTTGAGAATTACATTTTTAATCAGTGGGATGCAGGCCTTTACAGCAACAAGCACCTGCTTGGTTGATATTTGGTTTCACAGGAAAAAACAGGCAGATGTGAAATTTGATAAATGCCTTTTGATGACTTTTGTGAAACAGAAAATTGCAAGAAAACAAATGGAGTGGAGGTGAGTAGGTGGGAGGGAATGAGCAGAGCCAATGTTGTTTCTGAAGCAACAGATGACCAGGCAGAGGTGGAGTGAATATCCCAGGAGAGTAACTGCAGACAGAGGAAACGAAGGTAAGTTCACAATGAGCAAAAATAACAGAGCAGCAAAACTAACTATTAGTAAACTGAGGCTGATACGCAGGCACAACATACTGTTCATGGCTAATGATCTGGCAGGGAATGGATGTCAGGTCAGAGCTTAAGAAGTGGAGAGGTGATGATCAGGACCAGGTGTGCAGGTAGCTGATGAGATGCAGGTGTTGGTAGAGCTCTCCCACCTTGCTTCGTCGCCAGGCAACCAAACAGGGTGTGTTCAGGAAACTCAGGAAAACAGACTCCAGGACAGAATACAGGCAACAAAACAGACTCAGACAGCGGGATTCATGACACAAATGTGGTCTCACGATGACAGATGCTTTAAGTTCAGATGTTCTGTAACTTGTTAGAAATTAGCCACTCTTTGTGTTAAACATGTTTGTTGACTTTTCACATTGAAGCATCGAAGAATGCAACATTTAATTAATAGTTGATAAGACCAGATGCCTTGTTAACCAAATGAGCAGAACTCAAAACAGACATAATTCAGACATAATCTTCTTCCGGAGCCCTACATAATAGTCAACATCAGAAAAGTAAAGATTTTAAGATTTTACCTATCCATTGCTGTTATAATTCTTTCAAAGTTAAGTAGTAGTTGAGTATCTTTCAAGATTCAAGAAGCTTTCGAGTTGTAAACACCAAGTTGTAAGATGTAGTAAGTAGTAAACTAAAACTCTAAGGTGTCTTTGAGTGTCTAGAAAAACGCTATAAAAAATAAATGTATTATTATTATTATTATTATTATTATAAGTGTACAGAGATCAGATTTTTCATGCAAATCGGGGTAATTAGCTGAGGGAGGCAATTTGGCTGCCAAGACATTTGAATGAAGACTAAAACATGTGTACTCTTTTCTAAACTGACTGGACCAACAGTAGAAAAGTAAGGGGACAGACAAGTTTAAAAGAACAATTAAGATCATTTTAAATTTGTTTTTGTATTTTCTGTCATTATGAAAACTCAACTTTTGGCATCAGTTTTCTCTGAGTATTGGTCTGTAAAATATCACAAGACCAATGCAACTTTAATCCTTACAAAAACTAACATATTAACACTCTCAGTATAGTGGTAAATATAACTGTCTCTGAGCTTTCCTCCTGTAGTTTGTAAAGCAGACTAAATCAAAGTCTGGAGCAGAAGGGATTTCTGACCCTTGGGATATTGTACAAACATTGTACATGCACATATTGTAGTATATTTTAGTAATAATATTCTTTGTAGCTCAAGATAAAGGGAGGAAACATTTCCATTTAGAGACAATGTTTCTGTCCTGAATTATTCCCCTTATTAGTAGTATGCGTCCAGGCACTGCAGTGCTCCCCAAAAGTTCAACTAATTAAGTGGTTATATTTGATTTAGGTTTGAGATGGTCAGGGTTATAGCTATGGTTAGTGTTTGAGTGTCCCAATCCAGGTAAAGGAGGTGGATTTGTATTCAGAATGAGAGGAAGTTCTGTCAGAGAAGCTCAATTGAGGGCAAGAGAAGCTAATGAGCTCTTTTCACAGGGAGAAAACACAGGCTGCCAAAATGTGTTCTCGGCTCTGTATTCCACAAAGTTTGGACTATGATAAAATGCTTTTGTTGGCTCTGGGAAATTCTGACAGAGATACAAGATCTTGCACGACTAAAGTCAGTTCTGTACGTGATGGGGTCATCATCAAATCTCATTCTCCACAGCACTCTTCAGATAGGTCTGGCAATATGGGACTACATCTCATGTGATCCTATTTTCCTTGTTGCTTTACTTTGGGAATTTATATTTTACCTTTCGTTTCTTTCTTATAGTGAGCTGAACATGCCAATTTAGAGGATAAAATATGTTGTTTGGCCTCTAGAAGGACACACAAAAATATTTTGTGGGCATTTTAGGCCTTTATTTTTGTAGGACAGATGGAGACATGAAAGGGGAGAGAAAGGGTGAATGACATGCTGCCAAGGTCCGCAGGTCAAAGTCAAACCCACATCGAGGAGTAAACCTCTATATATGGGCACATGCTCTACCAGGTGAGCTACCCAGGCGCCCCATTTTGGTTGACCCATGGAATCTTATGGTAAACTATATGGTATGGTATGTAGGGTTTGGCATCGTTTGGATTTTAACGATTCTGATTCCAATTGTGATTCTTCCTCTCGATTCCGGTTCTTATCGATTCTCGATTCCGATTCTTTGAGGGATTGAGTTGAAACGGGTCACATGCTTATTTCACAAATAAGAGGATTTTGATTCAATGGTGGGTTGCAGTTTTACCGGGCTTTTTCAATGTAAAATAAAGCCACACTAGAGCGCTGCTTACTGTGCTCCATGGCTACAACACAACAAGCGCCTGGCCACTACGGAAACCAAAACTTGCGCATGTTAAATTTGGAACCCATGATCAGATCAGATTTGAAGCCAAATCCTCCAAACGATTCCAAACGATTCCAATAAAGAAACAATTCCACTGGAATTGTAATTTTTGAAACGATTCCAAGTAGGAATCGGTTCTCGATGCCCAACCCTAATGGTATGGTACTGTACTTCAGGTGAAATACATACCATTTACTTTACTTGTTTGATCCCTCCGAGGTTCAAGCCATTTTTTTTCCAATCTTTGGGTCGCCTGGTTTCCTTTTGTAATATTGCTTGTATAACCTCAACCCTGTTATGCATAAGCAAGCTATAGACATATTTTTTTCAGGACATGTATGTATGCTGCAGGTATGTCACATGAATGTATACATTGTATTGAAATGTATTGCCCTCTATAGAAAGGCCCTGATGTTAGCTTTTATGCTAAAAACACAGAACAAGGCTAGCAAGCGATGCGGAGATACTAGAGATACTACTACTTGTTTTTGGACTCATAATCATTTCTTTATTTTACAAAGACACTGTAATTCCATGATGGATTAAAAAGCTCCTGGATGGTCTACAATTGCATGGAGGACCTCGTTGAAACAGCGCATTTCTCTGCCTCTAAACAAAAATATTGTAAGTATATTAAATATGACATAAGGGGCGCCTGGGTAGTTCACCTGGTTGCTGCATGTCATTCCCCCTCACTCACACCTTTCATGTCTTCATCTGTCCTATATAAATAAAGGCCTAAAATGCCCAAAATAGAATCTTAAAAAAAAAATATATATATATATATTATATTTATATATATATTACATAAGGTGAGGTCGAAGCCAGTGAGCTCAGAGAGTTAATGTGAAGGGTAGATAAGCTATTATTTATTTATTTGTCTCATTAAAACACCAGCCCATAATAATTACATTAAAAAGAAAATGCATGTTATTAGGGTCAGTCTTATTCTGTATGTCATAACTGTGACAGCTGTTACCATTGCTGTGGGAAGAAAGCAGCAATGCCAGAGGGTGGCTTAGAGAAAAGGTAAATCAGGGCAAAGATGTGCAGTTTATCTTTTTTTCTCGTTGGCGTGCTTCCCGCCGTCGGCGATGAATGGGCTTCTTTAAATAGCTCTGATTAATTAGAGGTTTTAATTGGAAGGGTGTTGGTGGCAGCCGCTCTCTCTCGCTCCTCTAACCAGTCATTTAGGGGAGTGGTGCCCATGTCAAAAGGACACCTGGCACTGGCTGACTCAACGCCATCAGCCACTGTTCTCAGCCTCTCTCTTGACATGACAAACGCTTTAACTACCACTGCATCCTCTTTGTGTAGGTGTCAGGGACATGCAACACTGTTTGCTGTAGGTGCCTCACTCCGTCTCGCAAACATGAGCTTTTCTTCCCTTCTCCCCCAACCCTTTGCTCTTTCTACTCTGTTGCATCACCACTTCCTCTCTCTGTAGTGATTAACACTCCCTATATTCTCACCTCTCTTGAGTCTCTTTCACTGTTCCTTGCATTGTTTTGCATCACCGTGGGCCCCTCTTAGAGGTGAATTATACTGGCCGTTCCCAACCTGGTGTGCGCCATCGTGACGTCAAAATGACATAGATCTTGCCGGCGTGCCCGGATTTATAGCATGCGAGCCGAGGTCGCGCACCACTTTTTTCTCAGTGGCGCGCGACAAAGGGGAAACAGGAAGCTTGAACGAGCTCCTGGGCAACCGGATGCCAGAACTCTCAGAGTGACGGCAAGTCTCTCTTGTAAACTTACTGGGTTAAGATGAGTTCTTTTATGGTGAATGAAAGGCTTGATCCGACGAAGTAGGTCATCGAATCAAATCGAAGCCTGCTGCCAGTTCTGCCGTTGTTTACCTTTTTCTTCTTCTTCTAGTCTGTAGAAAGAGCAAAGTCGGTAGCCTTTCCTCATGGGTGCCACCTCTGTTCAGGAGAAGACTGCAACGTGTCAACTAGTGTCGCGACTACCAGTGCGGGTATGAATAGTTACGGCGATTTCATGACATCACATATGCGTGCCCCAGCTGGGCTGTGGTTACTGTAAAACACGCTTTAGAGGTGAATTATACTGGCCGTTCCCAACCTGACGCGCGCCATCGTGACGTCAAAATGACGTAGATCTTATCGGCGCGCCCAGATTTATAGCGCGCAAGCCGAGGTCGCGCACCACTCTTTTTTCACATATCACATATGCGCGTGCCAGCTGGGTTGCGGTTACTGTAAAACATGCTTTACAGTCCCTTCATTCATACAATTTGTCAACAGATTTCTTGTTTCCCCCTTTATAATATCAAGTTTGTGATGTGCGATTCACAAACTGCTTCTATGTCTGAATGACTTTCTGGTGAACTGTGAGTCATTTGCTAAGATTTGGTGAGAGTGCTGGCCTTGTTTCAGCCAAGGCTCGCAGGCAAACACACAGCTGTGCATCGCTGTTTGAGCCAGCATGCACTTTCAATCACAACCCTACTTGTGTAGTTAGTCAGGGTTGCTGTCTTGCTGCTCCCGCTCATTACTGGTATAATTGGATAAGATTAATCATAAACATGGCATCATTAACAATTATTTTCTTTACGTGCAAACACAATATACAATCTCAATGAATGTCTCACTAATTTAAATCTTTCGGCTGATTCCTACAGTGGGTATAGATGCTGTATTCTGCTGTCTCCTCAAAGAGGATGTGATTGTGTTTTTTTACTCATTCCAATATCCACATGTATATTTCTCAACTGAAGTACAAATGCAGAAGTTATATTGTCATGTCACTGACTTGTTTAAAGTAGACTGCAAGTGCCTACTTGTCCTAGTGAGTGACATTGCTTGGCCTTTTCCACATTCTGCAGCCTGCTTGGGTATGCACAGTAGCCCCCCAATGATTGATGAGCGGGCTAGGGGAGAAGAAATCTATCCCCAGGTTACAGCGTGGCCCTGGTGATGGATGGCTCCTTAGAGGTCTTTGCAGAACTGATGGGTCATGGGCCTCAGAGAGCCCAAAGCTAGGAGTAAGAAGACAGATCAGGGGGGGAAAGGATGAGGATGCAGAGACAGAGGTGGGAGTATGGGAAAAGACAAAATGTATGACACATTTTTTGTATTTTCTTTCCATGAGGACAGTGCAATAAACAATTGTTTTCCTCTCCTCAAGATGAGCTGTATGAGAATCATTGTGAATTTATCAGATTTATGGTTTGCTCCACATAGAGTAGCAACACATTCCGGTACACATGAGAGGCTCAACTCAGGATACAGATATTACTTGAAATATGTAAAATAAAGTGTTACAATATAACTTGAATGATGCTCTCTTTCACGTGGACTAAAAAAGATAATCAAGTGACATGTCAGAATGTTGTCATGGCGAACTGAAGATGAATGCTGCGCAAATACTGACAGATAAATTGGCTTCCACTCTTGAACATCCTAATCGTTTTGCATTCTCTCCAGGTGTCCTCACATCATTGAAAATAAAGTCAATGTGCTGTGGGTGACAGCTTGAATGTCAACATCACCTTAAACAAGGTTTTGTATGGGAAAAAGAATGCATCTCTTGTAATCTGTTGGTGTACCACCTTTCTAGGACACATATTTGATCATCCTCCTGCAGTGAATTAACTGAAAATCAATCACGATGATGCACAGGGAGTGTGGAGAAACTGACAGAAAATAATATAATCTGTGTTTTTATTATCACAGGAGATGCAGGAGACACTACCGATGGCTGCCGATGATTTTGGGGAAAATATCATGTCTGACAGGTTTAGCCCTGTGAACATAGACAGCTCTTATTAGGCTTGGCTTCTAGATGCAAACTTCTTTTATAAACAAGTAATGAATACTTCCACAGTGGCCTTATGCACTTAAAGCAAAAGTGATCATCAACTATTCTTTCAATGCAGCAAATATGGTAATGAATTTCTCAAGAAACTTTGTAATGTTCTTTTCCTCCCTAGGCTATGAAAGAGATTCATGACTATATCTCAGCACAGCAGCAAAGTTGGCCATCTTCCATGCAGCCATAAAAGGTGCAAACAATGGCTTCCCTATAGCTATCCTCTATTTTCTTTATTCAAATACGAACAAGCACATCTCACACCCGTGTGCAACTCATGCAGCCCCCCATACACGCACACAAAATGAAATAAAAGGAAAAACACCTGCCATTTGCTCTTTGTCTGTGCCAAAGGTCCACTCTGAGGCAACATGACACCCAGTAGTATCCACTGGGGTGGGCTGCAGTGGTGATAAATTGGCATGGATTAAATGTCAACTCTGGAGCAGATTCACCCTCACTGGAGCCATAGTGAATCTCTTCATATGAGAATAGGTCAGACACAAATTAGTGCAGGGCCCATCCTCAGCACATAATCTTTATGCGTGGGTATTCAGCTAAACAGACTGATTGACAGAGCCACACATCAGATATGATGGTACATAGATGGACACACGCAGGGACTGGCTTGAGGCATTAGGACTATCTGTTGAGGTTTTACACCATCTCATGCAGTTTCAGTGGGTTCCAAGTATTGGCAAAATATGCCAATATGGGATATGCCTGATGGGATCCTTAAAATAGATGCATCACTATCTTTAAAATGGTATTAAACTTGCCGTTTACAATCCCATTTGGGAATTTGCCTGTTGCAGCACAAAGAGACGCTCCAGAGAGTATAACAACAGTCTGCATTCAAGCACAACAGTGTGATAAATGCAATTAAGGCCACTGCTGTCAGCCCCCTGTTTTCACTTAATCTAGTCCTGCTCTTGGACTTCAAACTGCAGATTCAGTAGCTTAGGTTTTTTTCTCAAGGTGTCCAACATAGCCATCTTTCTCCAGTCTCACAATATCGCAATCATGTCCTAACACTATCAGGAACTGCAGTGCGGTAGTGGCAATCAGAAAATAAAGGACCATTAGATTAAACACTGTTTGGATTACAGGAATTCATTTCCTCTCGGGCTATGTTTCAACCAAATCAAAAAGCTGAGTGAGAGCACCAGTACGAGAGCATGAGGGTGTGAATTTGTGTGTGCTTGTGTGTGTGTGTGTGTCTGCAGAATTCTGAGAGCACTATTCCTGCTTGTTCGCCCAAGGGCTTCGTGATTTCCCATGCGAACGGCAATTAAACAAAAGTCTCTAGTGAAGGAATAAGATCAAGCTCCACGAAGTGAGAACCTAAGTCATGCCATGTTTTTATAACCTTAGGCTAGTATTGCAGGTGTCTCTTGAGTTGGTCTTCCCTTTCCTTTTATAAAACATTTTGAATGTTTCTTTGCACCTTGTCTTCTGTCTGATTGCTTAAAGTGGCTGTGATGTAATTTACAAATACTCTGGCCCCCTTTTGGCAAGTTCACTTTTGTATTTCAATTTAACAGAGACCTCTGCACCGTGCCAGTTCAACAAGCAACTGCTGAAATTGCTAATTGGCTTCTCTGTTAGAATGTACCATGCTCTCCCAGCTCTAGTCAGACCCCCAGACATGCTGCTATTCCATAATCATGCACTTGCATGGGTATGAAGGGACGCATGATACATACAGAAAGCACAAGATGTGTGCTTGCCCAGAGGCCCAAAGAGCCATTACGGCAAAAAAAAACATTGAAACCAACTTAGGCGTAAATGTGTGAGCGGTGAGCCATCAATCATTTACCTCCCTACACAGTTCCAACTGCCTCATACATTACAGATCTTTTATAGTGTCAACCTCTCTTTTTTTGCCCAGCTTCATCATTGTGGCAGTGACAAAATTGCCTGATGGAGACTTAGCTTGCAGTTGTGAAAACAGGGTGCACTCACCAGACTTTTTTAAATTGCTGAAGAGGACAGACCAGCACATGTCTTGGGATTGCTGGTTTGATGTCTCTCTCTCTCTCTCTCTCTCTCTCTCTCTCTCTCTCTCTCTGTCCGTGCTTGGACTCTGATGGACGACAGCCCAGAACTAAGTTGTTTCTGGGAATGGGGGGATTGGGGTAAGAGCACAACTCTGGTTCAAAGCGAGGCTATTTTTTTCTCTCTCTAATGAACACAGAGAGCAATCATATAACACAAACTGCTTGGCAAGCTGGGTGCTGAAACGGCCTCAAAACCTAATCATTACTGTTAGAAGGCAGAATGTGAAATCAGTGAGTTGTGTCACACTCCAGTTCTCAGACCTTTTGTCAGCTTTCTCTCTCCCACTACTTGAGATGCCAACGGCACCTGTCAACCGCTACTTAGTTCCTTTGGATGGGCAGCAGATTTATAATACACCTGCCTTCTCAGTATTGCCTGCTTGACTATGACTAAGTACACGCAGCACTCATTTGGCAGTAAACCACAAAAGGTACTGCAGTGGCAGAGATGTTCCATTGAGGTGGCTGGTAATTGATGTATGGCTTCAGCCATGTTAGGGCTGTGTAGTGGAGAGGAGGAAAGCAATTTGTGGCTCGGCTAGGGGCCCTCTCAGCAGCTTCAGTAAGCACTCCAATTTCCCTTTCATTCTGCCAGGCGCTTTTGTCTGAGGATAAACGGCAAGCAGTGAATTTCCAGTCATCACATGGACTCTCACACAGACACACACACAAACACACACACACACACACACACACACACACACACACACACACACACACACACACACACACACACACACACACACACACACACACACAGTTGGATGGAGCTTTTTGGCCTCTTCAAAAGAGTGAATATGAGCGGATTCCTTACTTCTGATGTGTGAGCAGGACGCCCAACATACACAGACACAGCGGCGGGTGTGTGGTGTTTGGGGTTTTTAGCAGAGAATTGATTGAGGCGCTGTTTGGGCTGACAGAAGAAGGGAGGAGAATGAGTTGGTTACATTTTTGGCTTTCAGCTGCATAGTGAAGTGCTCCCATGTGTGCCTCTGTATAAATATTCATCTTCCTCAGTGTTCTGCATCAACAGCTGAAACACTTTCATCTATCTACATTTGCAGTTTCAGAAAATAGATAACTCCTGGGTTGTGAGCAGCATTAACAGTGTAAGCAGAAGGGTTACCTTCGTTAAGATTAACTCTGAAGTGCTAATTATTTCTCGAGTGCTTTTAACACATTCCACTATTAATTGAAAGACAATCCAGGGATGTATGCAAAATAGATGACAAGTTTTAACGATTTGGTGATTTTATAGGGATATCTTTGCGCTATGACATTAGAAATGAACATGCTTCAATGCCATTCTCCATGATATGCTTGCTATGGAAGTTTAGAGCTGGCATTTTTCAAGTGAAAATGCAATTTCTCTCCTGCATGCATATAGCTGGTTTTTGCTGTACTGTATCTGATGGTTCATCATAAGCACTTACTGTTGATGAAACGCCTTGTCAGTATTTATCCACAATGTTCAATTTTCAGTTATTGCAAGGAAATTAAACACGGCTGTCAGTTTGTATTTGCAATGAGGTCCATCATGTTATGAAAAACATGTGGGACATTTTTCTCTCCCATGCTCTGTGTTTATCTCACAAACACACACAGTCATGCACACACACATTTACACATTCCAATTTCTGCCTTGCTGCAGTTATTATTTGTCTCCCTCACTATATACATAATTTCCCCCCGGACTATTAATCGTACCTTATGGATGTCGAGAAGGGATAATAATAATAATACTCAAATACTCAAAAAACATGCATATCGCCTGAAACTATCGCCTCATTAAAGTTTTACTTTCTGCAATTTCTTATATATTTAGTAGACTTTAGTAGCTCCCATGGTTATACTTGGCTGACTGTGGTTTCCGTGGTGATGCTGCTCTTGTCTACGCTCACTCAGAAATATACACGCTAATGTTGAGTTTAGTTAGAAGGGGGGCCCTGAAGCCCCGGGGAATGGGACTGCTGTCTAAACGGTCCAACTGAAAGTATGTGAATTATTGTAGCTCATCTTTAAAAAACTCTTGACATTAATTAAACAACCCTCTTCTGAAAGTAACTCCTGATTATCCCATAAATTAATCCATAAACCCATATGCAAACTCATCTTTTCATGCCTTCAGTTCCTTAACTGCTTTTGCAGATGGTTTAGAGAGCCAATCACATTCCTCTACATCATTCATAATGCATGAGCCAAGTTGTATTGGTTGGTGATCAAAATTCCTATTTTTCTGCTCTCTTTTTTCAAGGTCCATATTTTTTTCTATTACACACGTGCGCGCGAACGCACCTTTTCTTAGGACAGATTAAATATAGCCTAGCATTTTGTTTGTTTTTAACTTCAGGAAGTTGCTTGCCCTTTTAATACTGTTGTTGTGCCAATTGTGGGCCAAATGGGATATGCATGCAAGAAAAAGCATAGTTTCATAGTTCAAATAGAAAACTATAGAAGCATTTTTTTTAAAGGATTCAAGGTTGTCATAACAATTTTCTGAACATAAACTCATTATTATTGCTAATTATTACTGATTACTGAAAATATAATGGGTGCCGCTGTTTGTAATTGTAATGTAAAAATCTAACGTAAAAAAGTGCAATCGTTTTAAATATTATTGCAAACATTCTGGTATGTTCTGTTATATTTTTCTTCGGAAGTTTATTGGAAACAGTTTTTGTGCACAATTCTCTTGACTTACTGTAATTCAGTCAAATCACTTCACATTGACAACACAATTAAATGAAGGAAAACCAATGGCTGCCTAGAAGGAAGATAAAAAAATGTGTCTTAAAGAATGGCCAGCAGAAATGTACAATACATGTGTATAGGCAAAAACATATATAAATACTGGGGGTCCTTTTATCTTTTATAAAGACTCAGTTAACAGATACACTGTAAACCCAGTTAGTTGTAATTCAACTTTTTAGTGGTCACTACTTATTCTTTCATGTTTTATTAAAAAACATATTAATTACTCAATCACATTAGTTGTTTATAATAATCAGTTTAAGTATGCAGTGCACAGATCATATGAATCAGAGATAACTTAAGGATGTTAAGTTTCTGTATGGGAGGGGCGGGGTCATTGAACTGTTCTGTGCTGAAGCAATGCAAAGGCTCATGGGAAAAAAAAATACATGTTCTGAACGGTTTATGTCCTAGTTAAAGTGTGTTTTAATAATGTTCTGTTAATGTTTTGGGTGTGCATTTATGTTATCTGGGTTTTAGTTTTGTATGGTTGATTAAGTGTTTATGTTTATTTGCATGTATTGTTGTACCATGACCGAGACCCGGGTGGGGACTGATGGCATCTGGGCAGTGACCTAATGCCACAGACTAACAAAATGAAAATTAGTACTTCTGTCTCCAGAGTGAATGTTGCCATTCAGGACAATGTGATGGAAAGTACAGTGTTTAATGTGTACTGTTATCATTCTGTTTTCATGCAACAAATATGTTGAATACATTGTTCTGAAAGTAAGACTGTCTTAAAGAAAAATAAACATTAATATGAACAAATACATTTTTGTGTTGATATCTAGCCCAATGTTTATGTTTTTTTTGCATGTTTAAAGCTATAGTGCATAATTTCTGTCTCCCCTATGAGGAATTCTAACGAATGACAACAAAACTCTCGCCACATCCACATGATACAAGCCTTCCGTGATTGCGCACCACCCCCACCCCTCCTCCACACAGTTGCTAGTAACCAAGGAGGACACGGAGGATTAAAAAAACATGATGGATTCTTCAGAAGAGGTAATCTTCTTCACTTGATTTTTTTTGCGTGCGAAAGTCGCTGGCCGACACCAGTTTCTGAACATAGCCATACTGAGAAATACAGAGAGAGTTTTTACGGAGCTGATAGTCTTAATTAGCTTTGTATCAACTCATTTGTCAATGGCTTGAATGTAACAGACATTCATTAATATAAAATAGTTACGCACTAAAGCTTTAACTTAACATGCTTATTATAGACAACAAGACTCCAGAAAAAAATCATTTATGTTTACTGATGATTTTTAGTAATGACTTCTAATGTAAACTTTTGTCTACTGCATCAACTTACAGCTCTGTGTTAAGACAACTTGACCTGTTAAGTTTCACCTTGTGTAAAAACTTAGATGGTTTAAGGCAATGGGTTTCCACGCAAATTTCTAGTAAAGTCAACTAATTTGGGATAACAGTGTACTCTGAACAGCAGTTTTTTTCTCTTTCTGATCACAGGCTTTCAACTGTAAGACCTAATTTAGATCTTCTTTTTGTGTTGGTTTCCCCCCAGCTCTCACTGTCTGGAGCTCAGGAGTCACTGACTTTTGTGGAGGTGTTGATGTCAGATTTGCCCACCCACTGTCTGACTGCTCTTGTCCCTCCTTTATTATACGTCGTCTGAATATGCAGGAGCTGTTAAGCAGACTTGTACCTCTTGTAACCACACAGCCAAAGAGTTGCTCAGGGAGTCATAAAGGACCAAGCGGGAGGAGACCCTGAATAGCAATGGATAAAAAAGTGCAGCAAAGGGACGTCTGAGCCTGTGTGTGTACATGTCTGTGTCTGCCTGTGTGTGTGTGTGTGTGTGTGTGTGTGTGTGTGTGTGTGTGTGTGTGTGTGGACTACTGTGATGTGAATAATAACTCTTTTTGTTCACCAGTGGCCCTGAGGGTCTGAGAAGTCACTGCAAATCCTCATTTTTGCAGACAAAGCACAATGCCAAGGGGGAAGAAATGAGTTTTATTTTAAAGATTTGTCTCATTCAACAGATTACATTCCTCTCCATCTTAGGTGACTGCACGCAGCTTGGTTATCTAGCCACACTGACAATATGTGGAGGCTGTCACCCAATTTTACAGCCTAATGTATAATGCAGTGTTGTTGCAGTGGCAATTTACTCCAACTCATTGCGCTTGGGGTTATTGTGTATATAAATATACATCGCCTGGACCAAAATGGCTCTATATTATACCTATATTTTTATCCAGTCAACCCTAAACTTCGAAATAGCATTGCTATGCCTCAAAATACAATCTAATATTTTGATAACACTTCCCAAATCCCACTATTTTTTACTTCACGTTCTCTTCCAAAAGCTATTTATGTGTTGCTTGGAGCTGTTGCTAATTGAGATTTTTTAATTAAGTGCTATTTCAAACATGGCAGCAATTTATATATTTATTTACTGTACATGCATGCATAGTCTTGTTTCCCCTGCAGTACCATTATGGAAGGAAACCTGAACTGCATGCATTCCCTCCAGGTCCGAATAATGTTTTTTTCTGCTGTTCGGATTTTTTCTGTAGAGAATATATCAACCCTTCTTTTCTTGCAAAACAAAAAAAGAAAAACAATAATATTTCTGTGACATTTCAGCACTGGTCTCTAAATGAATGGCTTTTTATGAGAGACAAGGAGGTCTTTGAGAGACTTGCTGTATTTTCTACAGATGGGATCTGTTTTTTTTTTTTCATTTCAGGAAAAAAGGCAAAGGCACAAACTCAAGAAAACATCCAGAGAAACATAACGAGTCAGTATGAATAACCTTTACAGACTTCACAGGGAAACATTTTGATTTCCCCTATGTACTGTACATGCAATAGCTGCTTTAGGAATGAAAACATTAAAAATCCTCAAAATAACAAATTGCTGTGAAAAGCCTAAACAGCAGCTCAAACACAATGGGGTAGCCAGGCAGTCCTGGGGTGTAATTGTGTGGCGTACATGAATCAGCAATTTAGCTGTCTCTCACCGTTAACAATTTGCAGCAATTATTTTCTGCTGGCTCTCACTTTCTCCCCCTCTTCTATCTCTCTTCCTCACTATTGCACATAAATGCACACCTTGCTAACAAATGTGCACCGACACACGTGTAATTCATGCACACATATACAAACTCAACTTGCACACATTTGCTTTACCCATTAGAAACTGCATATTTTCATTGTTCTTTATGTCGCCGGCATCCATAATGGCATGAATCATTTCTGTAGAGAAATGAAAAAAACCTTCCTCTTACTCATCCTCGAGGATGGACCTTGTAGCAGCAGCGCTTTGCCAGCTCTGGGGAGCCCAAACCCTTTTTGTTGCTTTTTCATCCTGTGTTTACCTGGTATATGTTATGCTCACTACAAACTGATGTCATGCTCACTACAAACTAAAAGGACAGAAGCTGCTTTTTCAGGATTTGAACAATGCTGACAGCCTTGTGTAAAATCCCAAATAGCTCGGTTGGTGCCTTTTTAAAATGACCACTTGTCACATGCTGTCATTTAAATAAACTGTATTTGGGCTTTGGCAGTGTGTCTTTCTTGGTTGCTTACTTTTGTACTAAACCAGTTGGATTTTCCCAACATATGAGAAAAGAATAAATTAGCTTAGGTCTTCAGCAATATAATTTATCAGCTGTAACAGAGTTTATATGATATTTTACACCATAAATCTTGTATTATAAGGACTGCTACAGTATAGACATTATTTTCTTATTTTCTTGAGTGTTTTGGGGGGACTGCTCTCTTGATTTGGCATAAAGAGAAATGAATCGATACTTAAAGCAAACAGTTAAAAAATAATTGAACGAGTGCCTCTCAGACTAAGACGAATGACTCTGATCTATGAGTGATTGGACTTGTTGCTGCCTTGCCGTTCGCTACCTTACATTTCCCCCTCTCTCCTTTCTTCATATTGCCTCCCTCCACCACGCCAAATTAAAATTCAACTGAGCCTCAGTGGCTCGACAACAAACCGTAAGCGTCTGCCAAATCATCTTGTCAACCCTTTTGGAACAAACAATATAAAAGTTAAGATGAGATAAAATGAAAGTTTACCATCACATGTCCATATTAGGTGCCTTGAGTGTCTGTTTCAGGTGTATCTATGCTTTATTATCTCCTTATTCCCTCTTGACATTACAGCTGATGCCGGCACAAATTGCTTCAGTGAGACTCTGGCAGTCCACTGCTGTGGAACTGAGAGAGAAATGAATACAGAGCCCCAATTATATATATAGATGTCTGTTTTTTTTTTTTAACAATATACCTTGAAAAGTGGACAAATGGTCTTTGCTCTGCTTCATCGCCAAGGATATCCTGTATGGTTCTTAGTTTGCACTTACACAGACACCTTTTATTTCTATTTCATCTGTGCATGGTCTGGTTTTATGGCTAAAGTGAGGAACAGTCATGTAAGAGAAGACCCTTTGTATTTATTTCAATGGCACAAAAGCAGAATTTCAAAGATGCACTTAATCTATAATTCATGTCTACATTTCATTAAAATTGTTTTATAATTACCTTGTATTTGTTGTTCCTAGGTCCTAGGAACAGGCAACTCTTTCCCCATTTTCTTTTTGATCTCTTCTTCTTCTTCTTCTTCTTCTTCTTCTTCTTCTTCTTCTTCTTCTTCTTCTTCTTCTTCTACTATTCATTCAGTTCAGATTAATGACAGAAAAACAAATTGTATGAACATTATAAGTGAGATTATCATACCAATGTCATGTTATATCGCTTAAAAAAAGGTTTTTATTGGCATGCACGAATGCACAATGTTTGAACTGACTTGATGAGGGAAACAGAACAGCAGGGAGGTTAATTAAATCTGAGGAGTCCTATGAGGCACAGATGCACCGATCACATCCACAGTAGCACCTGCTATCTATTTCTCTTACTCTGGACCCTGCATAATCTGGATGTGTGTGTTCCTGCATACTATAAGAAACACTATATTATATGTACAGAAAGTGGGACAAAACCTATTTAAAGAGGCCATGTTAATCAAAAGCACCGTCTATATTTACAGATCTGAGTTTGCAGAGGTGCACTGGTGTAGTGTCGGTTGGATGGTGTGGTGAGTTTCTGTTATGTGAGTGGTGGCATGAAATGTGTTCTTAGCTGTGCCTTCGAATGTTTGGAAGAAATAATTCACAGCCACACCCACCTTACTGGTCCATATGCTGTCCAGTTGTCTGAGTTATGGAAATAGAATTTAAATTGTAATAGAATGCAATCAGTAAGCAACTCTCCATTAATGAATGATGATTGACAGAAACCAGATTTGTGCTTTATGGGATTATTCAAGAAGCTCTTTGTTTTCAATCATGTCTGCCCCAATAATGTCATCTCTTTTTAAATATGTGTGGGACATAGATTGGTGATTAAATCACTAGCTTCACTTCATGAAGTGGCAGCCTTTGGAAAGACCTCCATCTGTAACAAAGATCAGGATGCAGGATGACCTCAATCTCTCACTCATCACAAGAGCTCCCCATTCATTTCCCTTTCCCCATCCCTTAGATGTATGCCCGTATTTCCTCTCCCATGTGGACGTGGTACATCCGCTTATATACATAAAGGGCACGTTTAACAGTTTGATAGTTTACCCAGCATTTTCTTAACAAGCGCACACACAAACAAGCAGCTAAACTGGCGTGTCAGTTTGAAATGACGTCAAATAAAACTTGATCCCAATTATGTCTTAATGACAGAAGCATTTTAATTATGCATCCTGTTTGCGGACTGCTTTAGTCACGTCAGCAGCTGTAATCCCTATTTAATGCATGGATGTGCACATGCAAGTCATATGCACAGGAAACATGTGCTGTGTGCTCCTCTGCACTGCCTCCTGCTGCGGAACCTGTCAGCTGCTGTCAGGTACTGCGTTTTAGTGCAATGGAAGTTGTAAAAGATTGGGGAACCCGCTGTGGTTGTGTATGAATATTCTTCAACTGGCTGTCTTTCTTTTCTTTTTGTGAAGACCTCAGAATGGTAGGTCTTCTGTGACTTCTCTCCTCCTCTGCCCCCACTTTCCCATCTGTCTCTCTCCTTCCCTCCTGTTGGGCATGCAAGAGACCCATTTCTTTCTCCACTTCTGATTTTGGCCCTGTTTTCTCCTTCTGTCAGGCAGTGAGATACAAGTTCAGCATCAAAGCAGTGACCCACAGAAGGGTTGCTGCATTCCCGACAACATTAGATAGCAAATAAGGCAGTCAGTTAGAGGGCTGGCAAAGCAGGGGTGAGGTAAGGTGTTGGGAGTCACACATATGGAAGAGAAGAAGATGACAAGGGGAGCAGGGAGGATGTGGATAGGGGGTGAAAGGGAGGCAGATGAGAAAGAACTGTGCAGCTTATTTGCTTTCACATGGTTGAGTTGTTGCTGTTGAAGTCTGGTAATAAAGCTCCAGAGATTCTCTTCACAGTGATGCTGTTTGTTGGCTGGTCTTGCATCTTCCTCCTCTCTCTCTCTCTGTTTTTTTTTCTCTAGCAAGAACTAGGAAAACACTGCGCTGCATAATCATAACCATTGGTGTCCTACAGATTCAAAGCAGTGTTATTAGTGAGTTTGATGATCTGTAGGCCAAAGGGAATATAACATACCCCAAACTTTGACCCTGGTGTGTCTGCTCCTCTCATCTTTGTTACATTATCTATGTAGCATCTCTATAGAAACCGCTATTTCCCTGACATCGGTGTTAGATTTTGCATAAACATTTAACCAGAAAAAAATGTGTGTTTGAGAAACCAGATTGTTCAAATGAATGTCCTAGAGAGTGAGTTTTTGAATCAATGTAAATAAGCAGCTGTATGATTGCTCTTAGTTCCATGGCCTTTGATTATGAGCCCACATCTTGCCTGTCTCACTCTAATCATTTCATCAGCCGCTCTTCTTTGCTCAGCTGCTCATCACAACCTCTTCATCCCCTCACTGGCTCTGCCTTTTCAGTGTTGATGAATTTGCTGCTGCAACAAAGGAGTTGTTTACAGTCTCCGAGCAGCACCTGGTTTTTCTAACGCAACTTTCATTTCAGCCACCCATTTGTGTGAACTACTTGTCTGTGCTGTCGGATAAAGTCCCACAAACTATTGATTTGCCAAACATAAAATAAGCTGCATGGTTTATGAAAAGACATATGATGGGGAGCATCCGTTCAGGGATCTCAGTTTATTTGTATTTTCACTGAAATTTGTCTGTTCTATGACCAATAAAGTTGATAACTGTCATTGGAATATTTACCAGGTGGATTTATATTAAAACGTTTTTTTTTATATTTAGTCTGCAAGGATTCATTTTGATCCAACTGTGCCTCACACTTCTTCTCTTACCCATTACAAAAATAAACACAGACACACATATTTAGCTCCACGAATAAGAAAACAAGCAAACATACACACACACACACACACACACATACACACACACACACACACACACACACACACAAATACACACCTTGGGCCGCCTCTCGTATGCACATGAAATATGCTCATATTTGCACACAAACTCATATTCCTAGTCCAAAATAATGACATGAATGAGACATTTAAAAGCTGGACCAGTTTCTTTACCCCTTCGGTGAAATGTGAGGGATCAGGCAGAGAATGAACTCGAACTCTCTTTGTTGACAGTAAAGCTACTTTCTTAACTGTGGTAAATTACCATTTACCACATTTTAATTCTCTCAATGGGCCCATTTGGCATGGCCCTCCATTGTTTGTTCAGTGTATAACCACGATCTGAACACAGGTTTTTAATCAGTTTGATCCAACGAGCTTCAAAAGGTTTGAACTGTGCCCATTTGCCTGCATTAAGAATTCAAGGCAAGTTGGTCTAAAATTAGGAGTTACAAAACAAGGCCACATCTTGGCTATGTTTGGTCTAAGTAGGGGGAGGATGCAAACTTTTTTTTCCAGGTCCGTGGGTGTCCACAGGCATTCTTAAGTCTTCAGTCAATTTTAGATTTCTACTTTGTATACCTCATCCATCTCTCAGCTTTTCCACGTCATCTCCACTCTTTCTTTCTCTGTGTCAGAGGGTGGTTTGGCGTCTTTGTGGTTTCTCTGTCGCAGTCGGCATAGTGTTTGATCCATCCTGCCCCTACTCTCTTTTAAAAGTCAAGCACACACTTATATGAATAATTAAAGTGCTGGGGAGAGGCTGATTCTTCTCTTTTACAGAACCCGACATCCCAACAGCGTTAGCCTGTGTGTCTGAGCGCTAAAGCCTTACCGAATCTGTCTGTCTGTGTATGTTCCTCCCCTCGTTCCCTCTCGAGATCAGCTGGAGTTTAATCACTGGTTACAAACACAACACTGTCAGGAAATTAAGATTTTCTGGGCCATTGCAGTAACCTCCACAGTTCCCACCCCCACAGACATCTATCGCCTGACACTCTCCATCTCTCACTCATTCCTCCACCTTTCTCATCCAACGAGATTGGGAAAAGGGCAAGAGGAGCCCGGCTGTGATATGAAATGTTCTGATTGCGTTTTGGACTCCTGTGTCCTTAAGGAAATTGAATTGACCGCCGGTTATGTCTCAATACAGTGAGCTCAGTGACCTCTTCCACCTCACTCTTATCAGACGAGCCCCAGACTCAGCCTGGCTGTGTCGTGGCCAGCTCGGCACCACTCACATCTGCCAGTGTGGGCAGCTACAGTGGGGACACTGAGCCATTTAAAATGTATGCCTCAGAGGACAGAGATGCTGTATTAGAAATCCAAGTTAACACCGTGGCAGGAAATGCATGCTCTGGAGACTTGAGAAGAGCTATTGGCTATTTTGTTTCTCCCCTTTTCCACACTAGTGTTCACTCAATTACACTTACGAGTCCACTTCACTGCCATTGAAATTTGTCCTCTTTATCCTCTCACAAACATGACTGCCGCCCCTCTCATCTGCTGCCTCTGCTGATATTCCACTTTGCTCCTTCTGTGTCTCATCCTGCACTCTTACTTCACTTTCTCCTACTTGCCTATAGCTCAATGTTTCCGATGTGTGCTCTTCGTCCTCTTTTCCCCCATTGCTCTCCTATGCAGGATTGTAAACACAAAGCACACAATTGCTCCCTGTGGACCTGTGATTTCCAAGTAATTGCCATAACGATGCTTGCTGGTTTGCTAATGTCCCCCTACTTTAGTCTTTGCCCAAGGTCACTTCAGATACGAATAAAAGAAGGCAAGTAAAACAAACAATCAAATCGTTCCCACACTGCACACAGGAGGAAACCTTCATTTCCCCCGCTTCTATCCTCTGTGTTTATTTGACCATTGGAAGTCGGTCGTTTTCATTTTCTTTTGCAAAGTGTCTCTGCCCTATAGTGGGACCACTTTTTATTTTTTTCTTCTGTCAGTGTCCATTCACATACCGTGTTGATGATGACCTACACAGTGTGTGTGTGTGTGTGTGTGTGTGTGTGTGTGTATGTGTGTGTGTATGTGTGTGTGTAATTCACTCTGAATTGCAGTCTGCTACTCTCACCAGCGCGTTCAGTTTGACAGTGCTGCTCCTCAGAGACTGCAGCATTTTAGCTGCTGACATCACCTGTTGCTGTCACTGCAACAACTTGATCATGTCATCTCAGTGTAGCTGTGCATGGGGCGCCAGACAAATGAGATTGGGTTTATGAGGGAGGGGGGATGGTGGGCTGCAAGATGATATGGAGATCCTGGTCCCACTGGGTCCTGGGATTGCTCTGGTGATGGACGACCCTATGAATGGCTAAGATTGCAGAGCGGGGTGGCCTGCCACAGGGGTGGAGGCACCAGCATGGGCCGTCCCCTTCCTCTCCCTGCTGTGATGAATGTAAAATTGATAATGGCTCATTAATATGCGTAGATTCAGAGAAAACCCATTGACTACCTCAGCAGCTCCTGCCACTTGTTTTGGGGAAATTAATTTAATAACTGGATCAGTAAAGCGCTGTGATCACAGCACTAGCTCCAATTTGCATATTAATGTACCATGGTGCATGCAGTCTGCAATGTTTATGGACAGGTGGGGCTGAGGCGACTGTTTTTAATTACCTTTACTTTGTATTGCTCTAGAGGTGACAGGGGTAGGGCCCTGTCGCAGTGGAGGCTAGAAAAGGCTGCATTTTCCCTGGCGGAAACTTTATAATGCTTCTGTATATTTATTAAAAAGGTATTTTGGTGTCTAATGCAAGTTGAAAAAAAAGAATCATGCCAATACCCTGATGGGTTTCTTTCTCCAGGGATTACACTTTGAAGCTTTTGTGCTTTACCATATAAATGAATACTTAAACCCTTATTAAATGTCCAGCCTCAATAAGTTTTAATGCATGTATGTGTGAGGTAAGGAGAAATCATTTTATGAATGTGTGGGCATGATGAAGATGTATGCAACTTTAAACCGAAAATATATTCTATAGGCATGCATTGTACAACAGTAGCTTTATGGGAGGAATGGGAACTCACATAATGTCTCATATCAAAATTCAGCACACTCTGTAGGCAGAGAAAGAGAGAGAGAGAGAGAGAGAGAGAGAGAGAGAGAGAGAGAGAGAGAGAGAGCGAGCGAGAGAGAGAGAGAGAGAGAGTAGTTTGCACTCCTACAATGTAAAGCATTCAATGAAACAAGAAATATGAAATTAATATAAATCAAACCTAATATTGTGTTAATGTTCATATTAGGGCTGTCAATCAATTAAAACATTTAATCTAATTAATTACATACTCTGTGATTAATTAATCGAAATTAATTGCATACATAATTAACGGTGCCTGAAAAAAGAAAAGAAAAAAAAGGGTACTAAACAACAGTTGGTGACATTAAAGAATGGCTTGTTTATTGCTAAGGCCATAGGGTCAAAATTAAATGATTTAATAATAACGTATAACAACAACAATAATTTATTTCACTAGTAAATTGCTGTTGAACGACAAAAACAACCACCAGATGGGAAAAGGACATTTACAATAACTTCAAATGTACCACGATGCTGTAGTTTACCAGTTTCATTGAATACACCGTCTGTGTTGTTTCTCCGAGCTGCAGATTGTTACATACCGGTGTTGAATCCTCTACAGTAAAACACAGTCACACTTTACACCGTTTAGCGTTTGCTGTCTTTAAGACTTTAAGCCGTTTTTAATCCAGCAACTAGCTAGCGGTAGGCTAACGTTAGCTGCTGTCGAGTATAGTGTTAACTAGCGTCACGTGCAGCGGTGTTTGTGTTGGCTGTATCGTCTGTTTCAGAGCAGCAGAGAGAAGCGCAGACATATCAGGGCACCAGATTTCGGTAGCCAGGGTTGGCAGGAAGAAGATTATTACAAGTAAATGTTCCAATCAATGATCCAGGCAGCACATTCTCGTCTCCCTCCTTCATTTTACAGTCCAATGGTGGCTAGAACGGCTCAGGGTCAAACGTCAATATGGAATGGATTAATCATGCGTTATTTTTTTTTAACGCGTTATTTTTTCTCAGATTAATTAATCGAAATTAACGCGTTATTTTGACAGCCCTAGTTCACATTACTGTTTATTGTGTTGTTCTTTCTTGCTTTAGCAACATATTTTTTTGAAACTTTCATGCCAATAAAACCACCTTGAATTAAATTGAATTGAATTGAATAAGTGAGAGAATGAGTGTGAGAGAGAAATGCAGTAGCCTACTTGAAACTGCTTCAGAAAAAAAGTGATATCAATTAATATAAAAAGGCAAAATAAAAGGTTCTAATTAATTTCTCATGAATTGTATTAACAGTAATACTTCTACACTGATGACACGGTATGACATAGAAAATGTAATCAAGCTCCTGCCCACGTCTCCTTTGAGAGCGCAGCACCAATAATGTTACAAACAAGCAGAGGAATACTGCACAAGACAAACTATATTAACCCTGCACACCTTCACATTAGGATGAGATAAGATTATTATGCAAAGTCTGTAACTTAATCTTAACCACAGGGAGCTAGTTTTTTATGTATGATGGAAATTAAAAGTTTGCACATGGTGAAATTTAACAGCATTTTATTGTTTGTGATTGAGTATGTATTATCAGAACATCTACTGTATGCTTTAGATTATGATGTGAAGAATTCTTGGCTTGCATTACAATGCCACCAGTTCCTCTTGAAATAAAACCAATTACTGCTTTTGTATTGTATTGTAAGTTCCTCACAGAATGTGTTGCCTTTACCACATTTTTTTCATACTGGTGATCATGTTGGCTGATCATGATTTTCATTACTGTAAGATCTTTTCCCCTTATCTTGAGACTAGACTGGTCACTAAAGTCACTATAGGTTAAAGAAGGAAAGAAAGAAAGAAAGAAAGAAAGAAAGAAAGAAAGAAAGAAAGAAACATAGAGCCCACAAGGTCAGCACTTCAAGTGATGAACTGGAAAACATGACCACTGGGGGCTGTTTGCTGTATTGATGAGTGATTGAGCTTGTGCTAGTTTCCTATAAATGCATGCGCACAATGGCTTTGTTTCACAATATCTCCTGACCATAGTGCATATGATGTAGTGCTAGAACATGTTTTTTTCTCTACTTTTTATGGTGTACTGTATTGTTTTATTGTGTGCCTGTGTGTAATTATTATGTGACTTTGATATTGAATCAGATGGGCTGATCTCAGGTGAAGTCATCTGTAATTCTGTGATGAGGCAGGTGTAAATGAGCCACAGAAGGTTCTGTTGACAGTATGTGAATGAGCTGCTGTAGTCTACAACTGGATGTAGATATATCCTTGTGTAAGCCTGACAAAAAAACAACAACATAGAACGTATGTTAAATCGTGATATGTCAGTTATATAAGTCAGTTTTGATGCAAGATAAGAATATCCACAGTACCAAACGTGTGCAGTACACCTACCAGAGCGAGACTGTAATCCAAACACTATAAAGGTGTCCATGGAGATTTGGCCCTTTGATTTTTGATGCAATTAGTTCTGTGTTTTAGTCTCATAGCATTTCAGGTCTGTAAAATGATCACCCTCCTGTTGCCATTCCTATGGCCATTGCCCCATGGTGTTTTTATGACAGAGTGCTTTTTTTCTTTTTTGAAAACTTCCTCATTTTGTCACAGAATAGAGAGAGGACATAAGAAAAGGAAATAGCTCTCTCTCTCTCTCTCTCTCTCTCTCTCGCTCTCTCTCGCTCTCTCTCGCTCTCTCTCTCTCTCTCTCTCTCTCTCTTGCTCTCTCTTCAGAGAGTACCCCTCATCTCTTTTGATCTTCTTGGGGAGAGAACAGCATCTTGTCTCACTGACATACAGTGGAGAAGGCTTGTGATCTGTGTCTTCTCACTTAACCTGGATTTCACTTTGTCTGTCACTCTATCTGTCTCCCTTACAACCACTCACTTCACTTGCCTGAACTTTCTAATATAGAGTGCTGCAGTTGAAGTTGCTTATATTCTATAGCTGCTCATCTGGGAGTGTTGGTACTAATTCAGGGTGTAGGTTCCATAAACCTACACCCTGCCTGAAAACAGAAACTCTTTTTATAAACACGTCCATCATGTTCTACTAAGTTAAAATATTAGCCTGAAACCTATAATAAATACTAAAAAACTGGAGGCACCATTATATACATTTGTTCTGGGTAGAATTTCGGTGTGCTTTGTCCAGGATTATGAATACTGCATAGTACAATAGCCGAACAGCATTTATAGAAATCCATTTTCTGTGTGTGACTTACTTTGTAGTGAGAAGTCACAATCTGGGAGCCTTTTATATTTAAACTGTTGAAGCAGTGCTTAACACATGTTAAAAAGGGGAGAAAATATCAAGTGATTCATTTGTTCAGTTAGTCATTTATAATAGCTTTTAGGTCTTTGCAGGTGTCTTAACAAGGTATTTCTTTTGTTGATTTGTGCTATTTAAAAAAAGGAAAACAATCAAGTACACCGATGCTGTGCTTTAATAGTCCAACAGCCAGTTTGTCCAAAGAATTAAGGTTGTAATACTTCCATTGCATTCCATGACATTGTGTTTGTGGGGTAAGAGAAACTATCTAAAAAGAGTGGAGGATCTTGGAGTGGAAGTCTTGGGATGTATATACTAACTGTACATATCTGAAGATGTGGTATGTATGGGACATAGGCTCTCTCAGAGCCCAGCCGTAGGCCGAGGTCACACCACCTCAAAATAAATGAATGCTGCTTAAGGCTAGTTAAGCTAGCTCTCTCAGTGACACTGCCAAGGCTGATTGAGACAGGCTGTACAGTAGCTGTGAATGTGACTGTAGCCATGGGATGACACACCTTTGGCCTTTGCTGTTGCTGTAATTGTGTCTGTAGCCAACCATTTGGTTGTTATGGTTATCGCTTTGACACGTTTGTTTATAATTAATTTCAATTCACTGCACACACACAATCCCATGTCACAACATGGGGTTGTGTGTGTGCAGTCACATTACAGCTATGGTAGCCATATCCATTGCACCATTGATTGAGTCCGAGCAATATCCACATCCACACCCACTACAGCTAGGCAGTGCAGCTGTGCTTACAGCCAGTAGCTGTTTACTGTCGGAGCTTGACCTTTCGAAAGAAGTAATGTGCAATAAATGCATGTAAAGTGTCACATCATCTCTCCATTCGGTATTTCCCTAAACTGGCAGTGTATTATAACTGGACTGGAACACACCAACTGCTCCTATGGCTCAAGGTAAATGCAAAAATAGTTTTGTGAGGTAACGCAAAAATAGTTCTAACAAAAGAATCCCTCTGTGACCGTAAGATTTACTTTTCTGCCACGAAGGAATTCACTGTTTGTGATGATTCCATTCAAATTGCTGTCATAAACACAACAACCTTAAATGCCGAGTCTTCTGCCTTGAGATGTGTGAGTGTGATAGTCCTCATCATCATAACTGGGTTGTAACATCAGTTGAAGAGGAATAATAATGTCTCAAGCAATCTATTTCACATAGTATATTTTCCATGGAATATAGGCTATGCTTCCAGGGGAATTACAAGACTGATGTTGTCACACATTACATTCAGGATTAATCGCATACAGTACAGTGCAAATTGTCCATCACAGGTGATCAACCTCATATTTGCTAAGCCAAGCAGCCGCTACTCATCACTTTCCTTAGGTCAGTTAGTCTATACTGTTAGTCTAGAGGTCTGGATGTCCCACATATTTTCAGCTCTCATTGGTGCTTGCACAGATGGGCAGGGAGCATCCACTACAGAGAAATTCATTTAAACACAACTGCTTACTGTATGCAAATGCTGTAATTGACTCTCAAGAAAATGGCTGAAATGAACTGGCTGAAATGCACTAAGAAGGACAAATCGGTAAGTGGTAGGTATGGGGGAAGTGTGATTGATGCCAATTTTAAGCTGGCTTGCTCTTTTTGCAAATGAATGCATTTACTTTGCAAACAGGTGCAAGTCATTAAAGCAGGAGGGTTGAAAGGAGTGTGAGTTGAAAGGATTGCAACTGCTCCCTCTTAAAAAGAAAGACAGATTATTATTATTTTTAGATTATATTTTGTCGCATTTTCATCAACACCAACTGACAAGAGTTTTATTACATTCTGCTGGGCATTTAAAAAAAAGTCCCATCATTTAATTGACTAATGTGTAAAATAGTAGTACCACATTGGTCTGACAGTGTGCTATGATTTACTTAGCATTTAAGCTAATGCACCACATTTATCATACTCATTTCCATTAGTCTAGTTTTTCTGCCTTAAAACATGTTTTTCAAACCTGTGAAATTAGTTTCCAGTCCTCATGAATTTGGTACAGATCAAGGCTCGACAGGCCCACAATCATTTTATGATTGGTTGTCAGCGTTTTGGGCAGCAGGACCATTTACTGCATCCCAATGATTGTTCTGGTCAAACTTTTCAAAAACCTTAAAAAAAAATCTCACACATGTATTTCTTGTTGAAGTTTTGTGAAGGTTTTTTTCCCCACTAAATCTCACAGAAAACATCTGGGATTATCTACACAAATGATTCTTCTTTTTTAGAAAAGTGCAGGTCCGCCGCAACTCTCAGCTCTTTTAAATCAAGGCTGAAGACCTTTCTTTTTGATGTTGCCTTTCCTTAATTCTTATACTGTACCATGAAATGTATTCTTGTATTTTATCTCTTATCAATTTTTATACTGAACTGTGAATTTTATTCTTGTATTTGATCTCGTATTAAATTTGTATTCGTTAATATTTTTATATTTATTATTTTATATTTTTGCTCTTTGCTTTTTGATGTTTGATGTTTTATGTAAAGCACTTTGAGTTGCCTTGTGCTGAAATGTGCTATATAAATAAAATTGCCTTGCCTTGCCTTTATATATTCAATGCTAATTGGCTGAAAAAATAAAATACACAAAATTGCTCTTTCCCATGAACACATTACAGTCTTGTAACCAAGTTTGGTGGACATGACAAGTGATCCTGCTTTTGCTTTTGGCTGCATTTAGCCGCACAGGTACAACTATAAAAATGCTCATACTCTGCTGGGATGATAGTTTTGATTGACAGCCCAATTTTTCATTCAAGTCTATATTCTATCTACTTTCAAAGCATTGATTTCTGCACATGTTATAACATCTTGAAGCATTGAGTGCTGAAATGTGTTTTATTTCTTTTTCTCAATATTCGTTTTCATTTTCTGTAACATTGGCTCATTGCACTTATTGGACTCATATTGCTCATAAAACTGCTTGCAGCTGTACTGTATTGTGATGTTTATTTTAAAGTATCCTGACCCCTTTTCTCTACCAGCACACCAGAGCTAAACTGTAATTTCTTTTCTCCAGCGGAATCTTACTGTAATTACAGAAAGAGGATAGGTATCCAGGAGAGCCTGCAGTTCAATGTTTCATAGTAAATCTTTACTGCCTCAGTGAGGTGTGCGATGTCAGGACATCAGGGTTATAAAACTGAATCACCCCTGGATGCATCCTAGAATGATTCTACTTTACTGTCCTTCACAAAACAGTACCCAATGAGATTAGGGATGTGGTTGCTGAATAAATGAAAGCTCAAAACACAATTAAAGAGCCAATTAATGAGCATGGTTCTCTGAAGAGTTAAGTGAAGTAAAATGACCTTGTCTCTCTCTAAACTGTTATTCCATCTTCACATCCTGGCACCTTCGCATCCTTTTTTGAGTTCAAACATGAATTTCAAATGTGGGGGGAAATAAGGAAACCGAGTGCTAAGTTATGTTTAATCATGAGGAAACAAATGTTCAAAGCACTGTTCAGAGTGCTTCTGTGTTACCTCAAGGGGCAGAAAAAGTTTGTTTATTGTGAATCTGGAAGAGAGGAGGTGTTGTTGCAAGCATGGCTTAGGGTACATGAGGAAGAATGGTGCAGTGAAGGAACCGGTGAATTAGCAAACATATGAAACAAGAGCCGGACCAATAGTGAGCCTTGCTGTCTTAGTTGTAACTAAGCTATGGATTGAAGGGACAGAGAGCAAATGTACTCAGCATGTACGCTACAATTGAATTAAAGAGGAGTATTGTATCTCAAGAACAGCTCCACACACAGATGATTGCATTTCCATCAAAACAAACTCTTCGTCCCGAAGGGCTGCATGATTAAAGTGGGAACGTGCTTCTTAATTATTGAGTTGCTGTCTCTATCTCGGTTCCTGCCTATGAAGCTCACCCCTGTGCACTCTATCAAACCACTTATATTGCTGCCATACCTATCCCCAATCCGTTCAAGTGCATGTGAGAATGCATGCTCATAGCCACTCTAAATAAACCAAGCTGCCAGGGTCTCTGTGGTCTATTGTTCCTTTTGGATTTCTGCTCTGCATTAATGCAGGCTTCTCAGGCTGAGAGATTTCTGTAGGTTAATATATTCGCCAAAAAATTGGTTGCTTATTATTCAGGCCAGCTTTCATTTAAAGTTGGTTCTTTTGTTTTCCCTAGGGACCTGTAAAACTCTGCATTACAGAAATGTTATGGCAAAGTCACCGCTGACCCCTACACCAATGAAAAATGTAAGTGAATAAATGGCTGAGGGTCTTTCAAGGTAAACTAGTTGCAGTTGTTTCCATGTTTCACCAAGCACGACAAACAGCTTGGCTCTAAACTTTTCCTTTACTATTTTATACAGAGATACCTTGCATGCTACACCGTGCTATTTGCCAAGAATGGATACGTATTACCTAGCAATTTCTTTGCAATAGTGGGGAATAAAGATTGCTGATGTCTTGGCAATAAGAACTTGGACACATGAATTTCTAATGGCAATTATTGTAATCTGCTTTACAGTGTTGTGTATGTGTTTTGACTGTACACCTGTCTCCAGATGCCAAATTTATTTCATGTATAATTATATTTTCGTTTGCAACAAAGACATTAAACGCCCTCTTTCATCCTCAAATTGAACTTGATTATAATCTGGGATGTGAATATTTTTCTTCCTGTGCCACTGAGAGTCTACAAATTATCCACCTGCCTTTTTACAGAAGCATCTTTTTGACACACTCATGTACAAGTTTCACACTTTTCTTTACTGTCTGGCTGCCAGCTTTGCAAATCTTGATTCACTTTGCTCATTCATTCAGTATAGAGATTTGAGTCACTACAGTTAGTTTTTTTACAAGCTCAGTAATACCATCATTATGTGAAACTTTAAGCTGCACATTTAGACTTTCCTAATTCACTTTCTCCAGTTCAGTATTGTCCCAATGGGTTTGAACATAAATCAGGTGCTTGGTGGCACAAAACCAATAACTAATCATTGCCATCTCATATTATCAACTATTTTGTAGTTGCATCATAATGAGTTTTACACCACACTTTTCATTTGTCCACTCAGTTGACAGTGCTGATATGATCATACCAAATAGCTCCTTTGTAATTATTTAACAGTTTATAAACCAATTTGCCATTTAACGTTTGAATATGGTCAAAGTCTCCATATAATCAAATGCTTTGCGATATTGTCAATAATTTACAATTTGCATTTTTATGGCATTGCATCCGTACAACCTTATGCCTATGATAGGCATTCTAATGACAACACCCAGCAAGAGCTCTGATGTACAGACAAGCCTGAAGTCTGTTGCAGGGGACAATTTTGCAGATATAGCTCCAGTATCTTAGCTTTGAGAGATTTACACACTGTGTGAACCAGCATAGTGATTTGAGGCCCCTGAATCACAACCTTTGCCATTTTCCATCCACTTTTTCTCTTACCCTCAGGATGATCTTGAGCAAAGAAGACACATAAGTGCTGTTGCTCCACAGCAAGGGTTGTGCACTGACAAGTAGGCCTTAACTGGAGATGATATATTCTGACACAGATAGGATGATACAATACTCAAATGGGGCCATAATAATTTGATGCTGTTGGTCATGTCCTCTGATCTTTTTCGTTTAACACTTCATTTGCTGGCCTTGGGCTCTGAGCATTAGTTGCCACAACAGCACACGCACTGGTGCCCACGGAGCTGATGTTTGCCTCACAAACGCTGGAGGTGATGGTAATTGATTATTTTGTTAACACAACTTTTTTTTCTGCACTACTTGGTGATAGCATAGCATTTTTTGCCATTTCTCTCTCAGCAACATATGAATTTGCAAGAAATTATACTGAGTGGAAGAGTGGCAATAACTTATATTTCATTGTAACTAAATGCAGTACATATATTTGTGTCTATTGTGGAGCCCATTTAGTTGCAGGTTTTAGGTAAGTAGAAAACATACATGAATGGATAGATGTTCCTTTTATATTTCTCACATGAATGTTTCTTTCTAGTTTGCTGACTTTATTTTTCAGTGTGTTTGATCATAGAGATTGCATTATCTGTGTGCAGTCATTATTTCCTTTCCTGGAAAGTGTAGGTCCATTTTAACCAGTCATGCTTAGCATTAAATGCCTTTGTGTATTGGTGCAACTGTCAGCTGCAGACTTTAATGGAAAATGATCTGTGAAATAATAATAAGTAAGCTTCTGCCCTGTTCTGCTCTAATTGTGCAGACAATTGCTTGCACAATTAGGATTTGCTATTTTCTTAACAGCTGACAGGGCAGTCTGATCATCCTTTTATTTTTTGTTTAGACAGTGGGCGAGCAGAGATAGGATGCTGTGGTAGATTAGGAGGATGACAATATTAACAGTCTTCCACTCTCATCTCAATGTTTATGTGAAACTTCAGTTTACTATGCAACTGATTACATACATATCTACATTGTTATATTATTGTAACTTTACAAAACGATGTTGGGCCTGTCAAGCCTGGCTCTGTATTACATTTCATGAAGACTGGACAAAGATTTCACAGGTTGGAAAACTTTATTTTCCCTCTACAGTGTACTTTCAATAATGCACTCTTTCTGTACTGTATGCTGTATTGTTGGGTATTGTATTGTGCTTTAAATGTCAGCCACTCCCATGTATGAACTCATCAGGGTTCTCTTCAGTACAGCACTTTATTGATAGAAAGGTCATTCCCGGATGAATAAGATCACCATGGTTACGCAAGGAAAGAAAAAATGGAACCTCCTATTTTATTGTATGTCTTCTGTGTCCACCACAGACTCTTCAAAGAATGAATTAACCCTTAAGGCTCTGACACACCAACCCGATGGCCGACCTTTGGCAGAAAAGGCAGTCAGACTGCCTCCCCGAGTTGGTCAAAAAAGTGCCTTGGAACACACCGAAGCGACGCCGACTTGAGTGTACGTTCTGCGTGTGTGCGAGACGTAATACGTCTCCATAACAGCAGGCGGCGCTAATCTGTATTGTTGCCCCAAAAAATGAAAACTGGCAGCTGATTGGACGAACGCGTCACGTGGGTCTGGCTGCTTCCAGATTTTACAAACGAGCATAATGGCAGCTTGTTCGGAATACAATCTCATATTTTACAAAGATAGTTCACCGAAATGTGTTTCTGAAAACATTTTAAGTGAGAAATAGGCCGTGCAGTTGCTGAATCTGTCTTCATTTCAGATCGACAAAGGTCAGTTTATAAGATTTTCGTCAGATTTTGAGAGGCGTTCGTCAGGCTCATCTTGCTCGTCATTTTGTTAGCGCTCCACCAATCAGATTGGCCATTGAGTCCAACTGCCCGCCTTCCGATGAACATGTCAAATCGGCCCAAATGAAGGCCGACGGCTCCTCCGACTGATGACGGCACGGAACACACGGAACAGACTCGAGTCACAGACCTCACCAGACTGTCCGACGGCCGATAATCGGGTTAGTGTGTCAGGGCCTTTAAGAAGTCTTATCAATGAAAGGAATAAAATGGCATTGACAGCACAGTGCCAATGTGGCTTCAGAATTATTTGCAGTAGCTAATAATAACAAAGATGCAATAAAAGGTTAGTTTGAGACTTTCATGTGAGCAGTGTCCCACTGTATGCCTTGTGTTTGAACATTTCTCTGCAGAGAGCACCTTAGGGGAGCTGTGCGACTAACAAGATTAAAACAGATTGGAGCTTGACATGCAACAGCAATTGTGAAGCCTCATTTCTCAAATGTAAATGCTCTTAGAATTCCTTTTATAGTTTGTCTCTCCTTCCCTGTTTGTGCTTCTTGACCCTTCCCAGCACCACCTGCTCCTGCAGATGTTTTGCTTTCATTTTCAGTTCACCTTGAAACATAAAATGTAAGCCGTGGCTATTGCAGTTAAATGTAACACTGTTTTATTACACAGAAACCTATGGCCTGGCTTTTTTTAGATGGAAAAAAATGTGATGGAATGTTTTGAAAGATATGGTTTAATGCAGCCCTGGAGATTGACTTGTCAATATTCACATGCTGTCACCTCATTATTTTATGATTCGGCTGTGGTCGTAATAGCCACACAGTTTCACTAAATAGATGCAATTATTCCATTGAAATTATGCCATTGAACATTTTAAAATGTGAAGTATTTTGGATTTCATGCTGAAAAACAGCTGCAATTTATTCTAAACACATTTTCTATCTCAGATAGGATTCGGTGAGCAACAAGGAATAAATATTTGCATGTCCCCTCATCCAAAAAGAAATAAAAGAAACATTAGTCATAACTAAAAAAAAATGCTACTACATTTATACCTTTTTAAGAAGAACCCACCTTGGGAGTACACACATCAAAGTTTGAAGCCATGTTTTTACAACACAGAGTTTCTCCTTTGTTGTTCACCCCTCCGAGATACAGTAAAGGTCTACTTGAAATGAAAGTGATAATGAAATACAAAGTCATAAATGGTAAAGACTGATATTTATTTCTCATCACAAATAAAAAGAACCATGCTTACTCATCACAGAAAGAAAAATAAGAGAAGCGCTCAGTCTTTGTATCTTTACCGACCTTGCTGCCGGAGTGTGAGAATGTGAATAATAGCACTCTATGAAGATTGAAATTCTTTAAAAAAAAAATCCAAGCCTATGCCCATACACTGAAGCCCCATTAACACACCACCCATAGCCGTACACTCCTCCACAGCTCATTTGCCCTCCCCGAACAAAAATCACAGCATTATTTGAGTGGGTCAGTCTGAGGGCTCTCAGTCCCCAGAAGTCTTAATAACCTGGAACAGTGTGACATTGTAGAGCACCTGGTGTCCGTTGTTCCAGGTGTACAGGACCCTCTCCCTGGGGTTGTAGTCCATCATGGAGATGTGGGAGTATTGATTGTGGAAAGGGATGTCTGTGTACTCATAGCTTGATGTGTTGGTGTAGTAGGCAAAGTAGATCTTGGCACCAGCCAGGTGGGAGTTGGTGACATAAAGTGTACCGCAGATCATGAAAGACTCTCCAGCACTGCGCTTGGGAAAGCCTGTGTCCCAAGTCTGCAGCACCTCCAGACTCTGGGGCTCCAGGCGGCTGATGACAATGTTTCCAGCATTGGGGATGGTAGTGTAAACGGCCCACAGGCCATTCTCATCCGCCATCAGGTCGATGTCAGAGGAGCCACCCCAGGAGTAGGGAAAGGTGTTGTTATAGCCGGCCCCACTCAGGCTGCGCTGCACCAGCACACTTCGAGAACGGAAGTGGTACTTGATGATGATGTTGCTCTGGTACTTGTTGTAGTACAGTGAGCCGTTATAGACCACATGACCAGTGCCTGCCCAGGGGTGAGGCAGCAAGTGCTGCACAAAGTTCTGGCCCTTCATGAAATCATTCATTGTGCGGTATTCCAGGACACGCCGTCCCTTGAAGTAACCATCCATGGACCACACCTGTGGAGAAAAGACAAATGAATCCCATTGGGAAGAGGAGACAAACTGAAGGATATAATGAGAAGATCTAGAGGTTACAGGAGTATATTGTTATACCTGATACACATCTCTGCAAGAACATTGTGAGCAATGTTTCATTATAGCCGGCGGCAATGCCCTGAGCAAAGTAAGCGTGTTGTTTGTATGTGGTGAATCTCTACTTGTTTGAGTGTGAGTGTATGCCTTCATGTACATACCTGAATGTGTGTGCAGAACTATTGATCTCTCCCACGTGTGGGAGTAACGACGTTGCCTGTGCTTTGCAGTCAACCACTGCTTGTGCTCCTGGCCTTTCTAGTCCACATTTACAGAAAATCAATCCATTTAGCAGCTCTATCGTTTTCTTCAAGCACTCTCAGCGGATCTCTCCACTGACATGGCCCCTCTCTGGCTGCATCTCCCATCTAATTTTCTCTCTGCTTCCGCAGAGGCACAGTTCAGCCTTTAATTGATTCAATTAAACTGCAGTTGGCTAAAATATTCATTTTTCCCTTAACATATCAAGGGAGCTTTGCTAATATGTAGCTCTCGTTCTTCTGATGCTCCACCCATCGTTTTTCTCCACTTTCTCTCTTTTCCTGCTCTTGCATGCTTTCTAGGTGTAGAATAGGCACTCTCCTGCAATAACAATTCCAGTGGGGCGAGAGGTAGTGTATGGGAGGAGTCGGGGGAGGTGAGGTATAGCAGCTGAATTATGGAGAAGGGGAGATTATGGAACATTAGGCATTGTTTCTCCCCTGCCTGCTAAAAGAGTCCCTAGAGCTGAGCCAGACCATGTTTTTTCCGTTTGGCACCTCAGCGACAATGACGTTTCCCCAAATATGATTATCATGATTGGTGAGGGTGTTGATGTGATATTGTTGATGTATCTGGCTATTAATACAATCAGTGATTGATTTAAATAGCCTAATGTGATCTCAGCAAGTAAGGTGATTAAAGACAAAGATCAGGACATTCAATCACAGAAATTCACCTTCTCTGTGGCAATATCTATTTAGTTATGATTCAGGGTGGGGATGGAAAAAGGCCATCGTAATCTCTCCCCTTAAACTTCATCAGTTTCCATTCTCCCCTACAGATGGTTAATATTCCACCACTTCCTCAATTCACCAGGCCCCACAATTCCTCTTAATTTTCTCCATCACTTGTCTTTTTCCACCTGCTTCTTACCATGTACAGTATCTGCCCAAACGAAACCACATGTCATCTCTAATCAGCCGAAGCCATTACTATATCATCTGGGTCCAGAGCATCTCAGCACACTCCTGGTAATTACCTAGGTGATTTAGAAAACTTTAGCCCAAACAACTCATTCATTTCTCCACTGATGATGAAGTGATTAATCAGCTGAAATTGCAGTGACAGAGGTAGACAGGGAGAAAGAAAAGGGATGCTATCCATCAGTTACTCAGCTTTGCATCCCCATTTCTCTCCTTGTCTCTCCTCCTCCAGAGCTCACGAGGAGTCCTACTCAGGCAAAACAGTCAATCAGTCACCGAAGTATCATGACAGTGTTGCTGTGACGGATATTTTATCCATTGAGCAGCTGACAGAGTTTTTTTTGACAATGACTTTGGTTCTATTTTATCCTCTATGTTTGTTGAACTATGAAGTAGGTAGCATGGATTAAAGGGTTCTTGTTCAGGGGTGAGCCTAGAAACAGAGGGACTTACTCTGTTGTCTGAGCTGGGGATCATGGTATCGGTCATCCAGGAGCCAAACCTTGACCCTGATGCACGTACTGTGATGGGATTACTGACTCCAGTCAGCTTTCCACAGCCTGGAGGTCAAAAAAGAGAAAGAGGTAAGACACCATACAAATGTATGTACTGTATGTATTCATGTAGGACATAAACATGTACATACTGTGGCACTTATACACACACACACACACAAACACACACACTAAAATAAAATGCGGATGGGATTGATAATTCATAAGTGAAAAAAATGAAATATTTTTAGGGCTGTCAGCGTTAACGATGCGATTAAGGGCCGACGCGATGCGATACATTTTTTTAATCGCATTAATCGCATGCCGGCATTTATTAATTTATTTTACACTTCACTCGGCTTTGCGTGGTGCTTAACAGGCTACTATTTTGACCCTTTGCATCACCGTTACTTATCATCAAGCTGCCACTTCCTCGTAACACATCCTGCTGCTGCAGGCTGCAGCCATGATGGAGAAAGACAACAGCAATGAAATCCTGAATGTAGCTTTTTATTTTCCAAAACTCCTGGACGGCTCGTAGACAAGTCGAAAGCCATATGCACATTGTGTAAAGCCAAATTGAAATATCACCGAAGCACGTCAAGCTTGAGCTACCACCTACGGAGCTAAGCATAGTAGTACAGTTAACGTGATGCTAGACCACCGGCCTTCGGGGGGCGGGGGAGAGATGAATGTTCGGAAATAAGAGGTTGCTGTGGCCCGCCGTACAGGTTAGTTTGACCAGCGGGCAGCAGCGGTGGCCGGAGCGGGCAGCAGCGGTGGCCGGAGCGGGCAGCAGCGGTGGCCGGAGCGAGCAGCAGCGGTGGCCGGAGCGAGCAGCAGCAGCAGCGGTGGCCGGAGCGGGCGATCACGGGG
Source organism: Sander vitreus (assembly GCF_031162955.1). Lineage (NCBI taxonomy): Eukaryota > Metazoa > Chordata > Actinopteri > Perciformes > Percidae > Sander > Sander vitreus. The sequence goes on from NC_135869.1 coordinate 15,678,654, forward strand.
GGACATCCTCAGCGGTGAAACCCGAACGGGGGCTGGAGTATAACCTAGCTAGGTGGAAAGCTAATGCTAGCCGGCCACCTGTTCCATCAATCCTGCTTGCAAGTGTCCGCTCATTAGACAAAAACTGGACTACATCCAATTTCAACGAAACTCCCAACGCGAGTTCAGAGACTGCTGTGTTTTTGTTGTTGTGGAAACAACAGTGTACCGGACTATCCAGCCTGTTTCTCTGTCGCCGGGTAAGAGTGGAGATGGGCTGTGTTAACACGGACTTGCAGAAATGAGCTGCTCATTAACCGGTGATCACTGGACGTCAGTGAGTAATCAACATTATTTTGGAGTTACTAAATACTATATTGACTCTGGTAAGGATAGGGATTTTTAGTTTTTTAGTTAGGTACTTGGAGGAATTGTGCACATTTTTCTTTTGTTTACAGTAAATAAATAATTACAAATCTTAAAATCAAGTTCATAATAGAGATGCACCGATAGACCGGCCGGTGACCGGAATTGGCTGGTTTTCACGTGCTCGGCCATGACCGGCGACCGGCAGGTCAGTCTGACATATGCCGATTTCATGCCGGTCAATGCTACAATTAACTGACAACGATGATCTTATACGAGCAGTTCTCAAGGACGCATGCACACACGGACGCGACAGCACAGTCTCTTTTTCCTTTCTCTCAACTCTCAAGAAGGGAATGGTTCTAACATTGCACTTTAGATGTGTGTGAATTTCCCACACCAGGAGTAATTTATATAGTTCTGTTTTATAGTGATCCATTATCTGTTCAAAAAATATTCTATTAAAGAAAAGATAGAAAATAAATATTTGTGTGTGCTGTAAAGAGGTTAGAAAAAATGAAATCGGAATCGGCTAAAATCGGTATCGGCTGGCCTAACTCAAAGAATATCGGAAATCGGAATCGGCCTAGAAAGTTGTAATCGGTGCATCTCTAGTTCATAAAGTAACTTTCTTTGCATTCATTTGATTCCCAATCAAGATACACTGGTAAAAATTGCTCTCGATTGTTAATATGTACTTAAAAACTGTTCTGAAATGCAAAATAATAGAATTTTAATCATGTGATAAAATATGCGATTAATAGAGATTAACTATAGAACTTCAGCGATTAATCGCGATTAAAAAAAAATCGTTTGACAGCCCTAAATATTTTATTCATTGATTGACTGTTTTTTCTAGACATATTTAAAACATCCATGCATGTTTTATTTTGCGATGTTTCCATAATTGTCTTAGTTTTATTTTCTTTGCATTTGTTTACCGCCCCAGTTTTATAAAGCATATACTAAAAGTTATCTGGAAATTAATATATTTAACGAGCAATTATTATTTCTAATTATTACAGTATCTCTCCGCATGAAGTCATTTGCTTTATGCACACGCTGAATGGAAGACAATAACAAAACACTAATGACCTAAAGGCCAAACTGTAACTGCAGTCTTGTCCTGGTAAGTCACAGTTTATGGGATTTTGTAAAATCATCAGTTTAAGCTAGCACATTACATGAGAACACAATCAATTATTCATTCAGGCTTATAGGCCAATTTTGTCAATTTATGCGGATAATTCAAACACAGAGGAGATTGGAATTGTTGCCAATTGTGTACAACAGACTTTTGACCATTGATGATGTTAATTTAATCATTACTTCCTTTCTGCATTAGCCTGGGTAAACCCTGACGAACTTCCGGCAAATTTGAGATTTGCTCTGCAAGTCAGTCTGGCGAAGAGCCCATTCAAACCCATTTCCAATGTCCCCAAAATCGAGGCACCAATCACAACCGCTGAGGCGGGCTTTACACCAATCACAACCGTTGAGGCGGGCTTTACGCGCCGACGATTGCGCAGCGACGGCAAGCAGCTTTTTGTTTACATTCAACATGACAGCTACCGAAGCGCAGCGTCATCCGGATCATTGGTCTGATTGGTTGGACTATCCAATGCGCCCAGAAGCATTTGAGCGGCGTCTGTTGGTGACGCCCCTTTCGAAATTAACTGTCAATGAACCTTTCCCAGACCCACTCTCAGTTACAACTGAGAAGGGTCTGGTGTCAACCAGGCTATTTCTGCATTGCTGTTGTCTAACCTCTAATTGTCTAAGTGTTACAATGATATTTGAAAATTCCTTTCAAATTAAACACTCAATGACCCAAATACCCATCCACCCACACATCCATTTGCATATATCTTATACCTAGTTTCTGCATGCAGGAGTGGAGCCTGGTCTCCAGCAGCAGGACTCTCTGGCGCAGCTCCTCATAATCATAGGCCCCCATCTCTTCTTGAATGGCCATCAGCACCAAGGACAGATTCCTCACCTCCTCCCGAAGACGCAGGATCATCTTGGCGTCTGTCTTATACTGTTCCAGCACTGGCAGCAGGGGGAGCAGCTGGGTCACCTTGTCTTTCAACTCCTAAGATAGTAATCACAGAGAAAGACGCATGGAAGAGCAAAAAGGGGTGGAGAAGATTAAACCCTGGGAGAATGTAGGACAGGGGATGATGTCGACCATACTAGTCAGTACAGAGGATTGTGCCCAGAGGAGCTAGCCTTTCAATCTTCAGTTATTGCTTCTGGTTCGTAGATCATCTCTCAATCAGGAGCTCATATTGTAGCTGGATGCTGTTTCTTCGACTTCTTAGTGCCTGTATTCATCATAAAATTCATAGTACAACTGCACTAAGGAGTAATTTACTGCGATATCAAGTATTACTGACATTTCCATTATATATATTGAAATTGGATTTCTCTTTCTTTTTTCTCTCTTTCTCGCTTTTTTGTTTCTGTATTGATCAAACTTTCACCCACTTCTTTGACTTGTACAGGCTTCTTTTTATGATCTGTAAGTAGATTAAATTCCATTTATAATCCTTTGTGTGGATTAGAAAGCCACTGAATTCACACATTATTTTCGATCAGGCCAAATGCGCTTACTGTCTCAGCTGGTTCAGGTGATTTTCGCCTACAGTAAGGAGCACACATGATGCTGCAGGATGTACACTTGGTCTGTGACTCATGTGTTTAGAAGTGAAAATAACAATGTGTACTAAGGTAGGAGTGCAGAAAGCAGCAGGAGAGCCAGGCTGTCTGCTTGGAAGCTAGAAGGCTCAGGAGAGAAATAGTTGTATCAATAAAGTGTGGCCGCCACAGGAGGGGCTGTTTCCTCCTTGTTAAGGTTTATCGTAAATCTGGTGATGGAGCAGCTCTCAGCCCTGTGGCGCCACATCATAAATCTCATTTTCCCCTTTTCAAGCCACGAAAATCTGGTCTCGTTAATCTCCCGCGCTCTGCCATTGGCAACTTTGAGCTGCACGCATTCATCAGCCAACCTGCTCTGGTCAAATCCTTTTTTTCTTTTTAAAGATTTTTTTCTCTTTATTGGATTGCACATTTGCATTCAGACAAGTCCTGGGATATAATGCTTACTATCCTGCATATTTTAGTCATCTCTAGGCTTAACTGAGGAATTTCATAAACATCTACATTATCTCCACTGGGCTCACTTTCATAAAACAAAGCAAAACACAGCCATTCATGCTGGGTCCCAGTGGTAAAGCACACTTAGCATTTATCAAGGCATCTTTTAATCAAACTATTTTATGGTCCATCTAATATCTGTAAGGGCGTGAGAAATGTGGAGAAAGCCTGGACAAGACAGCATGCTGACAGGAAGACAAAAAGGCCCGCTGATAATGGCTGCTGAGCCTGAGTTTGTAGAGAGATAAGGTAGAGATAAATGTGAATATGTTATCTAAGAGCAGACACCAGAATGTTAAGTATATTGAGAAAGTGAGGCTGAGTGGGGAGGGAAAGAGGAAAGGATGTAAAGAGAAGAATATAGAAAAAAACACTCCTCTTCCAGGAGTTTAATAATTCAGGAGCATGTGCAATTTGTTCACATTTCCTCTGCCCATGACTCAAAGATTGTTTTTGGAATTGAATTTGTGTATCTATACAGCAGTCTATCAAGAGTCATACATTTTATTGTGTGTGAAGAGCGAAAGAGAGTGCAATGCATCTGGCAAAGTTTGTGTGCACATGGAGAGCAATGCCCCATATAGTATCTGAATTCACTTGAGAATAATACACACACACTGTACAGAAGGTGACAGCCAGCCAATTACCTGAAAGCCCTTTGGATTGAGACTGCGGGGATTTTCCGAGGCCACCTTCAGCTTTCCATCCACCACTTTCATTAGTCCCTCAGTGTTCCTTACATACTGTAGATCTCTGTACGTCCGCAGGTCCAGCACCTCCATTGACTGGCTAATGTTCTGAACCTGTCTCTCACACACACACACACACACACACACACACACACACACACACACACACACACACACACACACACACACACACACACACACACACACACACACACACACACACATTTTCAGTGTAATTCTTAAAGGAATAGATTGGACTTTTGACACAATCATCCACTCCTCATGCTTGCAATTAGAGCTGAACTGATTAGTCGATTTACCCATGAGTTGATCAGCTATTTTGATGATCGATTACTCATTTAAGTAAAAGTTCCCCAAATGTGAAATATTTTCTTTGCCTTCTATGACTTTGGGGTTTTTTGGGGGATTGTTGGTTGGACAAAAGTTCGCTGCTGACAGTCTACAGACCAAATGATGAATTGAGAAAAAAAAATGGGTAGACTATTGAGAATGAAAAGAAAATGCTATAATGAGGGATAACGCGATCTTCACATTCCATTTAGTGCAACATTACACTCCATGGATCAACAAAATATAACTTGACAGCCTATCATAGCTAGAATCGTTTTCCCGACTGGGTCGCATCGGGTCATAGAAATAACGTTAGTTAGTGAACAGTGGAAAATGATCAACAATCCAATAATGAATGAGTGAGGAGCTTATTGGCGAATGTGTCCAGCAAACCTTGAGGTAAGCTTTTATTTTCATAGCGAACATTAACGTTGATCTTGTCATGTTTGGAGGCTACAGTGCGGCACTTTGCTCAAGCTAAAGTTAATTAACAGTTACGGGAGAATGATGTCCATGGCATGCAAGCGTTTGTCATGAGTCAAGTCTGATGACATGCAGCCTGAGCAAATAAAGTGACGGTAACGGCACATTAGCCGCTGCCAGAACAACGCAACACAAATAGGCGAAAGTTGCAGACTGTTGCAGCCACCTTCCTGAAGCTAAACTAGCTAGCATTAGCTATCTAGCTAACTACATGGCGTTTCCAAAGATCCTAGCTATACTAAACCGTCTCTGGCGTTTCTCAAGTTCTCAGTTACCAGTAGTGGAAACTAGTACATTCACTCAAGTAGGCTGACGTTAGGCTACTGTACAAGTAGGCTACTTGAGCATTTCCATTTCTGCTAACGTTACTTAATACTTCCAATGCATTAACTTACAGAGGCAAATATTGCACTTTTTACTCCACTACATTTATCTGACTGCTTTAGTTAGCCTAGGCCTATACTAGTTACTTGCAGACTCAGATTAACAATACAAAATATAATCAATAAAGAAATTATGATATTATTATATCAATAAGGCTGGTCCCCAGTCCCCCCAAGTTTGACTGTGTTTTAGTGTAGAGGATTCAACACCGGTATGTAACGATCTGCAGCTGCCGTCAGAAAAACACAGACGGTGCGTTTAATGAGACTGGTAAACTACAGCCTCGTGGTGCATTTGAAGTAATTGTAAATGTCCTTTTCCCATCTGGTGGTTGTTTTTGTCATTCAACAGCAATTTACTAGTGAAATAAGTTATTGTTATACATTATTATTAAATCATTTAATTTTGACCATATGGCCTTAGCAATAAACAAGCCGTTCTTTAATGTCACCAACTGTTGTTTAGTACCCTTTTTTTCTTTTCTTTTTTTACTTTCTTAAAAAGTATCGTTTCAGGCACCGTTAATTATGTATGCGATTAATTTTGATTAATTAATCACAGAGTATGTAATTAATTAGATTAAATTTTTTAATCGATTGACAGCCCTAATATATATATATATATATATTTATACTTATATTGTTTGTTCTGTTTAACCTGTTTGTTTAACTTATTTTAGAGAATGTGTGCCATGCACCTACAACACCAAAAGAAATGTTGTATGTGTAAAAAAAGTTTTTCTGATTATGATTATGATTCTGAAAAGTGAAATTGAATTGAAAAGTGAATTCCCCCATTGTGGGATCAATAAAAGTCTATCTAAAAAAACTAAAACAAAAAAAAAACAACTACTAAAACAGACTAAACAGACAACAAACAATGTGCAAAAGCAAAAAAATTGTGACAGTTGTCCAGAATGTATCAGGATAAATATATAAATACAAAATTATACACAACACAACACAAGTTATGCAATAAAAGTCAACAGATACCCAGTTAGGATATACATATCCTATCTCCCACAGCTATCAAAACAGAAGGGTAGCATGCCTACAGTACCATTATGACAGTGTACACAAGTTAATGGATACAAGATATAATGCAAACAGAATAAATCTCATGGAGGTGCAAACATGCTATCAAGTAGGTGTTTATTTAATCTCAGTTCTCAGTTTTGCACTATGTTTAAATTTTACTAAGTACTCCTCTTGCTCACAATTCGACAGCCCACTCTGTTGATGCATAACCAGCCTACTGTTTCATACACCCCCTCATCTGCTGCACGTTGCACTGAACTGGCCAAAAATCATCCGAACATTGACAAATGTTGCAGGGTTGTGGTGCATATAGGCGGCTCATGTGTACATGTTCAACTACCCACACAAACAGACACCCACCCACAGAGACACGCAACGTTAAAACTCCAAGCGCACAGAAGATATTTATTCAAATCACTCCTAACAAAAACAAAACCGTCCCAATTCTCAAAGGTCACAGTATGACATAAAGTCTGTTTGCCTACACTATGACAGCCCACTCAATTAGTTTATGTCCAGCATACAGTTTTCTACACCCAACTCATCTCCCACATGCTTCATGAACTGGCCAGGGAATATTTGGTCAGAATATATTTTCTTCACCAATTAAAAACGTATTTGACAGCACTACAGATGGAATAGTTGGATGAATGTGTAACAGTAAATGGCTCCACCTGCCTTGAGTCTAAACAAATGCAGTGTCACCATCCTCCTGAGCTGTGGTGGCAGTTGGGACTGCTCCATCCTCTGAGCCATGACAACTGATCCACACACACACACACACACACACACACACACACACACACACACACACACACACACACACACACACACACCAGGCATTTCACGCTTTCTTCTGGCCGCATAATATGCTCCACACACTTATACTTCCCAGAATCCAAACAGTCACAGGTATCCACTGTAATGACTCACTTTGTACTAAATCCTAAAGTGTTTGTGTGTAGTGTATGCATGCGTGACTGTGCCCTCCTATCGCAATTTATCTCATCTTAACTTAGTTAAGCAAACAGAAAGGTCAAAGGGGGATGAGGTGTTCTAAAGTCAGCACCGTGAGCATTCTCACACCACTGTCTTTCAGGGCTAACTCTGCCCTGGATGGTATTTAGCCATAAAATAGGCCTTTTGCCCTTGCAGAAAGCTGAATAGAGGCTTTTCTGCAAGGCTACTTTACATTCTTTGAACAGAGGGCAGTTTTGTTAGTGCAACCTTGGCTTTCTGTGTCCGGGAGAGCCTTTGTGGATCTGGTCCGCTCAAATAATTCCCACACATGCTTTGGGTTCAAACGAGGATGTCTAAGCGTGCATGGTGCTGTTATGTGCACATACACAGACATGTAGTCTTTTAACTTGTGGCTTTCACTTGTGTGTAGCTGAAATAGCGCTGACCCCAGGTGTCCTCATTAGGCTGTGCTTTGGACTGTTTTTGATGGGAACGCTTGGCTCTGATAACTGTTGTCTTTCAAGCAGTGTGCATGTACAGAGGGTAGACACAAACACATACACCCACATTTGTGTAATTCAATCCAATAAAAAAAAAATTATATATTTGCAAAGCTTATAATATTCAGAGACCGTGACAGAGAGGCGATGATTTCACTCTGTGGTAATTTATGAAGACTTATTTTGTGTATTGTATTGACATGCAATACAATGCAGCAACACAAAGTGTTCCCCTTCAAATTTAGAGCTGAAATATACACTTCTCTGACAGAATTAAATAAATAATAGTATACGCTTTAAAGTAGTATTCATGTCTTTTCTAATTGACTGTTCTATAAGGTTTTATTGATTTTCACAGATAAATATGCTATTTTTTAAGTGGAGCAGATGGGTTTAACCTCATTTTCACCTGTATTTTATGTCTTCACCCCCCCAAAAGTTGTTTCTCTCTGCAAGAAAGCTCATCACATTTACAGTTAACAGGATCACTGTGCAATGTTGACAGCTCAGAAGTTCTTTCCACTGGCAGAAGGTAAAAAAAAACATGTGCATGAAATACCAATGAGCAGCTGATTACGTACCTCGAAATAAGAAAACATAATTGTTACTGTATTAACCTGAGAATGAGGACATTGGTGGGTAGACATCCACATACAGTACATCCACATGAACAAAGCACATACTGTACTGTAGTACCTTACTGTATTAGTACTGAGCCTCTGTACATGGGGCGCACGCTCAACCAGGTGAGCTACCCAGGCGCTCCTTAAAGCGTGTTTGTGAGTAGATTTTGTTTGTACGAATGTGTGCTTGAAACAGCAGCAGACAGAGACTTTCAGGGGAAATGGCAAACGTCAGTGAGAATGAATGCAATATGTGAATTCAGGTGTCTCACTGATCCATGAGGATCTCAGAGCCAATCCAGCATCTCAGTTTACCCCCATCTCACCTCACAAGAGCACATCAATGTCATTCTTCACCCACTCACCCACTCTTTTCTAAATTTCTGCTCCCAGGCTCCCAGGATCTACCCTCTCATTCACCAATTTGCTGGTTTGGAGCATCCACAAGAACAACTCTGAGCTGCCACGGCCCATCAAGTAAGTGAAACATTATTTCTCAGGTTTCTATTATGTAGTTTGGAAAAGACAACTAAAGAATGGAAAGATGCCAATCAGCAAACCGCCAATAAATGCAGTTGCAGATCTGAGAGTCAACAAGCAGCTGTGGATCCCTTGTAAGTAGAGGTCCTCTCCTGCCTTTACCCTTACTCCTGATCTGTGTTTGTCAGTGTGTTTATGCACTAGCCACTAGCAGGAAATTACATTTGCATGCACTGCACTGCACTGCACTGCAGAGTAGGTCAATAATGCTGTAAATAAAACATAGATTTATTGTCTGGTTGCTGAAACAGTGTAGTGTGCTTGAGGGTTCCGCTTGTGTACATTTTTGTATGACATTACATGTATTAGCTTGTCATACATGACACGAGTATTCACAAAAAAGAGCGCTGACTTGAGCTTGATTTATACTTCTGCATAAAATCTACGTACGTAGGTACGTGGAGACACTAACCTACGCCGTAGCCTGACGTGCACCTCTCGAAAAATGTAACTACGCTCAGCCGTGGCTTGGTAGCGTTGCATTTCCCCCTACTCATTTCCTGCTACAGATTTCCCACCGTGGTCAGAAAGCACAGGGGAGACACTTTGTTTCTCTCACTATGACTCTAGAGTCACTACTCACTCTGAAGCTAATCGCCATCAGCACACACCAACGTACAAGTATAAACATCAGGCCACTTACGTAGGCTACGGCGAAAGCTCTGCGTGGAGCCTCCGCACAACCATAAATCAAGCTTTATATTTTTTACTCAGAGGAATACAGAAAGAGCACAAGTCTGAATAAACAGATTTAGTGTGCAGCATTTACTGTGTAACTATGCAAACAAAGCATTTGCTATCTTCACTGATTTGTGAAACAATGAATCTTCTTAATTCTTATCTAATGGATTTATATTTATAAAATAAACTTTAGAATGCTAAGGCTCAGTGAATTTAATTCCATGGATAAGTTTAGGACATTTCTCTTATTAAGCCACTTTAAGCAGCTCTGCTGCTCAAAAAAGAAAAGTTCAACCAACAATAACAATCTTCCGATTGGCGTCATATTAATCTGCTTGACTGCTTAACTGTGCGGTAAAGGAAGTAAAACTATTCACTTCAGCATCCTATATGTGACAGACGGTGCCAGACACGAGCGCAGTGCAATGTGGCAGTGCAATGTGGCAGTTTGTGTGTCTGCGTGGTTAACAGTCGTGTCTCAAAGTGAGTGTGTTATTGACAGCTGTCACCTTCTCCATGAGCTGGCGAAGTTGCCTGCTGCGTGGGTCGCGGTTACACATGTTCTGGGCTGGTGCGACCACGGTACAGATACACTTCCCATCTGCGTCCTGTGCCGAGCTGTAGATCTGCCAGCCCTCCTCTGGGCTTGGGTACAGAGCCTGCAGAAACATGGAGACATATATATTAGACCAAGAGAAGAAACTGGTTGCTTCTGTCTGCTGTTGTTTATCTATGTTGCTACAAAGCAGGCTTTTCAAAATGCATGAGTGCAGACAATATATTTTATTCTGTCAGACTGTATCAACAGTAATCTGAAAGTGTTCCACCCTTATTAAACATTTCTAAAGTAATAGATGTATCTAATACTTGAAAGTGTTGTAGAAAGTGTTTGGAGAAAAGAAAGACTCTTTAATACATTCCATATCGTGATTAGTTGTGCCCATTCTGTCACCATACGTTAGCTGCAAAGTCATAATTTCTCCATGGCATTCTCTTTCTCTCTTGCAACCCTTTCAAAAGTTACTGTTCCCCAAAGGCAATTAATGGCAATTGATCCCTCCAACTACTCAAAATTACATGGAGTCAACAGAGAGAGAGAAAGTGAAGCCAGAGATTGACAGAGACAGGAGAAGGAAGAGAGAGATGGGGGATAGAAGAGTCAGAGGGAGAAAATAAGCAGAAATGGGTGCAGATTAAAGGATAATTCCGACGTAAAATGAACCTAGGGGTTAATAACATATGTGTACCGAGTCAAACGTTCTCTGGGATCTGTTTTCATGCTAATCGAATGCATCTCTCGAATGCATCGCAAAACAGGTAGTTACCTGTTAATGCTAGCTTTCGGGGCACTTGGTAAATCACTATTTTCTACCACTAACAAGACTCAAAATAGCACCACGCTTAAACGGTAGCATAATGAGGGTCCCTACATGCAAACCGAAGCATTGAGAACTTTGTAAGTGTACAGACAGTTTAGTAAAAAGATAGATTATAAAGACAGTAGCGTTCGTGTTTACATTCGGCCGCCATCTTGGATAACAGTCATGAGCAGTCGAACCACGAACGCTGTGCAACCAGTAACCAGTAACATAGCTCAAACACAGCGTTCGTGGTGTAGAATGTAAACACTAACGCTACTGTCTTTATAATCTATATAATTATATCTATTTATTATATAAATAATAATCTTTTTACTAAACTGTCTGTATACTTACAAAGTTCTCAATGCTTCGGTTTGCATGTAGGGACCCTCATTATGCTACCGTTTAAGTGTGGTGCTATTTTGAGCCTTGTTAGTGGTAGAAAATAGTGATTTACCAAGTGCCCCGAAAGCTAGCGTTAGCAGGTAACCACCTGTTTTGCGGTAGCTTGTTAAAAGCTAGAGATGCATTTGATTAGCATGAAAACATGTCCCAGAGAACGTTTGACTCGGTACACATATGTTATTAACCCCTAGGTTCATTTTACGCCGGAATTGTCCTTTAAGATAAGACAAAGAACATTGGTGGAAAATACACAAAGGGATGAAAAACACAACGGCATGACAGAGATAGAGTAAGAGCTTGATGGAGGATGAAGAAAGACAAAGACGAATGGGAGGAAAATGGGGGAAGAGGACGAGGAGGGATCAGGCCAGGCTGTGTCAAAGCAGAGCATCTAATAAGTTTGGACACAGAGAGGAAATGGAGCTGTTTGGGATCGATAATGCAGCCCCGTAACCAGTGGAGGAGGGGCGAGGCTGAAAGGGTGGATGTCTCTCTCTGACTAATCCAATCAAAAGTAGTGCTGTGTGCTCGCAAGCACATGCAAAGGCCTGGCCAGGACGACCCGTTCAGTCATGCTGCACCTACACACACTCGGCTTATAAAGCAAAATGTAATGAGAGCAGGAGCAGCCATTTAAGTGATAAAATTAAAGACCCATCCACATAAGTGGAAGGAAAAATCTGGAAATAAAATCTTGTGGCTCGGCTCGCTGCCACTCTCCTGCTTTCCTCTGACCAGTGTTGTGCTGTGCTCTTGTCTCCTTGGGTCGGGGGATCAGATTAAAATGTCTTGGGGGACAGGGGGACTGTGTGATTGGAGTGTAAAGTAGCAACCACCCTGAAAGCCAATGTGCTCACTGTCACATCTCGTCACTCCTGCCAATCCCTCGGCACCCTACCCCCTCTCTCCCTTTCCTCTCCTGCACTCACTGCCTTTCCCTCTTTTTCCCTCACTCTCTCAGAATGAGTGGATTTTAAATCGGACTTGCTTCAATTTACTTGAATTGTAGCCAACAGACTATAGCTACGTGAGGCACTTAAATGTGCTGTAATGTCAGCCATGACAATTGAATTATACATTCTTTTTTTTATTTGATCTCTTTCATTATTTATTTATTAGACTCTCTAGACTCTCTGAATGTAATTAAACTACGGAAGGAGTAATATTCTATTCACTTTTTCTATTCATACAGTATTACATACATACATTAATGATATTTCAGTATGACCGAATGACTCACGGTGGAACTTATTGGCACTCTTGCTAAAGTATTATTCTATTATTCTTAATATTTATGCACATTTGTGAGTCAGTGTGCAGCCAGTTCCTGCAGTGACTCTAGTCTTCACAGCAGAGCCTCCTTCAATTTCTTTCAACCGCATCTGACTGTTTATTTCATTCTGCCATTGCCTGAGAGGGAGATTCTTTTCCTCTGTCTGCTGCTCTGCCCGCATCTCACTCACTGTCAGGACTTCTGATTTATTGCAGCATGTGTGTTTGAGTGTGTGAGTGCTCATGTGTTTCATGTCTGTGAGCATTAATGTGTGTATCTGTAAATATCTGCTGGTGTACAAGAAGAGCATATACAGTATAAGTGTATTCTTACATAAAGTATTCACATGATGGAATTCCTACAGATTTTTGACAATGCATGCATTTGGACATGCATTTAAAACTGCAGCTCCACTACTGATCTACCCCTGAGAGGGTTTGTTTGGAAATCCCTGCAGCTGTATGCACGATTACTGCAGGACTGTAGAAGAACATATGTAATGGCAGCTACGATACTGTGGACGTGTTTAAGATAGTGGTGCTCAACACCACAGCATGGCACACCGGCTTCTTGTTACAGTTGATATCCTGTGGTGTTAACAGGTGGAGGTTAGCTTGCCTCAAACAGCAGAATCCACTTATGTTACTCACTCTGAGGGTACGTGCAGCCTCCTGCATTCAATTAAATTGTCTTATATCCATACATGTGGGGGATGTCTGCCTACGCACCAGATACTCACTTTTGGTTAAGTATTCTTGCGAAAGGATGCAAGTGGGCATCAATATTTCATACTGCTATCAGCCTGAAAGTGAGCCACAGTTCGTGTCACACAGATTTTTTATGATATGTTACATAGTGGCCAGTAATAAGCAATACATTAACAATTAAACAAAGTAATATTGGAGGCATGTCAGCTCCATTATCATAATACTTTCTTCATTTTCCAACATGTTTAAACTCATGCTGTGCTCCTCATGTGCTTTTTCCCTAGCCAGGAAGTTTTCACAGCATCACATCTCCTCCTCTCTTCATTAATGTTTCATAAATGCTGGGCTGAAATTAAGAGCTTATTTGAATCGGTTCCAATTTCATTACTACCCACCTATCCATTCTGCACTAACTTCCCCATTCTCATCACAGTGGCAGTTTTGAGAGCAGCAGGGAAGAGGTAGTTCTTAAATGCAAATGTGCTTTGTCCCTATATGCTTTGTGCCTGAGCCGTTGCATGGCGATCTATCAGCGCTCATATGCAACTGATCTCTCAGGGTGCAAGTAGTCAACTTGAATAGGTTTTTGAAACACTGGTTAATTGTAAATATGACTAAATCTCCTCTCTGCAGCAAATAGTGGGTCATTGACATTGGTTCATTTAACATATTGAGCACACCATGCAGCATCAGATATCTCATTAGTACTAGAAAAACAACTTCCTCAGTATCTAATGTTATACAGAATAATATTCAGGGTAAGCAGAGTGAAATGGATGTTTGCATACTACAGGCAGGTCAGGCCTCAGTGTTAACATTTGATAACATAACCTGTGCTATCATCGTCATTCAATCAGTGGCGGCTAGCTGGGGGCACTTCAGGTCTGGGGGATAATCCTCTCCTCCCAGACGCAGGCGGTGGTTTCAGGAGAGAGGAGGTGTTCAGTTCACTGTCCCAGAAATCCACCCATTAGATGTGAGGAATAAAATAGAATATGTAAGTGACAGATTTGAAGCTGTCACAGTCATGGCTGCCATGCAAAAGCCCATTAAGGAAGAAGACAGCAGCAATGAAAACAACAGGAAACCGCAGAGGGCATAAGGGATGAAAAAATCAATTGGGCTTGCTCACTAATGTGAACATTTCTCTTTAAGATTTTTGTCCTGTCCCTTTCGTTTGTTCCCATGACATCACATGTGACAGCCTAGGCTTATGAAGTCCCACCATCCACTGGTGGTATGTCTTCTAACCACAACCTCCCATTCTCCTAATACAAAAAGTATTTGAGATGAGTTACTGATAGGCGGAAAAGAAAGAGTTGTGGTTTTAGAAAGGCTGACGAGAAAGAGAGAGATGGCTCTAATTTCATCGAACTTAGTTCAGACGCTGCCCAGTTACAATGCTGAATGACAACTTTAGTTAAATCCCTGCTGAGAGTGGGACAGAGGAGATGAGATAAGAGGATGTGGCCATTACTAAGCTAAAAGCAGTAACCAAATGTGATTCCAACTTTCCTCCTCTGCCTCCTGTACGCTGCAGACAGTAGAGATCAGAGTCAGATCAGATAATATGTGTAGTTTAGAGGCAATTATTATGAAAACTAACTAACTAATCACCTCGCGCTATTACCTGAGCTTTAGTGATTAACAAAGTTCAGAGGGATTATCCAATTAGACATTCGAGCTGGTGGTATCGCTGTCAAGAGTTGCAGGATGAACTTCCTCTGGCATTTCATTAGACCGACTCTGGAGCTGGCTGCTGTAAAGTCAAAGCTAAATGAGATCATAAATCTACAGCTCCCTACTTCATGAGCATGACGGGAAGTCTATAATAACTTTCATAAGCAGCATGCAGAAGGGGCAAACAGGAAGTTATAAACCAGAGATATGGGAGAGAGCTGACCGCTACACTATGAAGTGAGCTTGCCATCACATCTGAGAAACTGCAACGCCACAGGGGACGGACAGTGTAAGAAGAGTAGAACTGAGATAAAGTTGTGTCGAGAGAAAGAAATAAGCATTTTAAGAATACTAAAGGCGTCAAGTTGAGATAGTCGGAGACAAAGGGTAACAAATTAAGGTGCTACCGATGTAATCCATCTCTTCTGTTTCCATCCCAACTTTGTTAATCCAAGTTCTACAGCTACACTTTGTTTTCCTCTCTCTCTCCCTCAGCAGAATTATGTTCAATGTAATTAACTTCTCTAAAATGCTTGTTCCCAGAAAAGTAGAAACATCTGTCCCTGCTACGCAAAGCTCACTTCTATCTATACTATGGCCAAACAATCAGAGCTCATTTTTCACATTTGTTGGGTATTGCTTTAATTGACCGTGCAAATACACACTCCCACTCTTAGGGATATAACGATTACCTGTGTAATGGTAAACCACGGTAAAAATGTTCTTATAAAATATAATTATTATCACGGTGGATTACCACGGTGTGGAAACCCTGTGTTTAATCCTTCCTAGCTTCATCTGAGTCTCCTAAAGTTGCCACGTCTCCTAAAGTTGGAATCATGGCGGAAGGAGGAGATGACAGCGCTCAGGACATTTATCAGCCTTGTAAAAAAGGCCATAGTAACACTTGCTCTCTCTCCTGAGATGATTGAACAATCAGTGACAAGAGTCATCGCTTTGATCTCCTGCCAATCACTCTTGCTCAGACAGGAGAAGGGGACAGCATGCAGCAGCTGTAAAACTTTTTTCTTTATCATTCCTTTCCCGGTTTCAGACTTGTTGAAGTGATGTGTGTGTAGCCCAGAACGTAAGTTAAAACTATTCTGTAGCTTGCTAAACTGTCATGGGTTTTACTGCCTCGTTAAAGCTACGTGTAGTCATATTTCAATGTGTTCTGCTACATAAGTTTAGCCCGTGTTACAACGTGACATTTATTTGGAGAGAGAGAGAGAGAGAGAGAGAGAGAGAGAGAGAGAGATATTATCACCTTGATAATATTGCTGTTGCTGTTTCTTATTGCATAGCTGATAGGTGCAGATTGTTTAATATTACTTGTGTAGCCACGTGTTGATATTCAGGTTGTGTTAGGGCAATGTGCTAGCAACGTGCAATCGCCAGTAAATAGACTAGCCTGTGGAGCCACGTGCTTAGCTATTAAAGGTGTATTACGCTGTTTTGTCTGTTATGGATATGTGTGCTGTAATAGATGTGGCTTATTCTCAGTTTGTGTTACTGAGCAATATTTTACATTTATGTTAATTATTACAGAGAAATGAATGTTCATATATGTTCATATTAAGTCTGATGCTTATTAATGTGCATTATTATTTGCTTATATTTCAGAACCACATCCAACTCCACATGTAACGTCAAATACAACTTCATAGTTAACTTCATGTTCGAGTTGTAAATAAATCTTCCTGGATCTACAGCGGGCCAGTGTTTCAGTAGCCAGTTTTCAATAGTATTTACAAGCCTATTGCCTATATTTTTGTAATATAATTAACACTTTTTTAAACTATTTCAGCTTGTGTAGGCCTATCAGTGCTTTCTGAACATATTGAACACACTTTTAAAAATACCGCGATAATACCGAAAACCGTGATCATTTTGGTCACTATAACCGTGAGGTTAAATTTTCATAACGTTACATCCCTACCCACTCTTCAAATGAACAATCGGTCAATCCTTCCAGTCCAGCTGCTGGCCTTTACAATACAATTCAATGAAGACTCCCAGTGAAGTCCCTGGTCTCTCCTGTGCCCAAGGACAACCGATTACCACAATCAGCACAGCATGGTTGCCATAAACTTATCATGCCCCTCTCCCTGCTGCCTCCTTTTTCCTCCCTGCTGCCTCGAACTCCCTCCCACTCCATCACTCCTGTGACTGCCACTCCTCCTGCGTGGTGTCCTGCTCGCTTTCCATCTGCAGCTCATTCGTTCCAATCCGAATCATACTAGAATGACAGTGGGGTTGGACAGATGCGTCAAGCACTCTTGTTTATGTGGGGGGCTTAGGAGTACTGTTGGAGAAGTGAGAGAAAATTACACTCACCTCTGCTCAGCGCTTATGAGCTACAACTTTATACTTTTTGGAACAGGCTGCTAGTGCCATGCCTGGTGGTGTAATGCATTTGGCATCCACTCTGTTGTTAGACGCTACAAGATAGCTCTATCACGGCAAGTGTTAAATAGAGGGGGGAGACGAGAGTAGCAGGGTAGCAAGTGCGAGAAAACACTGTATAAACTGTTAGAACAGTCAGTGGTTCAATGAACGAAATAGGATTGCAGAAGTGTGTGAATTGTAAAATCATCAAATTGCTTTTGAAGGGCAAAGCAATGATTCAGGCATAAATTCAGTTGGATTGAAATTACAGTCATTATTGCAAATGAACCATGCCAAAAGCCTGATTATGAGCCCAACTATAGAGTCTGGGATCAATACTGCTTTGTACACAGTCTGCAACACAATTAGCTCATGTATCAAAACAATTTGAAATGATATTACAAGATTGGCTTTCACTGTGATTCTGGCTCTGCACACCGATTCACATTGACTAGGTAGTAGAGGACACCTGTCAGGGTTTGAACTTAAATAAAGTTTGGTTGAAGGAAGCACAAATAAACATAAAAATAAAGTGCTGAAATAAACTTTTGCAGCTGTGTTTAATCTTTAATCCATAGCCAAGAATCACTCTTTACAATCGGCTTTATTGGATTGCAGTGGATGTGATAAAGTTTACAGTCCCGCACGTTGACAGACAAGGGTGACCCCAATCAGATTCTGAGCCCTAGCTCTTTGTACTCTGCCATTTGTTCCATGCTCCTTTTTGATGGTGAGAATATTTTCTTCACTCTTCTGCCTCACAGCTTTCTTATTTTAGATATCAAAGGGAGAGTCACCGCAAACACACACACACACACACACACACACACACACACACACACACACACACACACACACACACACACACACACACACACACACACACACTACTGTGCTGTCTTTCAGTGCGGTATTATGGGTATACAGCCACAGTATGTAAAGGTTTATTTTTGTATGCACATCTTACATGCACACATGAACACATAAGACAAAATGTATTTATTTAACTACTGTGCTACTGCGTTTATTTTTTATTTAAAAGTGCTATCCAGACTGAGAGAATCAGTGAGCAGGTACTTCTGAAGTGATTTTTGTCTAGAACTGTAAAGCTGACATCATCTATCTTAATAGACTTTCTACTTGTGGAGTACACCAGGGCTCAAGTCTTAGACCAATCTTGTTTTTATTATATATCTAACCACTGGGAAAACTTATTTGCAAGTATGATGTCTTTCTGACCATACTAAACTAAATGATGCCATGCATTACAGATATAATTTTCTTCCAGCTAAAGGCAGATAAAATTAAAGTTGTCATTTTTATTGATTAACATGTCGCAAAACAAATATGGCAGTGCCGCGGTGACTGTGATTTGTATGTGTTCTCTTTGACTTGATTTCAGCTTTAAAACTAAAAAGGTTTTTTTCTTCCACTTAAGCAATATTAACTATAGCTAACTGCAAAATGAATGCCAATTTTGTTAATAGATTAATAATTAATTTCTTATTATATGATTATAAATACGATTTTGTGTGTGCACAGCCTGGCAGGTCTGCGGTTTATCTTGGCTTGACCATCCTGTGCAGCCACACCAGTGTTAGAGTTCCAGGGTCTCTTCCGCCCATTAAAGAACATGGGTTTGCACTATCCAGATGTGAACAAGCATCCAGGCAGTGTTGTGCTCAGTGCCATCGCAGAAAGGCGCATATAAATTCAGTCAGCTGTGTTCTTGGATTAGCTGGTTAGAAGACAGGCACTGAAAGCAAGTGAAGCAGACTTTGAAAATGGCTGATGGGACAATATGGGATACAGCATGCATGAGTGCCAGGGTGGGGAGCAGCCATGCAATGGCCACTGGCGCACTAGCAACACTGTGTCACAAGACTGTGGCTAGATTGTCTTTGATTATAGCTCTAAATATTGTGTGAGTCATGACTGCTTCTAAGATCATCACAGGCGAATGTCTCATTAATAGTGATGGGACTTTCGGGCGAGGTTTTACATTAAAGTTTTATTCAGCATTGTGAGATGAGAGGAGATTATTCCTGTCTCAACGCGAAGACATTTCCCATCACAACAGACTGTTATACTGTAATAATTCCTGGCACAATCCAACTGGCTCATCAGTTTTGATGAAACTTTGATGAAATGAACTGCAATTGCATCCTTTTTCCTCCATTGGTTGTGAATGAGAGTTGCCTGAAAGAAAAATATCCACTCACAACTATGTATAATATTTTATTGTCTCCAGTCTTTTGAAATGCAAATGATAAGGCTTCCAGTCATGAGTCTTGATTAGAATGAGTTTACGGAAAAGAAACCTTGCAACATTTTTTATTCCCCTTTATCCTGAGCAAGATAAGCAAGTATAGAAAATAAATGGAAGTCTTATCCAGACCATACCCCCTGGGGAAAGGTGGGTGTTCAATAGGATTATATAGTTTAGTGCTGTAAATAATTTAAACATGCCTTAAACTCTGACATTGCTACAGAGATTAGATTGTGATTTTATCATCTTTGATGTTGTACTCAAAATTACCTGCCGAGATATGTAGGAGAGATAAAACCAAATTTGGAGCAAAATGCTTTTACTGAAATGCTTGACATTTTCACAAAGGTAACACTGTAAGTGCTAAGACGACCTTATATCCAAAGAAAACATTTCAACCTGACACCTCACTGCAACATTAAGGACATATAAAGCGGACATGATGTTTTAACGAACCGTGATCAATTATAACACTCTTCTTTAAACAGATGGACCTTCACCCCTGAGAAAAGTGCCAAAACATACTCAGGGTACATATTTAAACAAAAACACATACACGCAGGCATGCACGTACACACACACACACACACACACACACACACACACACACACACACACACACACACACACACACACACACACACACATCCAGATGGTCACAGATCTCTTGGGACGTTCAATTTTATTCAATCATTTCAACAGACCAAGGCATTTGCTTAATGGGTAAAGTGCCATAAAACTCACTCAGGATAGAGGCAAAGACAATCATTAACTGCTGATGAACCTGAAAATATCTCATTTATTTGTTGGCTTGATATTTCTCATTGTCTATCTTACCCCCTATTAGCACTCTGAGACAGACACATACAATTTGTGTGTGCATTAAACAGAAGAAAAACTTCTGTGTAAACAAAATTTTTATATCGGAACTTTTTTGTTACAAAACCCCTCCAATGCCCTTTCTATACCTGTATGACCTCCCTACATGCCAGTGTTTTATTTGAGGAGAGGAGGACTGAGAGGATTTAGAGACAAACAGAGCGAGGGACAAATAAGACATACTGTAACATTGTCTCAACCTGTCCGTCTTCCCCATCACCTCTGAATCTGAGCGCTGTCCTTCTCACCCTGGAGGTGACTGACAGATGTGATCAGCCTGAACATCACTCAGAACAGCTCTCTACCTCACGTCACCCTGGCAAAAACATATGATTTACCACAGCCGTCCTAACTGCATCCTCCGCCTCTCACCATAACTCACAGTCACAAGCCCACATTTTGGCATCATTATACTTGATGTGACTCACAAACCAACATGTGCATCATTGATGTTTGGTTGAAACATTGCTCTCACATGCATGTCTACCTCCATCATCTCTCTACTATTAATACATCATAGCCCTCGAGACAGAGTCTCGAAGTCCCACTCCCATATACACCACTCTCTGAAACCCCTCTGCTGTTTGTTTCTGTAGTTAAACATATAGACGCACACAAACTCACATGCTAGTATCTTTCCATTTCTTCACAATCTCCCTCTGTCTTCTGCTGTGTCACTCTTTCATCCTTCTTTCTTTCTTACAGCGAGAGCATGCACAGACAAATACAGTGCACACACACTTGCAAAAAAGCAAAGGAAGTCATACGCACACTGACAATCCTCTCCGAGGTGCCCCCTCTGGAGATGGTGGTCCCGTTGAGTCCCACCAGAGAGGGCAGAGTCTGAGACATCCAGTTGGTCACCATGGCCATGGTGCTGAGCACCGCCCCGATCTTTAGCATGGGAACACTCATGTTTGCTCCCTGTGGGGCCCCGGCGCAAACGGCCCTGTAGCCAGCCCTACCCTGCCCTGTCCTGGACCTCGGCTCCAGTCAAACCCCTCTCTGCTCCAGACAGCCCAGGAAGGGAACCAGCCAGTCAGCTTCTGCCTCAGCCAGAGCAGCGTTAGAGCCCCCAGAGCTGGTAAAGCACAGTTACCAGACTCACACACCACTGGCTCAGTCAAAGGAACAGCCAGAGACCGATTAGAGGAGAGCAGCTCACATCCAACAGCATCACGCTGGAATCTTCCCTCTCAGAGTAACTGCCTCAGCCTCACCCCCTCCCTCTCTCTCACTCTCTTTCCATCTCTATCACCTCCTCACTCTCCCCTTATCTCTCTCCCCCGCTCTCTTCCCCTCTCTTCCTCAAGATGCAGAGCTGCGCATTGGCTGCATCTCTGTCTCAACCCCTCCCAATCAGCATTTGCTCTGTTCTTGCCAGTCCTGTTTTGCATGCATATATCCATTCATTTCTCTTTCTCTGAAAGGCTTTTCTTTTTATTCTTTTATGACTCACATCTTGGTCTGTGTGAGTGCGTACATGCATTTCTGTGGCATGGAGATCAGAGAGAGACTGATTTCAGAGGGCTGATCTGTGCTCTGTTATGTGGCATGTGAGCCAAAGGCATCCCAGGCAAGGTAGACTGTCCTCATCACACTGGATGGAGGACTGGGGATGAAAAGGGTTGAGTAGATAGATGGTTGGTCAGGGATGTGAGGGGGAGACATGGGCAGCAAGGTATTAATGTGGAAGAGATCCAGCTCCTGCCAACGGCTGCTTCTGACAGCTCATCTGTCATTCTGCTTCATGACATATCTTAAATCAGCCTGTAGCTTGCACTTTTACAGTATCTTACCAACTTTACTCTGCCTGAGGCGTAACCATATCACTATCTTCAGCTACATGTCTTATTGACACTTACTGGTCCTTTTGCTATAAAACTAGTGCACAAGTTGAAATTTGGATGATGATTCAATTGACATAAGTGATGGAATAGATTAGAGATATCAAAACACCTTGAATGTAAAACTGATGAATAAAGCTTGAGTTTGTTCTTGCCTGGCTGCTATAGCCTGCTTTCCTTGAATAAGGGGGATTACGTGTTATTTTTCAAGTGATGCAGTTTTACCATTGTTCTATTGCTGTAATCCAAATGGCTTTAGCTTTACAGCACAATCACAGCAGGTAAGCCCGTGTCAGATATCTTACCCATCGCTTTGCTGCCTATTAGTGTCATATCACCTTAGGGACTACTGTATGTCTGGAGCCTAATTTGAGTTTATTTCAGGACAGATTTAAGATGTTTTCTGAAGTTTAGATTACAGCCTCCAAATCATAACTGTCTTAATTCGCCACTTAGCTCTACTGCAATGGCCCAGATGGAATGAGGGGTATGGGAACTGGCTAAAAGCTTGAACCCCTTCCTTGCAACAATTTCCGGCAAGGTACTGGGACACTGGCAGTGTAGTGTTACGCCCTAAACAACCATGAATAATGATGACAGAATGGCCTACTCAGACAAAACGGCCAGGTCATCTCCCTTTCTTTCCTGCTTCCTGGTCTGCTGACTTATTCAGTTTGTCAGCCATGGATGGGCTCCCTTCCCCACACAGTCACATGGGGTGAGTGATACAGGCTCCTCTGTGTGTGGTGTACTGTGAAGTGATATGAGAAGAGACAGCTTTCTGAGCCCCATCCAAAAAATGTCAGCACTCCTCAGCTCACCTGCTGGCTCCCAGTCACGCCTGGGTCTGCTCCTGTTTTTGCAGCGAGACTGACCCCGTGTGGTTACCAGTGGCATTGCACCCAACATGCTGCATTACACACAGCCAGAGAGCGAGCAAGTGTCTGTCGTTTGTTGTTGTGCAATATTGAAACTGGTGACAGGTAGTTGTCACTTTATGGGAGTGTGTCAAGGAGATGCTCTGTTTACTATCATACCGTTCAATTTCTAACAGAGATTTTAGTAAACGGTTCTATGCAGAGTAGTATACACACTCACAAACACACTGCTGCTGGTTTCTAAGTAGGGTTATGCCAATGTCCAGGGGTATGCTGGAAATAGACTGGAGCCATGTTAAGATAACATATCTATCATGTAATTACATTTCATAGGTGATTCCTTATTGATCTAGTTGGTCTCAACAAACAGCTAAACAAGTATATCTAATAGATCAATATGATGTGCAATAATAATGTGTAAACATTTATATTGAAATGATATTAATATATTTAAGGGGTTTTGCCCGCAAGCTTTGTGTGGGTGAGGATGCTTTTGTAATGTATCATACTGTGTATTTCCATTTGATGCACCGTCTAAAGAGATTGCAGTAATCGTCACATTCACAGGGTGGCAGCAAAGATTTAAACATGGATATGGATGTCCTTTACCCTTGTATCTATATTTAACCAAGCTCCCATACTCAGCCTCCTCAAAGAAAGCCTGGCACTGAAGTAAGAGGGCTGACTGAAAAAGAAAAATCATTCAAGATTTTGATTATTCATGCACCATCTTGGATAATTAATGAGACCACCCACCCCATGTACAGCTGTGGCCACTGTGCAAGAAGTAAGCTAGATAATTCACTGCGAGTAGAAATCAACAGCACATTGATATCTTAAATGTTCCCCCAGTGGCCCCAATTTATACAGTTTGACTGCCGAATTTCTTAGTAATGCCTTATGAAATAGACATTGAACACACACATTACTCTATACTAGTGAGGGCCCTATTTGACATAATGCATTTCCTAGCCCACAACTACATGCCTTACCCCAACCCTTACCTTAACTTAAAACCAATTCTTAACCCTTACAGAGCTTTAAGGACTATTTCATCAACAAAGGACAAGCCAGGATGTCCTAACTTTTCCATTTTTTTTTTTCATCACCTTGAATTGGTGCTCACAAAGTTGGAAGCAGTTTTAATGGGCCAGACGCTATGTGTGTAACTCTTTTTATGTTTAGCTTTTTATTGATCTCCAGAATAATAAAACAAGCTTTCATGGCCACAAAATAAACCAAACTGTCTTGTGGGATCATTAAATAAACAGGTGCAAAATTCTGATAAATATGAATCAGTCAGCAGACATATTACTGTAATATTACTATAGGGACTGTGCTCATGCACAGGTAGATTCAAATACAGTGACTTTGGATTAAGACTCTTATTTCTTTAGATGATAGATTATTACCACATCGAAAGAAAACCTTAAAGGCAACTGTTGTTTCCCCAGCTATCTTTATATTATTCTCTCTTTGTAATAGCAGTGTAGACAACTCTATTTTCTCTCTTGTTTGATGACAATGTTTTGTTTTTTTCTCAGAGAACAGATACGTTTTATTAATTTGTGCCAATTACAAAACGAGTGTGCAGGCTGCACCTGCTGAATGTATAATAACTAAAGCTATATAGAGGCCGGCCGCCATCAGACCCCCCACATCATGTCTTCTCTCAGAGACGTTTTCACCGTTGCACCCTTTTCTCCTATATTTCAAGGCGTCTTTTCATCTAAGACCATTGTTAATAACTTATGTATTTGCTATACCCATGTAGAGCGAAAATGCACCTGAACTCTTTCAAACTTTATATTTCTCTCACAGAGTGCAGATGCCATCTTTTGTAAAGTGATGGACCAAATAAAGGATGGGAAAAATGAGTGTCATAAGGACAATCTGCCATAGCTCAGAATTCCAGACTCTGCCAATCAACTGTCTAATCACAGAGTCTGTTGGCAGAACAAGCTTTCATTAAATATTAGCTAGGGAGGAAGTCAGCCATTTAACCTGTATTAATTTAATCCTTTTTGATTAATTTTCAAAGCCATTCCTCATAATTTCCACTCTAAAAATTGTCCAGCCTCATTTTCGCCGCTACTTTGCTCTGTCATTATCTCCAATTCTCTGTCGCTCTCTTTTGTTCTCCTTTTCTGTGAATTTTATTTAGCCTTTAACTCCTCTTACTCTCTCCCCCTCTCTGTTGTCTCTCTTGGCCCCTCTGGCAAAGAGAAAGAATGGCATCATATCATGTGTTTCTCCTTTACCCTGCATGTGTCTTAGCTTCAACTATTTCTGTCCTGAGCTCATACACTTTCAATGGTTATGGTAGCTATCTTGTCACACGCTTGGACTCAGATTTGTACTACATACTGGAGATATAACACTGTGGAACATCTACATGCACACATGTTGTGCAGCCTTTTTGTGCGTCCACATAGAAATGCCAACATGGCCTTGTGTTTTATCATAAACATCTAAAAAATATAAAGGGCATTTTTAATCAGTTCAAATGGTGAAAATGGCCACCAACTGCAGAAATGGCAGCATTTGTGCACACCCATGGATGGCAGTAGAGCGCTACAAAGCCCCGAGGTCATAGGGACAAGCTCTGGGTGAGATAACAATACTGGGGAGCAGAAAGCGGGAAACACTAGCCACATTCTTACTGAGCACAAACATGCAGCCAGCTACAGATTCCCAGCTGGAATACAGGACCAAATTACACCTCAGCTAATTACACAGACATCCTTCATAATGATGCAGAGCTGTTTGGACTGAGGCAGCGAGGCCGCACACAAACCGAGCCCCCGCCTGAGCTCTGAAAGATGCTGGAGTCATCCGGCTCAAAGAATACTGGCTATTTTTCTGAGTCATAATTCATTAATTAGATGATGGACATGGAGGCCCACTGCCTTCTAAATAGATCAAGATCAAAATCAGCTTAAACAAAGCGTGACCTCATTACTATGGCAACTATTTAAATGGCATAAATAGGCTGTACCCCAGGGTTCAGGCAGGCAGACACAGTGGTGTGCTTTCAACATGGAGTGTTTAATCTATTAACGGCTCCTGTGGGCCTTTGATTAGGGAAACTCATCTGGGCTTTTAAATTGTATAGTAGCGACTGAGACCACAGGAGGATTATAGAGTACACATGCATCGACCCCTGCATGCAAAAGTGCAGAGAACACATCCTATTGAGTTGAAAATGTTCAATATTTCAAGCAGTGAGCGTTAACCACAAATTAACCTTTGTCCCACTCTGACCACAGAGGCAATTGATTCATTGATGGTGATGATCATATACTGTCATGAATCATCACATGATAAATGTGGCTTGCATGAAGACACGGGAGTAGATAACCTTGCATGTTCAGTTTGCATCAACACACAGTTTTAGGATTTCTAATCTCCTAAAATACTATAAATGTGTTTCTGTGTGTATGTGTCTACATATGCGTGCATAGATTTGTTTGTGAGCCTCTCCGTATTTGTATCCACTTGCATGAGCCACACTTTCTCTCCACTGAGCTGTAAAATGTCTACAGTATCCTCTAATGGTGGTTGCCACAGTGTTGTGCAAGAAACCCGGTTGAGCTGTGACTTGCACGTAATAGACAGTATCTCGGTCACTACTGTATGAAACAATAGTAAGGAACAAAACAGAGGCTCAGCCCACTAGTGCTTAACTACTCTTTCCAGTGGGAACATGTGAGAAAGAAAATCAATATCGTAAATGTGTCTGCTTGGCTGTATTGACTGTAACACACCTAGAATATCCTGTGGTAAGTCCATCCATTTTCTTACAGTATAGACCGTAGAGCCCATCTAATCAACCCACACTAAAGACAAGTATTCATATTATATCACAAGGCAGGACTGCAGATCTGGGACCAAGACTCATGGCAGGCCTCTTGACATCCTCAATTTGTTTCTCAAAATGCTCTATAAGTACTAGTAAAGTGAAATTGATGAAATAGTATACAAATGATATTGTTTGATCGAGTATGTAGATGTCTTTACAGTCATTTTATGTTTCCCTTAAATCACTCAAACTGCCTTTTTAAATGACCCACCAGAGGGACAGATACAGTTAAAGAGGCTACATTGCAAAATTATTTACATGTTTGAAAAAAAAAAAAGGAAAGAAAAAATATCCTAGTTCAGTGTACTTTATTTTAGACGCTTCATGAGTATATTGCTGGAACATGCAGTCAAATTGTATTCATAGAAGGATTGATTGCTCCTGATTGCTCCCTTGATTACAATCTCAAAAGTTCACGGGGGCTTATGCATTATTATTTGTAGGGTGTTTGGTATGAATGAACAGTATATGGTTGAATATCAGCTCAATCAAGGACAAGCAGGGCACCACATTTTGCTTGAGGCTTGCTAAAGAAAAGGCCTGATCAAAGCAATAGACAGGAACTACATGTGGCATTCAGCTGCCATGCATTCTGCAGCACAGCATGCCTCTATCCACTGTTCTGCGCCTACTCATGCCAACAGTGCCTGCTGAATACAACTCAGTGCAGCACTAAACGTGCCCAGTTGAATTGCCCACACACACACACACACACACACACACACACACACACACACACACACACACACACACACACACACACACACACACACACACACACACAGAGACACATACGCCAATCACACACACAATTACTATGATCATTTCCTGGCTACATGACCTGATTACCAATATCCCACAAAACCCACTATTTTCTGGATCCATCCGCAGAAATCCACTACTGCATCCTGACATCCCCCCCCCCCCCCCCCCCCCAGGTAATCAAACATTCTCTCTGTTGCATAGAGAAAGCTATTCCTGTAAATGGAGTAATTACTGTCAGCAAATTGGGAGTCTTCCGTCTGGCAGAAAGGTAGCTGAGGCTCAAAGAAAGCCTGCTAATTAAGACTGCCCCCCCATGGCCACTCTCCTTTTCAAAACGCCCTTCACTGAACTTTTGGTTCTGGCCTTGCCACTATCACCCAAAATAACTGAGTTTTTTCATCCAGTAACTTGACTTCTGTTGAGTGCTGGAAACCTCATGTTATTTCTTCAAATAGCGGCTAAGAAAACACTTCTATTTCGGCATGCTAATATTTACAAATCTGTATTAGGCCTCTACTGTATATTGAATATAGCTGTTGCTGCTGAGAGCATTTTTAAATTTATTTCTGCACTGCTGGAGTTGAGTGCCATTCCATTGTCTTATTACTGTAATGGCAAAGTGCTTTGTTTCATTAATGGTGTATCTATCTTTACCTGCAGAAGAGCTGAGATCTAATCTTAGATCCCATGCACCTAGTGTTATCAGATGACTAAAGAGACAACCAGTGGTCAAAGTGTCTACGTTTTCTTATTTGGTCTCTGTCTGAGTCATTGTTTACAAATGTCACCCAGTCACAGAGTGAAGGTATCAACAGGATTAGCTAACCACTGTGGTGGGCTACACAAGAGGAACACAAGCCAAAGAATAACACAAATTTTAGACTAAAAGGTAATAGAAGAGACTGTGATGTTTAGGAGAGGCAGAGAGAGAGAGAGGCAGCTAGAGAAACCGATTAAAGAGAGAAAAAGGACGGGTGATGCATTTGAAACTCCCTGAGGTGATGAATTTACATCTTGTCTGTTTTCTGCCACGTCTGCAACAGCGAAACTAACAGGGCCAGAGAGGAGTGGTGAGATCCTGCCAATTACAGTCTGGTTGACTGAGAGTTTGCAGCAGCCAATTGTGAAAGGAAATCTTAATGTTGCTGCGCTCAACATGGTCAGGAGCAAACAATGACCAGAACCCATTAGCTGTAACTGTATATTAGTAATGAGGGGACAGGACAAGCCTGCAGTCGTGTGTCCAGCTCCTTTTTCCGAGCTCACACTGAAGCCTTCATTTGTATCCTCTGTCTTCCAATTATTAATGCTCAGAGAAGCTGTAACATTTAATTAGAGACACATTATTAGTACAACACAGGCACAGTGTGCAATAGAGAGAAATCCCAAAACGGCCCCTAACTGAATATTACATATTTTATGGGCAAAAATGGTTAGGCCTGGAGAAACAACAAATTAGCTTGTCATTGTGTGCTTTTATTAACTGTTGCCTTGCTGGTGGACAGAGTTGAAACAGTTATTAGTATAAATAAACAGTCTTGTGTTAGCCCGTGTTCCTTGTTCCTTCCCCTAACACTCTGCCGATGATTCCAGCCATGTAATCTGTCTCGGCTGCATTGTCAAGATGAGGAGCCGCTGATCCGTTCAGTGATTAAACAAACAAACAGACAGGAAAATATCAACAAACTTGAGAAAATGAGTATACAGAGAGAAAGAGAGGGCCGTATGTTGCATATTATAAAGGGGTAATGTTCTGTAGAGTTAGCCGAGTGTGAGATGAGAAGTATTGTGAGTAGGTAGGTGTTGGTGGGAGGAAGGAGGAGAGGCAGGCTTCTAATGGTAAAGAGCAGCCATAGAGTCTGGTGCTTTACCACATGGGGGTTGCATTGGATCATCAGGCTGGATCTCTGTGCAACAGATGCCGTGTTCAGCAGGTACAAGGCAATAAACTATATAGTGAATGAATGTAGTGACAAACCTGCATTACCAACCCAAAATGTGAATCTGTGTTATACACAGACAAGCAGCTGCTGTGTGGATTTCTAGAAACAGTATGACTGTGTCTTTGTCTGTAGGATTCTAGTTGATACAGCATTTGTGCAGCATGCTCTTCACTCTATGCACGACGCAGATCTACAGTATCTAGAGTGCTTAATGATGATATTTGTGGATGCAGCCTGAGAGCTACGATATCAGTAAGGCCGTCCCTTGCATTAATATTCCATGCAACACAGGAGGGAATTAGTGATAATTTTCCCCTTAAGGAGGCGCTTCCTTTGCTAATCGTTAGCATAAATATTTTCATTTGGTGTCTTTAAGACATGACAGTCTACGACTGCACTGCTCATTTCCCCTGGGACAAGTCATTGTTGACTATTGCCTGATTGCCTCTGCTAAAATGGACCGATAACAATTAATTCAAAATAAGATTCAACCTCTAAGCATTTGGAGATTAGAATGACAGAAATACCGTTTAATAATGAGTTTAAGAGCATAACATATTCTGGGGACATTTCTGCCACCCACAGATTAAATCACTAGTTTGGATTTGAATGACACCTATGCAAGGGACCTCTCTGCAAAACCACTGTGTGTTGGTGTTAATTTGACAGGGTTTATATATGAGGAAGATTCTACCCTTGCAGTCAATAAAAATCTGAGATTTTTTAATTTCCTTGCTCTCAATTTAGTGGAACTTCCCTGAATCAACAGATTATACCCACGTTTATTTCACAGTGTAAATGTCTATCACTGTTCACATGTTCAGGGCTGTTTTGGAAAGGATCAAAAAAGATTAAAGGATGGCAGCTGCAGATATCCATCCAGAACATACCAAGTAGAAAAATGCGCCCGACAAGTGAAAAGTACTCCACTGAAGATCCCTCCACCAGCTCCCTGCATGCTGTTGCTTTCACTGAGAGGAGTAAGAGATGAGAGCTCGGCCTGAGAGGGCCAGTAGCCTGAGGCACTAAGGCTTAAAGAGAGACCTCTCCTGAATACCTATTCATCACATCGCCATTAGTGTGGCTGAAGCACTCAGCTGTGCTGCTCAAAAATATAACAAGGATTACTGCATTGGATCCTGTAGCATACTCTGACATGATAGGACTATTGCTGTTGCCTGATTTACAGCGAGTCGAGACTTCAACCCGCTTGCTTTTCTCACCTTGTGATGCAGCAAGATGCAGACATATATATCTTGCTACACATCCGCATGCACACCAACTCAATATCAGATAAACAAGTGCAGACTCTAATCGTCATGGGAGCAGGTTTTTATCAGAGCATGACGTTTCTTCTCTCCCCCCCCACAGAAATGCCACTCTACATCATTTTCCTCTCTCATCTTGTCAACACTTCATCCTTTCTTCCTGCTGCTTCCTGTGTCTCTCTTGCGACAGGATGCACATGCCATTGTTTTGTCACGGTCACGGCCGTATTGATTAAGGGATGTGGAGCTAATTAAAGACAATCTGCAAGGAGTGTCGGTGCCATTGAGGGGAATAAAATCATGGAGCAATAGGTCTCTAATTATTATTCTCCTTTTGGTTATGATGGGAGAGATAATAACCCTGCAGGCATAGTCAGAAGGCACTCTCTGTCTATTTCTTCCTCTATCCATGCCCGCAATCTCCAATTTTCATTTCTAGCAACTCCACTCTGTCTTTTCTTCTTTCTCTCTCTCACTTTACAACCAAGCTGCCCTGCTCAGCTACTCCACTGGGCACTAATTCAAACCCAGTCCACATCCTCTCACTTTGTAGCCGACTCTGACACTGCCCACCAACCCTGATCACCACGGCATCTTCAGTTCATAGCATCTATCAACAATGTATGTTCATGTTACTGAATGCATGTTATTTATGTATGGTATTTTCTGGTTTTTATTTGTAATGCACATTAGGCTTTTTTAATACACTACAACACTTTTCTTAGCTGTACTCAATAACATAATTTACATGCACATACAGTATGCATACCCATTGCCAAGAGTATTACTAAGGGACAAGAGCTTTCTTTAGAGTATGGAAGAAATACATTTTGTTCTTTGTACAGGCTGTGGCTGAAGATTATTGAAAAAGAAAAGGTGGCAAATGTTGCAGACTGAGCACTCGGGGCAAGCTCAAGGCTTTAAAATAGTGTTTTGTTTATATACTCTGTTAAATAATCAAAAGGGCATAATGGGCAATGGAATCATGGCACTGCTGGATACACAGGACTAACTCAAAAGAAAAGTTGCTTTCGACTAATATGCTTATTTAAATTCAAGCCTTCTGATCTATGAAAAATTAATGCAAAAGTCAGTGTGTTACATCATTTTCTTCCAATTTTGTGTAATCCGTCAAAGCTAGATTAGATGTATTTCGGTTAATTTCATCAATGCTATACATATGTCATTCCGTTTGACTTTTTCTCTAATATGATACATACTGAGTTCTCTAGTTGTGACTCCTACTTCTAAATGTGGTGTTTGCATCCCGTAATACACACTGCTGTGTCTGTGTGTGTTTTGTAGACTTGGAGAAATCCCAGGGGTTTAGAATCAGGCAGCATAATGTAATGTAAGCTGGTGTTCCTTCCACTGGAGTATCTTGTTATCTCCTCTTTCCTACATGTAGTTTCTCTATCAAAGGACCTCTCTACCTTGCTCATCGTGGGACTGCAGAGAGCAGCTCTGCCAGCCTGCTTGATATGCAGCAGTGTCTGGTGGCTGCTGGGCTCTTACGCCTCCCTGACTGGAGCCTTTAAGCCTTGGCGCAGTCAGAGAGAGCCTCCCTTATCAATGGCCCTACTGAGTGGCAGTGACAGTGCCACGTGGAAAACACATCGATTAAATGGTTCCTCTTGCCACCCGCTTCTGCCGCAGCACATAGCTCTCATCCTTCATTCCCCAAAATGAAAGCCCTGTAATTGAGTTAGCTTTCAACATGGGAGCCAACACTGTCACACTCACACATGGTGGCGAGAAGAGAATTCTCTGGAATGAAGGTAGCAAGGATCATGTGAAATAGGAGGAGAGGGAGAAAAAGTTGAGAAAAACACAAGAGGGAGAGAGGTAGTGAGAAAGAAATAGCATTAAGACAGTCTGAGGAGTTCACTCTTGCACTTTTGTATCACCTCTCATTAAGTCTATATCCATCACGTTCCACTTACGGGATTGCTCTGGAGACGCCGGAAATTACGCCGGATGTCACTCGTCTCGGCCGGATGTCCATTACCTTCCTCTTTCTTTGTGTTGCCGTTCTAAAGTCCGGTCGATTTATGAGGACTATGGTTAACTGCTCCTCAGATGTCTGCAGGGTAAATCCAGACAGTTAGCTAGACTATCTGTCCAATCTGAGTTTTCTGTTGCACGACGAAAACAATCTTTGAACGTACACGTTCCACCAAAACAAGTTCCTTCCCGAGGCTATTTTGCAGAGGCACCATGGCTCCGTCCAATGCTTTGCACAGCCCAAGACAATTGTGATTAGTTCAAAGAAATGCCAATAAACCAGAGCACGTTTTTCTCCCATCCCGTAATGCTGTGTGGACTCGCCAGACCCTCCTCCGCAGCGCTCAATGTCAATTGCTGCATCAGCTCTCCATAACATATATGTGAGCAATCTGTAATTAACTAGGGCTTTCGAAGGTAAAACTATGCTGACTAAAACATTTGACAAACCCTTTTTTGAAAGGAAACAAGATTTCCCGGGAGTGTGGTGTGTTGTCCAGCCATGTGGAGGCAGAATCTATGTCTGTTGTTTGAGAATGCGTAACGCTTTCTGATATGGCATGTGTGTCTTCCGATAAAAGCGAA
The DNA here is from genome assembly GCF_031162955.1 of Sander vitreus. NCBI lineage: Eukaryota > Metazoa > Chordata > Actinopteri > Perciformes > Percidae > Sander > Sander vitreus. The sequence goes on from NC_135869.1 coordinate 15,712,520, forward strand.
GAGATGTGAAGAGCACCGCTCAAGTAGCAGCTTGCCCAATCTGTCTTATGAAAGCTTTTGTATCAGAGCAGGAAGAGGAGCTCTAGGCGCAACAGCCATATTTATATTCCAATCTTCTACACAGAAAACCCACATTGCCAGGCTCATAAAAGATTCATCGAGCAGGGGAAAGCAAGGTCGTACAAAAAACTGGTCAGGAGGTGCCTACTGCAATGCAAAAAAGAGCAGATGGACCAAAAAAAAAAAAAGATTGGGTAAGTCCCACAGTGGCAGTTACTAGGGTAACGCGTGTTGCCCTTATTACTGCTGGTGGCAGTGTGTCGAGCATTGACCAGATGATCAAGCGTGTCTGCACTCTAATTGGCATTCAATTGTCGCTCGAACTATAACCTACGACAGGCTTAACAGCCTTAGCCATGTTTGTTGGTATTGATTAAATGTGTTGTTTTTCGCTCTTTGTCTGTTGTGGATCCCATTGCTGACATGTTTTGTGAGGGAAAGAGCAAAGGGGAGAGAAAAAAGACAATGTGTGTGCGTGTGAAAAAGAGACTGCGTTTGCGCGCGCATGTGTGTGCCTGTTCTGGGTGTTGTCAGAGAAATGTCACTCTTGCTTAGAGTCACAGACATAAACCTCTGGGAGTCCTGCACCCTCCAGCACACTCACACAGAAGAAAAGAGAGAAAGTGGGGGAGAGCATGCAATATAGGGATGATATTCATCCAACCAGTCAAGTTGATCCATCCATACACCGTTGACAGCAAGCATACAAGTAACATCCTTTACATTATACTAGCACACAGAATAGTTTAAGAAAATATTTGTCAGTCATTGTGAAATTGTCTGGAAGAGAGAATTAGGGTCAAAAGGCGACACAACAGGCTCAGAGGACACATGTAAATCTACTTTTCTTTCCTCGTGCGTGTATGAAAAAAATAATCAGTCCCTGAGTGTGCAGCTGGCTGCTGGTTAGCTGCCAGGTTAACCATGTCTGTATAAATGAGAAAGCTCTAACAACTGTATTCAGTACTCAGTCCCAAAAGACCTTAAAGACCTTTCTAATGACAATTATAAGCTGCCCTAGAGTCAGCCAGCTCAGTCCATGGGGTCGCTAATGTTCATTTTAGTACAGCAGGCCGCTGGGTTTTCAACAAGACAGAAAACGGCAACAGAGGTCATTTAGAGCCCACACAGCCCTGAAGCATAAGTAGTGGTCAGTCTGTGGCTCTGAATGAGTAAGTGGTCATTTAAAATATGGACTAAATACCAAGGTTACCAGACTTTCCTCTCTGACTTTGACAATCCCAGTTACAAGCGAGTGTCCCATGTCCTCTGCAAAATACTCAAATTTGCAGGATTTCAACAACAAAGCTTAACAAATCAGAATCATGCATGGGATCTGGATTCGTCTGTAGGAGTTTTAATTAGTGGGGAGTGTCTTAGACTTTATATTAAAGCCTGCACTTTTTTTTTAATATACGGTATGACGATAATATCACAGTGTTGTTTATTTCAATAGGAAGGGCATGTGTGTTTGTGTATGTACCCATACGGAAAAGGGCATTCCAGCTGGAAAGGTAAAGCCATGCTGACACATCCTCTATACCTTAGGGCAGTGGTTCCCAACCTTTTTTCCTTGGCGACCCCCTACTTATGTCATATCATTCTATGTGTTAACCAATTACTACGCAGACCGCTGCCTGCCTTCGTGCCCCAAACCCATGCACTGCAGTAGTAAAATCAGTCACCCATTACACCCAGGGCCGACCGCAAAAAAGCTCACTGCCACCATCATCATACGCTAATATCACCCCTGTGTGAGTCATGAACAGACCACATTTAGAAAACTGACCCAGAAACAGGTACAGCATCATCAAAAAGCAAAACACTCATACAGGCACACAAACCTCCCTGTCCATTAAAAAGCACACATGCTATCCGCCACTTCTTTTATCTACCACACAGACACACACTGTATTTTTGAGGAAATTGTACAGCATTGATTTGCTTTAACTCCGAACCACAAACTCACAAACACTTTAAACTAGTCAACCTCAAAACAAAGTCTTACCTCAAAAAAATAATGTTTAACCCTTTGAGGACCAAATGTATGTTCTCAAATGGCAGGTGAGTCCCCACAATGTCCCTTTGTGTTCTGATTATTTGTTCCTACTACTTCATCTGATGATGAAGCAGCGGGCAACATGAAAGCTCATCAAACATTAAGATGAGGGAGTGAACAGCAGACAGCACAAAGGCTCAATAGCTCTCTGTGCTCAGGTCCCCTTCTTAAGCAGCATCGCTTTTATGAAACAGATCTCTTTTACAGTGGTAAGATTCTGACTCACACAATGTGGGATTATTGTCGTGCACTGATTCAAGCTCTACCCTAATCAGTCATGACACAAGCACATGCTATTCAATCTCTTCAAGCAGCACTGAATCAAGCATAATGCAACCTCATTATCTGTGGATGATTGTGAAGCGGCACCTTTGTATATTAATGGGGAGTGCATGAAGGTGGATGCAGGCATAGTGGCTAATCTAACACGGCCTGCTCACTTACTCACCCACATAGTTGTCGAGATGATTGTTAGTGACTGACAGGCAACACAGAAATTAGGTTATGTGGCTTATCTTATTTAACAGAGCAAGAAACACACGCTTCCATATTATTGACATGTATTAGAAAAATATGGCTCATATTATAGCTATACTAGTGTACTTCAAATGTTAACATTATTAAAATGAATGTTGCGTGAACTGCATGCAGAATATGTAATGTCCTCGTATTAGATTTAAAGTTGTATCTGTGTGTTTCAGTTTGACCTTTCAATGGGCTTGTGTGGTCATGCAATGTTAGTAATTCAGACAAGCACCGGACCTGTCGTAGCATAGCAAGGTGATTTTAACAGTTGAGTGTGTGTCTTTGCCTCACACTAGCAGATTTACAACCCTGCTCTCGCAGCTTTTCATTTGTTTAATTCTCTCGGTGGAGGTTAGGCTGCTGCTTGGCAGAGCACACTCTGTCCAGCCTGCTACCTGGTGTCCTTCCTCCTGGGAAACATCTCTGTTCCTTCTTGCCTGTCATCTAGCTGCATTCCTCCATATTTATAAAAGCTTTTAACAGGTAGGCTCACTGATAATAATAGCAGAGGGGACATTTTAGTATATATTTTTTTTTTTACAAGGTTTGACAAGCTCTAATGTTTTGGTAGAACTGCTGTGTAATAGGCTTTTGGCATGGACACAAGGACATAAATTTACCACAAGTGGCTCGATTATAGTCATGTCTGGGGGAGGGCTTTTATTGCTATCATGCTGCTTTGCTCTCATTGGACTGGCACCAGGAAAAGAGATTTTTGGCCAAAGGGTCACTGCCAGGTTGGTGGACTGTTTAAAGCTGTCTCAATTGGACATTATCCAATCCAGCTGCTTGTCCTGCCTGACTGATTGAGCTGAGGTCTGTCATTGTTGTCCTCACAAGCAGAGACACTGTACTGTAGATAGCCTAAGCATTAGATCAGCTAACTGCTTCACGTCACTTTGCCTGTTTGTATGTGGAATCAGACCTAATATATGCCAGGTTTGTTCATAATTCTGACATAGCATTGTCACAGAGCACACAGAGCTTTTAATGTTGCAGCCCCGTCCCTCTGGGACACCCTCCCTGCAGATATCGAAAATGCTACATCCCTGGACATTTAAAAAAAACTACAGCCTACAACCTCCCTTAGCTTAGCCACTGTAATTCTGTAAAGTGTCCTTGGGTTTCATGAAAGGCGCTATATAAATAAAAGTTATTATTACAGTATTTATAGCTAAGAAAGTCTTCTTATCACAGCTACTGTTTCAGTTGTGTCAATAAAACCATCTCAATTCAGTGACACTTCTGATTGCAGCACTAAAGTACAGCACTGTATACAGTAATTCGCTCAGAGTAAATAAACTAAACGTCCGTGCCAAATGATGTTATAAACAGCAGTGTGATTTACAAGTGCTCTCTCCTTTACACTACTTTTAGTTACAGTACAAATCGACCCTGGCTGGGTGAGTTTCTGGTGCAAACATCACACCAATCTAGAATGAGGAAACAACTTAACGAGGTCCTAAATGGTCTGTTCTTACTGATTGTTTCTGAGTCCCTCTGAGAATGACAAGCAATTATGTTTTCTCCCCTACACACAGAAAAACACTAAAGCAGGTGTTCATTTCCATCACTCTCAGGTGTTCATTTCCATCACTCTCAGGTGTTCATTTCCATCACTCTCAGGTGTTCATTTCCATCACTCTCAACCATGCTAGTGTTGGGAATCTTCGAGGCCAGACATCTTAAACCAATAACTCGCTGCTCACTGCTCCAGTGGGACAACACAACAGTTTTTGCCTCCAAACCTGAATGTAAATCTTTCACGTACACAAAACAATCTTTATACTTGACAACTTAAGCAGAAATCGAGTAACTACAGAAAACGATACAAAGAAATATGTTGTCCCCTTAACCAATATTACCTCACCTTTCAGTTAGGCTCCAGCAAGCTTTTTAAATTGGTTTGATGGTTGGACAGGAATATTAGTGAAACACATCTTTGTGATTTACAAACATTCTTCTAGCATTTGAGAATTTGGCTTTGGATCTAAATAAAAGTCTTTGTTTTGAACAAATAAGTTAATATTTATTTATTTATTTATTTATTGATAAAAGGGGATATTTCACGAACACAGATTTTTCTTGTGGTCTTTATTTGTTTGTGTTTAACACATAAACATGTCTGATCATCTCATTGTTCACATGATTTTAATTCACCACAAAATCCAAGTCTACATACACTAAATGGAGCATCTTCTACTTCCAAGATGAATTAGGCTGTGCATTAGAATTTCTGCTGTTGCACTAAATTTACATTCTGAGCAATCAATACTAAGCCATTAATATTTCCCAGACAAATGAAAAGATGCTGAGTTTCACAGAAAATTATGCCAACATACTGTCATGTCTAACTCCTGACTGATTAGAGTCATTACGTGCCACTTTTCATGCAATATTATTTTATATTTTGAAAATAATTTTCAATTTAACAAGGTTTGCATCTTGCAGAATGATTGTTAGCGCACATTTCTCTGAATGTCTGGTACTTTTAGAGGAGATGAGTTGCCTTGGGTTCATTTGAAATTATACTTTATTTTATATATTATATTATATATCTTCTATCTATATCTTTTTACAGTTTGTACAAGGTGCAGTACACTGTATGTATGGGTGTATAGTAAATGCATTACTTATAAATACACACACACACACACACACACACACACACACACACACACACACACACACACACATAGCAGTGTGTCCTGTCATGCATGGCTTGATGTGCACACCACAGCAAGACATCTGTGCCAAGGTGAAGCAGGTGCCCATCTGTATAAGGACCCCTGGGCTTTATGGGTACTTAACAAACCCATGCAGTGAACGAACAAGTGCGTCTGTCTCATTAAAGCCCTGTAAATATTTCATACAGGCCTGTACTGAGACTGTGACGGAAAATATGTGAATATCTCAACTCCACTGGTTAGGAGTGTTACCCTCATTGTAGTAGATCCGCAAGAAGTCATCAATTCTTTATGTTTGCCGTGCAATCTTAGAGAGACTGGTAGCGTTATATTTTCTTTCAGACCTTTAAATATTTAATGTAAACACTTACAACAAATTGCTCCCTAAGGCCAATTACAGTATGAACCCACTGAAGAAGGGGTTGCGATATCATAGTAAGTCATCAGCTACATTTTCCATGTCACATTCACAAGTGTTTTACAGTGACATTTATTCCTCTTCATTTATTAAAGAACATCCATAGTGCACTGTGGATGTGTGTAGCATAGACACGTTGTGGGATTTGCTGTTTTTCACTTGAAGTGTTAGAATAAGTTATAAGATTTGATTCTAGGTTAAATTAGTTATTATGCATCAGGGAACTTAATAACTTATTTAATGTAAAGGAGGTCCAAGAGGCACATCAACACGTCTTCATGGTTCATTTTGTCGTGCAGCTAGGGATGTGTTCAGTGTGACTGTTACATCAATTAGAGCCCACGGAACTCCTGCACCTCGTTTCAGAATGAAATCAATTGTTTTTTTTAATCTAATACCATCTGTGCTGCACAAGTTATACTTTGAACCTGACACACAAGTGTACAGTACAGCCTGTTCATCAGCGTACATCCTGTAGGCAGAAAGCATGTAGCTTCTGTTAAAAGTCAACTGTAGTGTCCACCTGCCCTGTAGACATGGTATATAAAACACTAATGTATGTTGCAACATATGGCCTTTACATGTTACAGCATATTCCTCAGTAAGATACATTTGCAACAATGGGCCACATCTTATTTGAATATATCAAAGGATAGACAGATGTAACCATAGACAGTTTGTGTGAAAAGTCTACCAAACCCAAAACACATAGGCCTATTAGCTGTATTGTTTAGAGGCCTTAGAGATGAAACACCTGGTGAGCGACCACACTGTATCCCAACTGTTACTTTCATATCTTATATCACTTACTGTTCATAAATAGCCTACATTGCTGTTTCATTTGTTTAGCATCCTTTTAAATTTACATTTTTTTGTGTTGTTTTGTATAAGGCCCTGCGATCTGTTTGGTGGCCTTGGCCAAATGGTAACACTCCCCGCCAACGAGGCAGGCGCTGTCTGTGGTGCTACATTGACTCAGACTGACTAACCGAAGGCGCGACACGGCGCTGTGCGTGGTCCTGAATATATTGCTGCATGGAGCTAAAGGTGCGAACCGGCGCCGTCCAACAAAAATGATCGGATTTCATGCACTCCTAAATAACAGCCACATAGCAGCTACTTTATAAGCAGACCTTATACTTTCTAAGCTGTCATGGCTTATGCTCAACACTACATGTATGCTGACCAGCTGAACCCCTGCAAGTTCAAATGTTCGTGCCTTAACTGAAAGCTTTTCTGGGTCAAATGATTTGCCGTCCTTCACTTCAATTTACAACTGTCACATCAAAGCTTGTCATTTTCACCAAAGGGACGCGGCTTTACTCGAGTGTCATGCACTACAGCACGCCAAAAATCTGCAGGATCTACAACCATTTGTTGGAGCGGCTCTGAGGCGATCCTAATTACGCATGGCTCGTATTCACAGCCACAAATCACACATAGATACTGTAGACAACGTGTCAGTGTTGCCGTTCTTTCAGCGTAATCAGCGCGATCGGTCACAGTGTATCTCGCGGAGCCCCTGGACCTGTGTCAGTGATGGAGAGTTAAGGTCGGTAAAAAAAAAACGACCTCCGGGCCGGGCATCAAAGGTATCAGAAATCAATTATAGCCTACTGTCAAGGGGACACGTTACTTCATATTCTTACTTTTCCCTTTTGTCGTCACCATGTAACCATCATGTATTCCACTCATTGTAATTCATACTACAAACTGCATCACGATTTATGTCAGTCTAAAAATGTGCATGGCATCAATTCCAGGAAAAGAAACGGCAAGTGAGTCAAGTCAAGTTCAGGTGGATTTACCGTCAACTGCAGCTCTGCTTAGTGTCATAGCTTCCCTGAAGTTTACCTCGGCTACGTTTTCCTTGCTTCTCATTAGCACGCTAGGTTGCAAACTAATACCTTCAGAAGAACAATAGCAGTTTTCCTATTTAATGCTGCAACATGCATACAGTCTTTGCACTGACTTAACATCATATCCCCCCCTTTCATAACTGTGATACAGCTCTTCTTAAGGCATTGGTTCTTACTTAAATTATCTATATTTCAGAATTCATTTACAGGCGCTCAGCACTGCTTTGGGAACTTTTAAATAATGCTTATTCATAGCTTGCAAGCGTTTGTGCCGGAGTCCTCACCTCACAGTGCATGACAGCTAACATCACAAGCAGGAACATGGCACTGAAGAGATGCATCCTAGTCGAAATGATAGCGTCCCAGCCGACACCAGTTCCCGCAGTTCTCCCCCCCCGTTATTGTCCCTTACTGGGGCGGTTTCTTCAGATACAGAGGGATTCCTTTAATGCTGTGTCGGCTGTGCGCCCCCAACCTCATCACCAAGACGCACGGCAGCCCTCTCTGGCTCGGTAGCGACCAGACGCGTGTCTTTCGTGGAGCATAGACTCTTTTGCGGGTAGCGAAAGCAAAACCTCCAAATTTCCCAGCGTGGAAAACTCCTCCGATAATGTATTCGGGCGAAGCGGACAGTCGGCGGTCCCCTCCTTCCTGCAGAATAACTGCAACTGAGCGAGAAAGAGCGGAGGAGAGTCGCAGAGGTTGGAAGGTGACTGCTGTGCTTGCAAGGTGCGGACGCTAGGAGCAGCACGGCTATGTGCCAGAAGCTCAGTCAAAGAAGTACCACTCTTTGACGCAGCCAAGCTTGGCCGTGCGTGCGTGCGTGTGCAGAGAGAGAGAGAGAGAGAGAGAGAGAGAGAGAGAGAGAGAGAGAGAGAGAGAGAGAGAGAGAGATAGCTTCCAGTGATAAAGCTTTTTGCTGCACAAAATGTTTCCACTACAGTGACAGATACCTCAAGAAAGAGCTGACATTTAGCATTTATAATGTCTTCCTGCTTATAAGCCCGATGGGGAGTGATAGTGCATTGTAAAAGATCGAGATAGTGAATGTCAAATCCACATTAATGCCATTAATTTAGCGCTGACACATATCCAATTAGAAGATGCCAAAATAGAGGGATTCTCTGGGGTTTAGGGAAATGATAAAGATTATTCTAAGCCCAGTTACAATAGAGATAATGAATGTCTTTAGCAAACACGGATAATTAAATGATGGTTAGGCATTCTAATAAGTATTTTCCAGGACAGGTAAGATTGGAATTGGGTGTGCACAAAACCTCTGTATGTTTGTTTCAGTGTGTGCCTGTGATTCCCCTGCTTTTTTGGCAGGCTGTGTTTGGAGCTTTTGGGGATCCTGAATTGGGAATGAAAAAGATGTAAATGCACAACATGTCACCTGTGGTGAATCCCCTATAATGACTAACCAGCGTCAAGAAAGCTGAAACCACAAAACATGAAAAACACTGTTGCTGGAAAGAGGGTGTTCAGCTCTCCCACTCCATTTTCCTTTAAAGTAATTAAATTATTTCTAAGACCAGGAAGTGTCGGCAAGTTTCACTCTGCTATTCTGTCCAATAAACAAGGAACCGTTTTGACCGTATGGCATTTGTTTACAATATATGGTGGTCAAATTGGTCTCAGATGTCCTCAACTGATCTCAGCTAAGTAACAGCCATTCCAGGGAACAGTGAACATAAGCAAGTACGGGAAAATTAGGGAAATGCCAAGCGGAAGGGTCTGTCAAAATTTGGAGGGGGATAATTTGTCACATCATGCACAGCAGGTCAAGCTGACCGTTAGATAAAGTTAAAGATAATCTTAGTGTGCAAGGGTGTTTGCAGGACTGTCAAAACCATGTGACGTAAATGCCTATTTTTTAAAGATGTTTGTTGGACCCTATAAAACTGAGCTAAAATGTTATCCGGAGCTTCTTCTCGAGAATAAACCACAAATCTGCAAACCTCCCTTTGAGTCTCTTTGTGCTAAAACCCAAAGAGGCTGAACGCAAACTGAACCAAATGAAAAAATGCAACTTCACCCCCCCCTATCGCAATCGAGTCTAGCTAACTACATGTGTGAAAGCGCCCTTAGAACACACAGTGGTATTAGTTCATAACACATTCAGAGAAGATTTTAGATCAGGCAGTGTGATGGCTTGTGCCTACCAGCCCCTGTATGGTTAAGCAGAGGGTTGACTTTCTCCACCCCTGCTGCTCTCAGTGGCATGGTGCACCTCTTTTACCAGCAGGAAAAAACCACAAGGAGGTGAAATGAGTAGCGGAAGGGGGAGCAAGGGAAGAGTATTGTATAAGAAATAAAGACAATAGAATAGAGGAATTACTCCTGCCTTCCTGTGCTGTTGTTTTCACCAATTATTGTATTTTACTATGTACAGATGGTAAACCATCCTGGATAGTGCCTCAGCTCAGATACAGTACATACAGTAGAGCATGAGGCTGAGATTAATAGAGATGCCCAAGGCTGCCAAGGTGAGTAAAAGTGATGTTGAGTCATTGCATGGGGTCAGAGTGCCAATGTGTTTAATGGTCATGCTGACAAGATACACTGTACTAATAGACTCCTCCCTTGTCTTGGTTGCTCTCCTCCATCTCACTCTCCATCCTGTACAGTTACAGTTTAGAGACCTGGGGCGTTGATGGAGCTGGGGTAATGTTTTTGAGGTAAATGCAAACAAAGCATAACCCATTTGTCAAAGATGCAGCATTTTTCTCCTTTTTTATCCCCGATCAGTCCAAGAAGGCCAAGAGAAGGAAAAAAATAGAGCTTTAGGGCTACTGCGTGTCCTCTCAGGCAGGCATTATCTCTCTCTTCCTGTTACCTCACACAAGACTGCACTGTGTTCGGCGAATGTGGCACTAAAATCACCAATTTAGAAAAAAGATTCTAGACCCCGTTTTCTGCTTCTCTGAACTCATCAACTCTGCCTTTTTCTCTTTTACACCGCATCTTCTCATGGTTAGCCTCAGTGTTTATGTTAGTTATTGACTTATGGTTGTTTGATTGTATGTCATGCTTTGTGGCTTAATCTGAGATTTGTCTCTGTGTTTCTCTTTGTGAGTTTGTTGCTAAAATATTTGAAGCAATGCAACTTATCTACTGAAGTGGCCTAGGTCTAAATTTAACAACCACCAGCATCTCTCTGCTTTGTGTGTGTGTGTGTGTGTGTGTGTGTGTGTGTGTGTGTGTGTGCGTGTGTGTGCGTGTGCTTGTGCGTGTGTTTGTTTGGATCTACCTACAGGCAATCTGCTTGACAAGAAGTACAGTTCTTCAGCATTAGAAACAGCTGTTTAAATAGGACTATTTGTATTGAGCCACCATTGCCAAGCCTATCATTATTTAGATTTTCAATTTCCAGGAGTTGATTCTCTTACAAATAATTGGAAAGCAAGAACACACTTAGAATTAACTGCGCTAGAGCAGAGGCGAAAAAAGTGGAGCTTAGTGTTTTGTTCGTGGTTATAGTGAATGTTAGACAGGTGGATAGGCCCATCGAGTGACTAGATTGTAGATCATCACACAAACATACACAGTCAGTCTAATTGGATTTTGTGAAGTTGGAAAACACGAGTTGCTCTATCCATTTTGCAAACATTGGAGTCTGTCCTATAACGGAGCATTGTGGTTGTTATTGATCTTCGTAATGTTACTGCGACTGCAGGCACTGCAGAGTTATTATGCAATTTGACTGAAAGACCATATGCTTCCTGAAAGTATCCAGTATGTTGCATCTACATTAGGGAGTCCATTGGGCACACAGGGTAATGTTAAGCTGATGTAGCTCTCTGCCTTTGGCTTAAATTTAATACTCCGTGATTAATACACATGCATGCGATCTATCACACACAAACACACTACAACATCATAAAAATGTACATGTCAATAAAAACACAGATGGAGAAGTGTTAACCCTGACACCCCGTGCAAACATAACACAGATATCTAAACCACCACAAAAGCCTTGTGCAAACATTACAACACATTCTCATGCATGCATCTCACAGTTGACACCATGCTTCCTAATGAATGTCTAAACAACTCTCGCCTATGTGAACGGCATGAAACACGTCATTCAGCAGTCCCAAAAGTGCAATGTCTTTGTATGGCCAAATGGACTCCCGCAGCTCACACTCATCCGCCTGCTTTTTTTCAACCTGGACCCCATTTCCCCATGCATTTGTGTCTAATAGACTGATGTGACCAAAAATCTTTGAAATTGGTCCAGTAAGCCTATTGAGCAAGAACGCAGTGAAGGGCCGGCGCGAACCGAGCTCCAATGTAAGATTTTTGCCCACTAAAAGTGATTGTTTTGGCACTGATAGGCTCAGATTGTCAATCTCAGAAGGTGACTTCTTCTCCGAAGACAATGGTTGACCCAACAGGTTGAAAAATAACAAAATTACCCTTTAAGTTTAAAAATACAGGATTCCAGGCAAAAGCTTGCTGAACATGGTCAATGTGGACCTCTGTTTCTAACTGAATTCATCAAAAGCTGTTATTCTTACAATTAAAATGTCCATTCTGAAAGGCTTGATTGTCAGACCATTGTTAAGACAAAGACAGCTCACTAAATCTCCTCTCTCCTTTTGTACCGATGAGGAGCCTCATGTATTTTCATCTGGAATAATACATAATAAGTTAGTGATGGTGTGAAGGTTGGGTCAGAAGGTTAAGAGTGCTCAGTTGCCATAGCAATGCTTGCCCGAGTGCCCCAGAGGGAAAGGTGTGAAATCCTCAATGGCTGCCTGAAGATATACAAAGCTTTTCACACCCTCTCTTTGGGCTGTGTCACTTTACTACCTGCAGGTAACCAAGGCAACCAGGCCAAGGACAACTTAGGTTCAGTTGGAAATTTTGGTGAGGAGGCCCTGCCATGCCTCTTGACTGTGCCTTGCCATACTTCAGCAAACATCGTCAATCATCATCTAGATGAACTGCACGGCAGTGTGCTCATGTCTCTGTATCAAAAAAAAGTGACGCGTTGCCCTCCACAGACTTAGAGAATCAACACATTAGGGGAGACTGGTAGACAGATGGTCTGCCAAGAGGTCCATCTTTTAAGTAAAAAGCACACATTTCCAGATGTTAAATACTAGGTGCTGGACAGAAGAACATGTAAAAGACGGAAAAAATGGTAGATAATTATCCCATGAACATATATTTATTTACTACCAAGTGGCGCTTTGAGCATCTGAAGAAGAGCTTGATGCTCGAAACGTCACTTAGTGTAATTACATAGTGTGCAGACTCTATTTTCCATCTTTTAAGTAGGCTAAGCTGGCCCATAGATACACACACAATCCCACCTGCCCATCGCTTTATCTCAAACCATCCCTTTCTCCCCTTCTTCCCCTCACACGTCTCCCTCTGTATCCCTCCTCTCTGTTTACCGCTGAACGAGCAGTCCTACATGCTCTCTGAGTTGTACTATGTAGCCTGTGTTTGTGTTTAATTGGATGAAAAGATGATGCATAATGCGGAAGGAAAGAAACATGAGAAAACCAAAGTCCATGTCGCCTGCGGCAATAGAAACCAGCAGCTATTTGTTGTTGACATTTTTCTCCACTGTTTTTTCTGCTCCATTGAAACAGCAGCAGCTTCATGTTTTTTCATGCACTTAGGGCTTTTATTTCCCCCATTGCAGCCTGTCTGTAATGCAAAGTTACAGAGCATCACAAGATTCCACTCTCCACTGCCACAAGAGTGAGTGTATGTGTGAGTGAGTACATGTGTTTGTGTGTGTGTGCAGCATGTAGCGGTGTAGTGGTCTCTGAAGTAGAAGGAGAGCTTTGATGTTGGTCGGAAAAGAGAACAAGTAGGTGGTCTCCATTAGGGACATGGTGATATAAGGTGTTTACTTCCATTGCAAATAACCTGCAACATGCATCTTCACTTCCGTTTCAATAAAGCAGGACCAATAATGATAATAAAATTCATATTGGAATTCAGGAAACGTGTGCAAGTGAAGTTGTGAGCTTGAAAGAGAGAGAGAGAGAAGAAAGCAAAATGCCTATACAATACCTCCATCTGAGCTGTAATGTCTCTCTGACCAATAGTAAGGGGGACATGGCGAAAGGTAATAAAACGCTCTACAGAATGGTGAGAGCTTTGTGCTTATTCTTAAAGTAGCTACAGCTAACTCACCTTTTCCCTCATATAGTGCCCTTTGTTAACACTCAGTTCTTGCTGTACTTTATCTCCCAGCAGCCATTTGACAATTCCCAGCATAGCTGTCTAAGGGTGATATCTCCAAGCAGCCGTTTGGATGGACAAATGCCAGCATAGCTGATTCAGGTTGATATCTCCCAGCATGTGTGCTCATTGCTTCTGCATCCTTGGGCTTTTATGGTACCAGTTATATTCAAAAGAAGAGACCATGACAGAGACCAAGAGGGTGAGAGGAAGAGATAAAGAGCGAGACACCACTAGGATAAAAGAATGGTTTTACATAATTAAGCAGATAGAAGTGATTACAGCAGCTTATCCACAGAGCACGAACTGCGCACATTCAGCCTCATTATGAAGTTAAAGACTCCAAACTGTGGCTGATGGCTTAATTACAGTTCCACAGTGGAATAAATGCTTCAGAGTCAGTATGGCAATTCACAAACTTTTTCCTGAACATACAAACAGTCATCAGAGAAGGTGCTTTCTGTCTTCCCTCATGTTTGCTTTCTCTTTGTCTTCATTGCCACTTTTCCCATCTCCATGGCCTTCTCCTTAGCCCGACGATCAAACACGCCTTTCTCGTTTGCCTCTGGATACTATGACCAATTATACATAAAGAAGGGCTTGTCTTTAACCTAACTATACAAATCCTAACTAGGGCCTCTTCTGGTCCTCTGTACTCAAGTTCTAATGCAAGTACAGAGAAGCAATGGAAATCTTGGATCTCATGCTCCAACAATGCTCATTAAATATGTATAAAAAGAAAATCATGTAAAGTAAAAAATGATAATTTGAGACATAATTTTGCAGAAGTCAAAATATAAAGATAAACTATAACATATATTAAATATAACAAATATAATATATACAGGTATGTGTGGTAGACAGATGTACGGTAATTAAAATGAATAAACTGCATGTAGTATATGCATAATGAGAAGTAAAAAGAAAAAAATCATTTAAACAGGTTGTAAAACAGTAAAAGTATATAAAGATAAGGTCACAACACAATGGTGAATTGACATAATGGTAAAACGACAATTTTAGTACTGTACTGTTATGTAGTGGTTAGAAAGCTAAAGTTGTCCCTCCAGCTTCCACACTCCTCTGCCAAGCTCCACAGAGGCAGGCCGCCGGCAGGCAGCAAAGTGTGGACTCAGCACTTCTCAGGAGTTAGTATCTAAGGGCAGGCACAGGGGCTTTTATTCTCCACCCTGCTTCTGCATTATTGAATCAGGGGACTGCCTCAAACCTGAATCTGGACACAGCAAAGAGGCAACATGCAGATTTGATGCATCAATAAATTGCAGTGGAAACGGTATGGAAGGAAGGCGAGCAGCAAAGGGAAACTGGCAGGATTGGATCAGATAGAGACAGAGCAATGAAAGATTTCTTTATACTTCAACCGCTTATCTTTCAGTTCCACACTTATACTATATGTTGACATATACAGAAGTCCTGAGACATGTATATTGCACAGCACACACACAAAACAAACACACATGCAGATACAAAACACACACCCGTGCTCCCTCCCCTGAAGGCCTTCATTAGATAAAAGTAAAACAGCTCTTTCCAGAGCTGCAGTGCAATTATTCAGTGAAGCCAAGCATGTCTCTGTGTGACAAAGCAAATTGCTTTTTTCGGTTTGCTGTTCCTGATACAGATAGGGTTTTCAAAATCTGAGGGGAAGCCTCGCGCCACTGCTCCCGACGCTGCAAGAGATACCAGCAGTTATTTACCCCACTGTGTGCTCATGTTTACTGATGGCTTTACGCATGCCTGTGTGCTGTGTATTTGTGTGCAGATAGCAGCGATTTGCTGCACATAGTGGTGTGTGACAATCAATCAGTTTCGTTCCTTATTGCATTCCAGTGAAATCAGGCTTGATTGATGGAGGTGTAGTGTGATGTGGTGTGTTATGGTCTGTGTAGGAGAACGTGATGCCTTGTGCATTACTTAGATAATTATCCTGAGCAGAGTGAAAACAGACAGGCACCTGCTTAAATTATGCTGTTTCCCGCTGCACAGTTGGGGAGGCATGCACCAGGCTTCAGTTAAGTACCTGTAATGTTTGCAGCTGTACCTCATTTCAGGGCTGTAGTCAAGACCACCTTTGTCGAGTCCAAGACCAGGACTAGTCGAGACCAAGTCAAGACTGAGTCCAAAAAGGTTCAAGTCTGAGTCAAGACCGAGTCCAGGACAGAAAAAAATAATGGCCATTTCAAACATCACTGCAGGTTGACTGCTTTTAGCAGCAGAGGTTGATTGTGGGCGACAATACTGTCATGGTTAGCTCGCCGAAACTCTACTGCCGAAGTTGCTGGCTGGCTTGGCAACGTTAGCTAATGTCGTAAAGCATTACGTAAAGGCTAACTATAGCCAGTTAGCTTTGTGTGTAACGTAACAAAAACCCACCCATTTCGTAGGAGCGAAGCTTAATATTTCTTTCAATTGAATTATGGTACAAAAGGAGCACTAACGCCACAGGTCTGACATTGACAACGTGGACGCAGATATAGGAAATTCCAAAGGCAGTCGTAATATTTACCTAGCAGGCTAGGCTAACGCTGTTGTGCTAACATTAGCAAACGTTGGCATAGCGTTAGCTAGCTGTCTAAACTTCTGAAAAGCCGAACAACATCCTCGTTCAAGCTGTTTTTCACTTTCCCTCCAATATTATTATAAATATAATAAAGACACCTGGACTCAGTCGAGACCAAAAGCCATATTTGGCAAGACCAGTGGCAGAGACCGAGACAAGTCCAAGTCCAAATACCAGCGAGTCCGAGACAAGTCCGAGACCATAGAAAAGCCGTCTTGAGTCCAAGACCGGACTCGAGTATTACAGCCCTGCCTCATTTTATTCCAGTTTTGATGTGATGTTTTACAGCTGGTTTTATTTAGGAACTATAAGCCATTTGATGAAAATATGACGAGGATGACAAGTTCTACTGTATACTGCCAAAACACTCTTCATCTAAAATCATCAAAATGTCACTGAAACTAGTATGTTTGGAGGCATGTTGAAACTGGGGATCCTTGTGGTTTAGGTTATTGGTGAGGTCATTTGCATGGACGTGGCCTGAGAAATACATGACCATTTTCTCAGGACTGGCAGATGATTATTCTTCCTGTCATGTTAGGGTGAGTGAGAGAACTGTTCAGGGCCGCTGACTCCTTATGTACAGTGGGGCAAAAAAGTATTTAGTCAGCCACCAATTGTGCAAGTTCTCCCACTTAAAAAGATGAGAAAGGCCTGTAATTTTCATCATAGGTACACTTCAACTATGAGAGACAAAATGTGAAAAAAGAATCCAGAAAATCACATTGTAGGATTTTTAATGAATTTATTTGCAAATTCCTCGGGAAAATAAGTATTTGGTCACCTACAAACAAGCAATATTTCTGGCTCTCACAGACCTGTAACTTCTTCTTTAAGAGGCTCCTCTGTCCTCCACTCGTTACCTGTATTAATGGCTCCTGTTTGAACTTGTTATCAGTATAAAAGACACCTGTCCACAACCTCAAACAGTCACACTCCAAACTCCACTATGGCCAAGACCAAAGAGCTGTCAAAGGACACCAGAAACAAAATTGTAGACCTGCATCAGGCTGGGAAGACTGAATCTGCAATGGGTAAGCAGCTTGGTGTGAAGAAATCAACTGTGGGAGAAATTATAAGAAAATGGAAGACATACAAGACCATTAATAATCTCCCTCGATCCGGTGCTCCACGCAAGATCTCACCCCGTGGGGTCAAAATGATCACAAGAACGGTGAGCAAAAATCCCAGAACCACCGGAGGACCTAGTGAATGACCTGCAGAGAGCTGGGACCAAAGTAACAAAGGCTACCATCAGTAACACACTACGCCACCAGGGACTCAAATCCTGCAGTGCCAGACGTGTCCCCCTGCTTAAGCCAATACATGTCCAGGCCTTGCTAGAGAGCATTTGGATGATCCAGAAGAGGATTGGGATAATGTCATATGGTCAGATGAAACCAAAATAGAACTTTTTGGTAAATACTCAACTCGTCGTGTTTGGAGGGGAAAGAATGCTGAGTTGCATCCAAAGAACACCATACCTACTGTGAAGCATGGGGGTGGAAACATCATGCTTTGGGGCTGTTTTTCTGCAAAGGGACCAGGACGACAGATCAGTGTAAAGGAAAGAATGAATGGGGCCATGTATCGTGAGATTTTGAGTGAAAACCTCCTTCCATCAGCAAGGGCATTGAAGATGAAACGTGGCTGGGTCTTTCAGCATGACAGTGATCCCAAACACACCGCCCGGGCAACGAAGGAGTGGCTTCGTAAGAAGCATTTCAAGGTCCTGGAGTGGCCTAGCCAGTCTCCAGATCTCAACCCCATAGTAAATCTTTGGAGGGAGTTGAAAGTCCGTGTTGCCCAGCTACAGCCCCAAAACATCACTGCTCTAGAGGAGATCTGCA
This sequence comes from Sander vitreus, assembly GCF_031162955.1. Lineage (NCBI taxonomy): Eukaryota > Metazoa > Chordata > Actinopteri > Perciformes > Percidae > Sander > Sander vitreus. The sequence goes on from NC_135869.1 coordinate 15,730,769, forward strand.
TGGAGGAATGGGCCAAAATACCAGCAACAGTGTGTGAAAACCTTGTGAAGACTTACAGAAAACGTTTGACCTCTGTCATTGCCAACAAAGGGTATATAACAAAGTATTGAGATGAACTTTTGTTATTGACCAAATACTTATTTTCCACCATAATTTGCAAATAAATTCATTAAAAATCCTACAATGTGATTTTCTGGATTTTTTTTCTTCTCATTTTGTCTCTCATAGTTGAAGTGTACCTATGATGAAAATTACAGGCCTCTCTCATCTTTTTAAGTGGGAGAACTTGCACAATTGGTGGCTGACTAAATACTTTTTTGCCCCACTGTATCTTATTCCCGCTCCCTCCAGTAAGGTCCCGTTCAATATCCAGGAACTTGGAGTAAGAGAGGGAGACGGAGGACAAGTCATCTGGTGAGAGTGAGAGAGAGAGCGCAAGGACAGAGAAGAGCATGGAGATTTATTTGGGCTGCCTGTCGGTTTGTGGCCACACACAGGGAGACAAATGCTTATGGGAAGCTCCAGGAATCTCCTCTGTAATTATGAAGCATGTCAATGCATTTTGTAATGATTTTCATTTCTGTACAATATTGACTAGCTGTACATTAGTCTGAAGTCATCTTAGTTTATGATGATACTCACAGCTCATTGGAATTGGAAAACAGCAATGAAAGGTTATTGGGAAGCTTTATTTCTTATAAATCTTAAATCTTCTTTTATTTCTTATTTTGTATTTGAAACGTTATTCAATGTGATATTATATGCCAAGTAACTCGAGGCCTATATAATGCCTATATCTGGTACTGGTGCTGATGTTGGATTGTGTCTACAAGAGGAGGAGAAGCAGGTTTTAACAGGGTTTTTTTCTGACTCAAGATTAAATATTGTCATTGCTGTCCTGCCACCAAGGGACCTGCAGAAATCTTGAGGCAATACTACATGTCCAAACATCCAGTAATCCAGCTGCTGGCTATTCTGTTGCTATAGAGACATATTGTTGTCATGCCGACAAGCTAGCCAGTATGTAATGTAAAAAAAAAAGAAAAAGAAACGAGGAAAAGACCACAGAAGTGCTCATAACTTTAGGGGGGGGGGGCTTTTGGCATGAAACCGGAGGTAGGAGAGGAGGATTTACTCAATCTATCAATTTTATTCCTCACATGAAATTGTACGAGGTACAATACCAGTGAAATGTTATCCCATTAGCTCCTTCAACTTGTGCATGATTCATCATATAGCAGAATGTGGCCGTCAGATCGGTTGAATGGCACTCAAGGATCTAGCCAAGTCTTGGCGAAAGGACACCACAGCTCCTGCTCCGGCTGGAAACCGATGGAGGCCACCCAACTGAAGCCTGCACACCAAGCTTGTCTCTGTGCCTCGTCTGATGCAGAGATGCTCTTGCTTGTCCTCATAGTCAAGGTTGTAGCCATAGGTCATAGCTGATAGTCATCTTCAACTTTTCCTCTGTGTTTACTCTGATGCTTACATTTGAACACTTTGACATGTCAGGCCAGCAGAGTCAGCAGAAGACTGGTGAGTTGATTTCCCAATCCTGAATAGCGACTTATAATGAGGTGGCCACCTTTTATGCATTTTGCAGAGCTGACGGAGAAGCGACTGGAGAGGTCTGCACCTTTTTAGAATTGATTCATCCACACCCCGCTCCTCATTTAGAGCACTGGTTCCACAGAGCTTTTCCTGTTCACTATACAAGCAGTCTGAAAAACCCTGCATGGGCACTTCAAAATACTCATGATTTATGCCCATCAGTGCTGTCCATATGTGCCTGGAATATCTGATCAACTCCACTGATAGCTCTGCACCAGCTGGGGGAGGGATGGAGGGAGGGAGGCAGGCAGTGAGAGAGACAGAAAAACAAGGCATAGCAAGGCAAGTACAAATAGAAAAGCAATGGATGAGATGAAAGAAAGAACAAAGAGAGTACACGAGACAGAGAGAAAACAGAGACATGGGGTAGATGAACATAGACTGTCAATTGAGTGAGAGATGCTTAAAAAAAGAGGCCAACAAATAGAGAGAGAGTGAATGAAGGACAGATAAAGGAACAGTGAGGCTGAGCGGTGTTGGGCCCTGTGGAAGCCACTGACCACTCTAATTATCCTCTATTTTCTTCAAACAAGGCTCAGGCATTGTGAGTCGGTCCACTGGGACATAACCCGCTCCTCATTTTCTGAGATTCAATTCCACTCCATCCTCCACTGTCTTTTACATATAAAACACTTTCTTCAATTATTCCTCTGACGTTCATATCTGTATTATTTGACGCCTTTGCCTATTCAGAGTGACTGCTCATTTCGCCCCACTCTAGTGTGACTAGAATCAATCCAAGGCTCATACCAAGATAGGCAGAGTGTGGTGTGTGTGTGTGTGTATGTGTGTGTGTGTGTGTGTGTGTGTGTGTGTGTGTGTGTGTGTGTGTGTGCATGCGTGTGTGTGTGTGTGCGTGTCTGTGTGTGTGCCGTGTATAGTTGTTTGTTGAGTATGATTAAAGACAAGACACAGAGCGAGATTGGAGAAAAAGACAGACCAGCAGAGGGAGGGCGATATAATTTAAAAGGAGCGTGCAAATGAGAGTGTGTGTGTGTGTGTTTGTGTGTGTGTGTGTGTGTGTGTGTGTGTGTGTGTGTGTGTGTGTGTGTGTGTGTGTGTGTGCAAAAGTCAGGCCAAGGACTAAGTGTGTGGAGTAAGTGTGCTGGAGTGTGTGTTTGGTGTAATGAAGGTGTTTCCAGCTTATGCTTGCCCTGGTCGCTCCCTTGTGTAGGACAGCATGGTTTATTTGAGATCAAATGAGGCTACAATTACACGGTGGATGCCTTTCTCTCTCAATCGATTACAAACAAAAGGAGAATTCCATCAGAGGCTTTTAACTAGAGGTGCTGCTGCTGCATGCATTGCCATCTATTATAGCGTACTGGCTCATTGTTACTTTGCCTTGACTCTCACAAGAAATGGGAGTTGGCTTTAAGAATAGTGAAGAGTGATTTTCAAATGGATGCTCTCAAATAGACCGTCAGCATTAAAGTGAAATTAGAGTAAGCAGTCTTCATGTAACACCATTTTTCCTCCCAGGGAAAACAGTTACTGGCTGCTTAAAAAGTCCAAATCTTCAGATGATATCATATGCTAATTTACTTATGAATATTTTAGCTACATCCCCCGCTGTTAGAGGTGGAGACAGTACTATGCTGTGTGTACTAAGCAGATCATGACATGTCTGCAGATTAGACAAGCAAGTAAAGTAACTTAGTATTTCATGTACTAATTTGTCACCAAATAGTTTGGGTAAATTCACCAACGTTCATTTGTTAACATCTAAATTTCTCACTAATCCTCATTTGAAAACTTGGTCTCTCAAATCATGTATGTTTGTTATTGAGCAGTTAAAAAAGATAAAAACTATTCTAACATGATACATCTTCACATTTAATTGGATTTGTCATAATATTGTAAGGTGGCAAATTGGAATAATATGAGAGAAGATTTGGGTTTTGAGGTGTATATCAGTAATAATATAAGTTTTTTTGGGGGGGGCTTTTCCCTTTATTATACAGTGACAGTGGACAGGCTAGAAAGATGGAGAGAGATGGGGGATGACACGCAGCAAAGGGCAGCAGGTCGGATTCAAACCCCCGCCGCTGCAGGACTCAGCCAATGTGGGGCGAATGCTCTTACTGGGTGAGCTAGAGGTATCAGCAGCACTAGCTGCTATTTCAGATTACAAGGTGCCTTTATATTCAATGTTAGTATAACAAATACGGCTTAATGCAAATGTGCGGTAAGCACGTTGCTATAATGTATAAAACTGGTAGCTCTAATGTTAATTGATTGAAGCAAATTGTCAGTGCTGTGCTGTTTGGTGCACAAAACACACACACTGGCAGTTTATGTGGCTGTAATTTGGAGATGCTCTCTTCACCTTGCTACTGAGACAGGTAGCATTTTATGCTTCTTGAGTTCTGTCTTGGTTGACAATGCCAATAACGTAAGTTCAAAATGGAACTAGATAAAACCACATGAAATTAACGCATTTTACACGCATACGCATCAAGCATCACCTCAGCTTCAAACATAATCACACAAAGTTGTGCGATGGAGCTAAGTAAACAACAGACTTCTACACAACAACAACTGTCATCTTCACTGTAGACTGCTGGGAACTGCAGAGGGTGATAATATGAGAGAGCTACACATTTAAGCTTAAATATGTTACTTTGGATACATAACTTGCTTGGGTTTGTGTGGGAGGTGGAGGGTATTTCTGTGTCATGTACTGCTTTTAACAGAGAGGTCTCAGGATGCTTTGCCATCTTTGATTGTAGGCATGCATCCCAAGTGTTTGAAAAAAAAAAAGAATAACATTCAGAAGCAGGGACTTGGATTTCAAGACAAATCAATTTAGATGTTGTTCTGCAATTTGCATTTTGTCATTCAGCAACCAGGATTCTGTCAAATCCATCGATGATTTGAACTGAAATGGAGAAGAACGGCATATAACACATTACCCTCTAATAAAACGTGTGACCGATCATATTCCTAGCCAGATTTCAAAGAACACCAGTTTGCGACCACTATTGGCAATGCAGACTTTTTGTTACTCTCTATATGCAATTTGCAACGGTTTTATTTTGAAGAGCGACATGACACAATTATAAAAGTAATGAATCCCACACCCATACGTACTTGTATCTAGGTCACCTTGTGTTAGCGTTTTTAACTTTCTTTAAAGGTTGTCAAAAGGAAAGTGAGGAAGACAATTAAGGTGGCAGACATTTCTTCAACAATGAGTTTAGAACCATTTAAATAGTGAATAACATTTTTTCTGTCGTCTTAGCCTTAGTCTTTTGTACCTTTTGCACTCTGGGTCTCATTCAGAATTTACATCTGGCAGGTGTTTCCATATTCAGTGAGGGGCTTGCCCCAGGGGGAGTGGTGTGAGCACATAGCTAATAGGCACACTCGGCTCATGCTATCAGGGGAATGGCAGGATCGGCCTCCGCTCCACAGAAAGCACAGGGGACTCAGATGAAGGAGATAAGAACTGTGTGTATGTGTGCTGGTTGTAGGCACATCTGCATGGGCTTGTGTATATGTGTATATATTTTCATGCTTTGTGTGTGTTTATGTGCAAGTGTCATGTGTGCAGAGGAAAGGCTGCTGTTCCAGTCTGCTGGCTGACAGACAGTCTCTTGGTTAATGAGCAGCTGTCGGCCATCACTATTCATGAGCCCTGTCACTCACCTCCTCTCTCAAAGCACCAGCACCTGAAAACCCTAGTCTCTCATTAGCACTGCAGCTACATATAGGCACACACATCAACACACAGTCTTTCTAACATAAGCGTACATTCATTCTACAACATGACCGTAATACTTGTACATGTGTGTAAAGAAAAGCATACATTGCACGGAGCATCAGTGGAGCCGCATCTTCAATAGAATTCAAATTCAAATTGAAGCATTGTGGTTAAAACAGAATAGGTTTGGCATAGCATTCAATCAGTGCATGGCTGCACTTTCATCTGATGTAAAAGGCCGTTTGATGTGTCCTAGAGGAAATAGATAGAGAACTGGGGTTTAACTAAAGACCTCTGTTTTTGCAGCACTGTATAGTCAAAGAAAATGAAACACCAGCATTAAGACTTTTCTCAATGATAGTGGCTTTATGTTAACATTGGCCTGCTTTCTCTGCCTTTATACCCATCAACTATACCCCAAAGAAACAGGTAAGGGCTTATCAGTAAAAGACTGGCACTTCTATTGTTACATGTATTTGAATTGTAGAATTTTAGAGAAGGGCTTGGCAGATAGCTACTGTCAGGTGTGGTGTGGATTGCAAAATGATCAACAAACACATAAATTATTACAGTGTTCCCAGCTCTCTCTGTTTTCTTCTGTGCCAGGAGAACTGAACCAAGTCAAAGCTACTAATACACTTTTTTGTGACCATACTGTGATTGTATACTGCATCGGTATGTGTGAGATAAAGAGATTGTTGACCGTACAGTATTAGTATGAAAAAAGAGATGAAAGGAAATCAGAGTTAGTGAGAAAGACAGACACAGAAAAACGAGTGACTGCAGGAATAATTCCCGATTGCCGATTCAGAATATTGCTTCATGTCTCAGGTTGGTTCTGAATTATTGAAGAGCAGCAGAGTCAGGCTCAATTGTACTCATTACTGTGAAACACATGGAAGCATAATACAAAAGTTGCCAGTTGCACCGGGAAGTGGAGAGAAAGGGATGTACTTTATCCCTCAGCAGGTGTATTGATTACTAGGCCTTATCCATTTTGCTGATATAAGTACAGAGATTACACAACATTGGTAATTTCATACAAGTGACAGAAAACATATTGCCTTCTCCAACCACTATATAAGTTTCAGCACCCTCACACCTTTTCTCTATATCTCTTGTTAGACTAAATGAGTCTTTCCTGGTCCGTCACACAACGAGTTCTGCTTCTGATGCTTTTGCAAGATTTATGTTAAAGTCTCTAGGTGCTCGTGACTTGCTGCCGCATCTGATTCTCTCTGATAGAAAAACAACTGTGTCAGTGCCGCTACAGGAACTGGGGTGCATTGATCATTCACAGAGGTAGAAAGAAGGAAAGGGGAGGGACAGTTGAGAAAAGGGGATTGGGGGGGGGGGGTGGTGATGGAGTGAGACGGAAGATGAGGATTTCTTTGCATTCAGGACCACAGACAAGAGCAGCCAGACTCATCGAGATGAATGGAAACGATTAGTTTCCCTGGCTTTTTAACTGAGGTCTGAGCCAGTGTACTCCCACAGCTGAATCACTCAGTCTCTGTCTCTCTCACACTCTTTCCTTCGCCTGATCTGATTTATGGGAAAAAATCATCTCTATTGAGCGATGGGGTCATTCAGTTACCACTCTCTCTCTCGCTTACTCTCATTCAAGATCAAATCAGAGACACACACAAAGCCGAGCACAGATCCCCTGTGACTATTCCTCCTGTTTTCCTGATATGGGCTAACTTTGTTCATTAACACTCTGTGCCGTGGATTTATGAACAGTTGTGCATTTTTAAATTGGCCTGAGTGATTCATACAACACAGGCCTGTCAAGTGAATGACTAACTCTCTTTCTCTCTGCTCTCTCATTCTCATCATACATCAATTTCACTCCGTGTCCCTCTACCACTGTGGTAAACAAGACACCAATGATTACTTTGGCTGTCTTGGGGAGCTTGCAGACAACTCAGTCCTTCCCCTACTGGGGAATAAGGTAAGTGAGGATGGCACAACAAGTAGTAGTTGTGGCTGTGGACGCTGAGAGCTGCAGCAGACGGCAATTGAGGAGTCGGATGTGTGTGTGTGTATGTGTGTGGGTGTGTTGGAAACAACAGGGGTTTTCTCAAGCTGTGCGTTTGAATCTGGGCTCTCTGTCTACCAGATAATTATCTGACACTCTTTCAGACGCACAGGGCCTTGGGCTTCCGAACCCTTCACTGCACTCTGTGTCCACTCGCCCAGGTATTTCCATTGCGCTTCCTTGCCTTCAAGTAATTTTTTCAAACTGCTTTACTAATATTGGCTTTGTCGATAAGCGCTTTTGATGGAAAAAGCATCTGCAGAAAGGATTCCCTCCACCCTTCCTGAGATAAAGGAGCAGTGGATGGGATCTGGCAGGAGAGGCACTTGCATGCACACTAATAAGAGTACCCCTGCTTAGCCACAAGTGCTCATGACTTGACATAGCCACACAGACACATCTACAGGCCTATGCATCAAGGAGCACATTCAGCACAAGCTAGAGATGATCCAAGTTATTCCGCGTCACTTACAGTACAAGATGCTAAACTGAGAGCAGCGTGCACACTGATACACACATCAGCGGCGTGGAAAATAATGTCTGCTGTTATCTACTGTGACACAACATGCGGATTTGGGTGGATGTGTTGAGACCAAGGGAGTCTCCCTGTCCACCCGGAAATGTAGATATTCCCATTGTTTCTCTCTTTAATGAACGTCTGTTTAATTTGTACATTTCTCAGTGTGATTTTGTGACACGTTAAGCTAAGTTAGAATCAATGTCACAGGAGAGGAGCTGAGGGCATTGGCAACTAGGGAGAGTATAGAAGGGAGAATAGACAGTCCAACAAACAACAAAGAAATGTCTTGAACAATTTCCACTTCAGAATAATGAGACAGAGATGTGAAAAGAGAAAGAGGGAGCCAGAGAGAGAGAGAGAGAGAGAGAGAACAGAGATGAGAGAGATGGAATAAGAAAGACAATCTTGTTTCTAATATGCAACAACTAAGGATCCTTCTGCCTGTGGGTTACATTAATGCACTCTTGGGCCTAAAAGTAGCTCATCAGTGCCAACTATAGACCCACAGCTCTGCACAAAACTTTAATGGAACAGCAGTAAACAGCAATGCAGAGTTGGCCAGGAGCTTAGCACAAAAGTACACATCTGTACGGTAAAGCTTACAAGATAGATATTCTACATATTAGTTTAGTTTAGTTTAATTTTATTTCTGTCATGCCAAACATTTGGTCCATCTCACATGGGATTACAAGACACCACAAACCTATTTAGCAAATGTCTTCCGGTCGCATATACAAATCATTCGGAGAAATACATGAATACAAGTGTATATATATATATACACATATATACACACATATATACATACATATACACACATATACATATACTGCAGATATTGGTTGTAGCTCAGAGTGCATCAGATTTGCTGTGTTACCCTCTAGATACAACAGGAGAGATATTACAATGATATTATTATAAGATAACAATCCTGTCCAGACTGACAGATCACTACAGGGCTGGTGTCTTCCAGAGATCATGCTCCCAATCAATAATACAGCGTTCAGCAATCCTTTGAATGAAGTTAGAAAATTCTACTTTTGTAAGCTTCACTGACATGAAATGAAAAAGTCAAAACCATCTGTTGAAATAAAATCATAAAATAAATAATACATCTTGCTTGGAAAGAGCAAGTCTTTTGGCTGCTTATGGTACACAAAATTACAATTATTCAAAAAGACAGACAAGCTTCCTGTATCATCTCTACAACTAACATGCAGTGTTGTAATTTTGTAGTATCGGTGACATCGACAACAATCTGGGACATCTGAAAGAAATAATTATTAAAACATATACTTTTTGATTGTTTTCTTTTTTAGGCACAGGGATTTGACAGAAACTCTAGATACCTTCACTCATCCACACCTTTCAGCGTTGTTGTATATTTGTTGTTTATATTTGTGAGCATAAAATACAAATTTTCCTCATGCAGGAATGGATTTCCATGGGATTTCCACAGACTTTAACATAGTTGAGCTCCGGGATCAGCTGGATGAAGAGCTCTTGTTAGTGCTTTGCTCAAGCTGGTTTATCTCTGTGCAGTGGAGAGACTGTGTATCAATGGTTTCCAAACAATTGTCATGTTTGACGACTCAATTCTGGGAGTGTATTCGTGTATATAAGTGATAAAGATATTTTGCTTTCAACAGTGGAAATAGTTTTATAGCACTGTGGTGGCAAAGGTTCAGCACTCAGCAGAAGAAATACAAGACTTTGGAGATGTCACAGGAATGGTGGGCACTGGAGGGTAGAATGTGATGTAAGCAAGGGAAAAGGGCATAGTGCCCTGGAAATACCATATTGACAGTCACACTGCTCTGCACTCTGCTTGATCATTATTCTGAGTTAGTGGCAACAGATGACCTTTCCTGGTCAAGATCTTATAGTGGTTAAAATTCAATTGAGTGGAAGGGAGCAGAGAGGAGAAAAAAAATAACATGGTAACCTTTATTCTGCCATTGACGCTAACCTTGAACAGTGGGCCCCAAAGGGCATGAGCGCCTTGTACTTGTGCGAGAGAATAGGCTTTTGAGTGTGCATGTGTGTGTGTACATGCACAAGTCTGTGCGAATGGAGCAAAAAGCAATTATTGCATGTGTTTGTGGTTACAACAGAGATAAGTAGACAGACAGAGAGAATATGTGAGAGGGGTACGAAGAAATTCAGACACTGGTTAAACATCAAGTAGCCATTAGGACTTTCACCATTTCTTTTTGTCTTTCTCACAAATCACAACAGCTCTACCTTCACCAAACTGACCAAATCTCCACGGCTGCATTTCTCATCCTCATCCCATTTAATTAGTGACCTCTTCTCTTGTTCTCACCATTCATCCTTCCATTGCTTCTGTCTCTTGAGGACTGAAACAGAGCTAATTGAAATAAATGAACTGGGGAGCAAATCAGAGTTGATTACATTGGCTGTGTGGTGATGCTGATTGCAAGCTTGTTGAGGGAATGTTGCAGAACTAGCTGGTAATGAAGAGCCGTGCTTGTGTATTACACTCTGACTGGACATTGCAGACAGCCACATGTCCTCATGGATATTGTTCTAACCCGCCTGTCGGGTCTGGAGAGGGAAAAAGATAACAGAATGATTTCTTGTTTGTTTTTATTCACACATCCATTTTTGACAAATACACTTGTTTTTCATTCAGGCAGCAGATTACTGCTCATAAAGTCCTCAGAATAACTGTACAGTATATAAAATTAGTACAACAAACAATATACACAGGAGGGGCAGCGCAGGATGGGACAGGAGGAGAGGAGTTAATTACTGGAACGTTTAAATGCTGTAAATGGAGTGAATTGCAAAATTACACACGCTGGGCACACAGTCTACTGTTTGAGTCTGAGGAGGTAGACAGAGCATTAAGATTCCATTTGCTAAAGGGAAAATCATGCGTAAAATGGAATTCACAAATATACGTCATTTCTGTAATATTTCACAGCTGTAGTAATAATGTCATGTAAAAAACTAATCCTGGAGCTGCTCCACAAACGGTGAATAATGGTATAACATAGCTTTATAATGGTACTGGGATGTGAGGACAATTTCTGATTCAAAGCTCTACAATTTTCAAAGATAATTTGAAAGAAATATATTAATAAAACCTACAGTGGATTAGGTTCTCACAACGTTACCTGATGACACCATTAACTCCAGTTCTGATGCTGTAATTTCTAGTTTAAGTAGACAGTTGTTTGTATTCTTAGATACTGGCTTAACTATCCAATATCAGTGAAACAGCACGATATAAATTCGGTTTAAGATTAATTTTGCCTTCAAAGCTATGAACCACATTGCTCTGAACTGTCCCTAACCTCCTTTCACTGGCCCTGCGAAATTGGCACAATCAGCCAGAAGATGTGCAAAAAAACACAGTAGACTAGTGCCCAGCCTCTGAGGGTGTTTTGTGCTGCCGAAAGAGCAATAACCCTCTCCCTCTGTAGCCCTATAATCCTGCCCACAGAGACATACAAACACAGTGACACAGAAATAACAGGATCATCTATAGCACCGAAGAGCAAATCATGTCAAGTGAACATGCAGAAACATATTCGATAGTCGAATTTCAACATATGAACAAAACAGAGAAAACAAGAAACTCTTGAGTGGGGCAGAAACATGAAAACAGATTATGTCAGCAGTTATAAAATGCTTTTGAGAGATGCGTGAAATTTCTCTTGGTATAAAGAACTGCAGTTACTGTAAGACTAGAGAACATTTTAACTAGCATGCTCTTTATTCTTGCCATGAAATATCCCCAACCTAATTGCTGAGGTATGTCATAGCAAGTCCATACCACAGTAGAATGGATGTTAGTCTGACATATACAGTACTGTAGTCCTTGGGAACATGGTGGGCTCATAAGGCTTATTATCAAGCCCATGGAGGGAAGCAGTCCAATAAAGGAAACAACTTTATCCATTCAAGTAAGTTTTGGGTTCAATAACTAGCTATGCCTATTGAATACTAATCAAGGTAATTCAATGAGCAAACTGCAGTTGAAGGATATAAAGGACAATTTGTCATTCCTGTACACAGGAAATTAATGACGGTGCTTGTGTGGAATTAATATGCTAGGCTAGTTCACAACTGCTATGCAATTGTCATTAAAGTGAAATCTGAGCATGCAAATGAGTATGACAACGTCTCGTTGTAGTCTTTGTAAAACATCAGGGAGCAACTAGTTCATCCAAGGTCTGAAAAGACCCATACCACAGAATGACAGACTGTTCCTTTCTGGTATCATCGGACAGATCTGTCTTGTTTATAAGTGGTCATCGTCAAGTGGTGTAGTCCTCATAATTCTAGAGGATCAATTGCAGCACACAAACAGTGAGAGAGAAAAAGAAAACAAAAACACATAAAATTAAATATATCTAATAGGAATATTTCCCTTTGGTAAATGTGCTTTGTTCCCACTTGTAGCTGTCCTCTTTTTCACCATTCTTCTTATTGTTGTAAAGCCATAGAAGCTATTTCAATGGCTATTTCAATGGGAGTCTTGAATAATATACAACAAACCCACCACATACAGGAACATAATATAATAAATATTGCTTGGGGCAGCGGTAAAAGTCCAATTTCTTTTACTAAAAACTTGCTGTGCAGGTCTTTTTGTTGTTTTTTTGGCAAGATTTTAACCATTGAAGCATACTGGTCCAACTTGGAATCCAAACTTCTGGTTGCTGTTGCCAAAGTCTGCTGGAGCCACATCTATAATAGGAAGCAGCTCTGCCGAAGGGGAGTCAATCTCTAGAACAGTCCTTTCCTGACCTTTGCGGAACTGAAAGAGAAAAATGAAAGCCATTATTAGAATTTGCTTGGCTTAATATGACTAACTAGATCCCCCCCCCCCACTTTCTGGCCTAAATCCCTATTCAAGTCAGTGATTTGATGGCTACCACAGCAACACAATTGATACACACATTAGTTTCATTAAGGCTAATTCTTATTTGTCCAGCTAATCGCTTCCCCTTTTCTCCTGCACTGACCTGGCATCCATCATGCACTGCACTGATGAAGGGGCTTTTGGCTTGTGTAAGCTCCTCGTCATTGCTGCCACGGAAGCGGAGGGCAAACTGGTAGGAGCGGGATGTGCTGTCAAACCAGCCTGCTGAGTTCTGACAGGTATAGGTGAAGCTCTGCTTGGCTGTGGCACTCAGTAGTTTGAGGAAGGTCAGCTGAACTACATGCACAGGGTTCCCATCCCTGTCACTGTAGGAGAACTGGATGACACAGATACACAGGAATTAGTGTACTACATAGGCAGAGAAATATTATATGCACTATAGACATATCCTTAAAACAGTATTACCCTTAAATTACACAAAATCTCTCAAAGAGATATATCCACAGGAAAAAACATGTTTGAGACTATAATCTGTCACAGACAAATATAATTTTATTTACATCATGAAATTACAAGTCCCCCAGCTTGTGCTGATGAAGGAGTTTTTGTAAGCAAGGGGGAAAAAGTTACAGCAACTTCTTTTCAGAATAAGAACAGACAGGGAAAGTAAAGTGGGAAGTAAGAAAATTAAGGAAAGGAAAAAAACCTACGCAGATCTAACGACTGTGTGAGAAAGTCAGTGAATTGCAATTGTGCTGGCAGCTCTGTGATTATCTGAGAGAGTTATGAGACCTCTGATCAGGTGCACATGAAAGACCAGTGCTTTGAATGCTAGTCACAGCTGGCAATGGCTCTGTGTGAGTCATCCAGACTGCTGAAATCAACTGCTGGCAATATTAAATCAGCTCTCTCATTGCAGATGGACTAATACATTGATACCAAATTATTCAATGTGCAAATATACAAATAAACTAAAAGCATTCACATGAAATCGTGTGCACATGGATCCACACACACACACACACACACACACACACACACACACACACACACACACACACACACACACACGTGCCAACACAATCATGTGAACACACTCGTACAAGTGCTTGCTCCTCAATCATATGCATGAATATCATTCAAACACTCTCAATTAGGATGAGTAATTCAGCTGAAAAAAGACTGCCTGGCATTTGGAGCCAGCTGAGATTAATGGTTGGAGTTTTTTCTTCTTTTTTTTTACCTGCTTGCCTTTCCTGTATTGGCTGTACCAGCTTCCTGGCTTCTCTTTGTTCCACGCTGCTAATTTCACCTAGACACAGAGAGAAAGAGAAAGAAAGAGAGAGAGAGAGGGAGGACAATGAGTAAAATTTGAGGCTTAAGGGATATAGGGAGTGATTTGTGCTCTGATGTAATATTACGAGGTTGGCTTTGTAAAGGCTGACAGCAAGAGATTGGAGACTTACATTCTCAATCCTCTTGTCAGGGTAGAGACATGTCTCTCCATCAGCTGTGAAGTTACAGTAGACCTTGATGGAGTCTCTGTGACAGCCCTGGTTAGGATCAATCCAGTAGTCTCCTGCAAAATGCACAAAGAAAGGACATCAATCAAGCACCAGATGTTGATATAATGAGCACATCGAGGGAAACAACATGTTAGCATGCAGCTGGGAAACAATAACGAGGATTTTGACTTAAAAAGGGTGTATGCTAGAGGATGTGTGCATGTTTGAAATGCGTTCTAGTTTTTCCTGTATGAAACTTTAAATATAATTATATATATATATATATATATATATATATATATATATATATATATATATATATAATATGCATAAATTATGAAGCAATGTCTTTGCTAACCATCTTTGTAATCAGGCTGGACCATCATGAGCTCTTTGCAGGTCCGGGCAGGGCTCTCAAAGGTTCCTAGGGGCCTCCTCATCACCTCCACTTCTGTTTTCATTGAAGACAGGGTGGCAAAGACTTCTTCCATTCCCTCAGCGTCCTCTAGAGGCTGATCTCCCTGGAGGAACTCCTCCACATCCAGATCCACATCCTCCTCTCTGGATGGGGCTGCTCCTCTTGTCCGGTCAGAGTGCCTTCGTCTCTTCCGCCTGCCCTCCCTGATAGGCAGGGGCTCAATCATTGTCGCAGGGGGTCCCTGGAGGTAGCACAGAGAGGTGAGCAAGAGCTGAAAGGGAAAGAGGGTAAAGCTGGCACTGAGAAGGCCATCATGTGGAACATTGGCGGTACTCACTGGGGGTCCGGGGGGGCCAGCAAGGCCTGTATCTCCTCTGGGACCAACCATACCCTGTAAAATAGAAGAGGACAAAACTTTGTGTCAATCATGTCTCACCTGGAGCCTCTCTCACACCACTTGGCTAAATCCCAGTTTTATCCAGGCAGATATGGCTGCTTATAGGATTATCCAGCTGTGTGCATCAGCACTCTGTGGTCAAAGCCTTGGCTCTCAAGACACACTATAGTGGCTTTCATAACATCACACACACCAGAACCAAATCCTATTAAAAGGGCCTGATGGAAAAATCACACACAAGGCAAGCGTGGCTGTACAGCAAGCTTTTAGTTCCAAAGACATGCGGTAAACACAGTAGAGCATTATGATTGTGACGCATGGTATTTAAGCCAACAAATACACTTTTTCTCTGTTCCCCAGCATATGTTCCCAGCAGCTGCTAACCAAGCTGAGGTGTGAGTACAGCAATGGCAATGTATAAATAAGACAGATTACTATACTCACCGTTTCTCCCTTCGATCCTTTATCACCAGCTACACCCTATTAGTGGAGAGGAGGAGTAAATAAGCAGTAACAACATAAATAAAAGTATAAAAGCTCAGAAAACTGTCTAATTACTATTAAGTATGCACTGCAAAATACTAATCAGCTATTCACTGGAAAATCAGGCAACTGCTTAGCAACAGGACAGGTAATGGTCAAAATATTTACATTTACTACTAGTAACAATGAATAATAACAGTACTGTATACTCTTTGAATAAAATGGTGCTTACTCTTTGCAAATGGAATCATAAGCTAAATCCCTTAGATCCAAATCATATATGACCTTTAAATAAGTGTTAATTGAGTTTCAGTGAAGTGATCACAATTTGTTCTTGGTGATGCCTTAAGTGAGAGACACTGAGTACGTTTACATGCACACCAATATTCCACTATTATTCCGAATATGACAATATTCCGAATTTGATAAGGTCATGTAAACAGCATATTCTGGTTAGATATTCCGAATAAGGCCTTTTTCCGAATATAGCATTTTCCGATTAAGACGTGGGATATTCTGGTATTATTCAGGTTTTAGAGGCATTCTTTGGACATGTATACCACGCATTCGGAATATGCGTCTCAATCTCTCAGTTTTTACCACAGTTTACGCATCTTGCCTGTTTAAGGCTTATGGTCAGCTCTGTGTGTTACTATGGTTGATGTACACAAACCAACCAGCCAACAGTTTGCAGACCCGATAAGAAGGAGAAACAGCTACTTTCAAACATTATCAAAGACTTGGATATCAACAGGTTTTTGGATATGCGCACACATCGCTACGCTGACCTTTTCAAGCTGGTTGAAGGAATGAAAGATGAATGCTGTGTTTGCGCGGTACAGCAAATCGTATTTTGCACGGCTACATGTAGACGGGAATATCAATGGAATATTCACTTTCATTAGCCATGTAAACAGCTTAGTCAAAATATCGTCTTTTTCGGAATAAGGGCAAAAACCGGACTATTATGTGCATGTAAACGTAGTCACTGTCTTAAAACCTCATTGCCTTTCTTGTGTTCTTCCCTTGACGCATGTTTTTTTCTATCTGTTTTTATTTTACGCCTGCATTATCTTTGCAAAAGGATGTTTTAAGATTAAAAGATGCATTCCTGATACAAATGACATTTACATCTGTGTTAAAAGGGTAACTACTTTTTTTTCAACCAGGACCCTATTTTCCTATGTTTTTGTGTGTAAGTGACTGATAGGAACAACAATCTTTGAAACTGGTCCAATATTAAGCATGAACACTGTAACCGGTACTCACAGACCGGGCTGCAATGTAACCCTATGGGGCAAATGTTCAGTGTCAGTTTGGTCCACGAAAAGTGCTGTTTTTGCCACTGACAGGCTCAGATTATTATTTTAAGTGTCTGACAACATTATGAAAAGCATCCCTACAGAGACCTTTTTAAAACCTCTTTGAGACCTCTCTGTTTAACCAGAAACAGCTCTGAGGTTGCTAGTGCTAAACCCACCAGACTCCATTTAAAACAACAATACTTTTAGTATGTATAGAGCCAACATATTTTCACATGTAAATCGGTAAACTATGTGTTTATTTCAACCAAAACTAGAGTTGTGATGGTTGTGATTGTTTGGAAAGGTGGAAAGACGATCCAAAACTGCTTTTCATAGTTTTATTTTTTTTCTGTCGACTTTGAATGAAGTGTATTTTATGATGCTAAAATTACTGTTTATTTACATGGAGTCTGGTGGGTTTAGCGAATGCAATTTTGTGGCTGTTTTTATGTTTAAAAAAAGGATCTTACTCTTTAACAGAAAGGTCGACCTCCTTAGAAATCCTTTCCATAATGTTGTCAGACACACAATAATAATCTGAGCCTGAAAATGGCAAAACAAACACTTTTGTGAATGTAAATACAAGCTGAACAATTGTCCTGTAACTTACATTGTAGCTTGTTTCACTGACTGCCGACTGCAGCGACCTTGCCTAATACTGCACCAATGTCAAAGATTGTTGACACAAAAAGATAGGAAAATAGGGTCCAGAAAAAAACAAAAACTGGTAGTTACCCTATTAACAAGATGCATGTGGGCAGTTCCACAATTGCAATTTTAAAATAGTTATATAAACTATTAGTTATATTATGAACAATTTTGATCTGCAGCGTCTACATAAATTGGTTTCCAGTCACCAAAAAAGGCATAAACAGGTTTCACGTCTTTTCATGCATCTCTTATTGCCTTGAGCATCAGTCGGTGATGGAGCCATTCAGCTTCAAGGGTTTATTATAGCCTACTTTACATAAAAACTGTCCAAAAACAACATAGACATTCTAAATGCAACAAGCAGTCAGCCTGCAACTATGTTTGTTGATGATTACTGCGTCTTGTACTTGTTTAGAGGAGTATTGTAAGTCATTTTTTTAAGTCAATTATTTTATTGTGATGTGATGGACAAAAACAGTATGTGAACAGGTTGATACATAAAGATTATTTACTGAGAAAGTAGAGATGTAAGCATTCCTTACGCTTAACACTCAAATGACTTATCATGTAGGGTAGCTGAAAACATAATTGTTCATATACTGTAACAGCTGTGTCACTTACTGACAGTCCAGGTGGTCCAAGTGGGCCAGTGGGACCAGGTGTGCCAGGTGTACCCTAGATATGAAGACAAGCAAATCTTGTTAATGAATTGAGTTTCCTTTTGTGTAGAAGTGTATCAGATGCATCATGTTTAGGGCTTGGTATGTTTAAAGAATTATGACACCAGTACTAATACCAGTACCCTTAAAGTGATACCGATGCCAAGAGTACTTCATTTTGTAATATTTAGTAGATTGTATTTTTTTTGATTTGACACTGAACTGCCAACTCTGTGAAATACACCATGCTCAACTTCACCACACCGCAGACTATATGGGTTGTACTGTAGCTGCTGCGGTAGAGGACCAATCACACACCGCATTAAATCGATGAACGCTTGTGGTGATTGGCTGCGAGCACAACCATATAAATACAGTAGTCATTTTTTTCTAGATCTGGGTACGAAAAGGATCGAATACAGGTATCGTTTGACTAGAGACATTTCTGTATTTCTTGTTACTGGGTTATTTGGGTGCCAATACCCAGCCCTAATCATGTTTCAACCAAATGTACCTCATCTCCTTTAGGTCCTTGTGTACCCTGGTTCCCTGGCAGGCCTCTATCTCCCTTCTCGCCAGGTTCTCCTGGGGGCCCAATTAGACCGATCAACCCACCATGACCCTGCAGACAGAGACATGGTTCATCAGCATTGTTTCCCAGGGTTTAGACTAGTACAGAGTGTTCTCTCTGTCAAGGGCTAAACACTCACTTTATCTCCCTTGTTTCCAGGGTCTCCTTTTAATCCTGGAAGTCCTGGTGGCCCCTGTTAACAATGGCAGATGTATTATTATATTAGTATTGCCCAGTGCTGTAGACTCTTTACATGAAATATGGTTTGGTTGTGTTGGGTTTGAATCCTGATTTAAGGATCTTACTATTGGTCCGGGTGGTCCAGTTTGTCCTGGTGGCCCATTTAACCCTTGCTCACCCTAGAAAAGAAACACAAGAATTGGAGATCAGCGTAAAGTATGCTGAAGCAATGATCAAGCGCAAACACAAACGGGATCTCATGTTCTGATGACTGGCAGTGATGTTGCTTCAGACTCAACAGAGACAGTACCAGCTTCAGACTAATGTTAAAATTAGGGCTGCAACTAACGATTATTTTCATTGTCGATTAATCTGTTGATTGTTTTCTCGATTAATCGATTAGTTGTTTGGTCTATAAAATGTCAGAAAATGGTGAACAATCAGTGTTGATCACTGGTTACCAAAGCCCCAGATGACGTCCTCAAATGTCTTGTTTTGTCCAAAACTCAAAGATAGAAGTTTACTGTCATAGAGAAGTGAAGAAACTAGAAAATATTCACATGTTAAGCTATATTGCGCAGTTTCTGTCTCCCCCATGAGGAATTCTAAGTAATGACAACAAAACTCTTGGTGCGTCCACATGATACAAGCCTTCCGTGTTAGCGCACCACCCCACCCCTCCTCGACACAGTTGCTAGTAACCAAGGAGGACACGGAGGATTAAAAAAACATGATGGACGACGCCATTTCTTTAACATTTTTTTTTAACACAACTCATTTAGCAATGGCTTGAATGTAATAATGTAAATTACTCAAACTGATCAATCGATTATCAAAATGGTAGCGATTAATTCAATAGTTGACAACTAAGCGTTTAATCAACTAGTCTTTGCAGCTCTAGTTAAAATAGCATTTTACATTGCGTACTGACCGCGGGCCCTGGGATGCCTCGGAAACCTTCTGGGCCAGACCTCCCTGGCTGCCCTTGGGGTCCCACTGGACCGGTCTTTCCCACTGAACCCTGGGTTCCTGTCGTCCCCTACAGAGCACAGACAGCAAGGCGTTAGTAGCAAAATAGACCAGAAAGGCTTTGTTGGAAGGAGCCATACACAACCACACAGCTCAGTGCCAGCCATTATCCTCACCTTGGCTCCCTTCATGCCTTGCTTCCCTTCTTTTCCTGCAGCACCTATATGACCCTGGAGTTGACAAAGACAATGTTGCTATGATAATGACAAAGGCTGTTGACTGCAAACAAACACACATACACATTAGCTACATACACACGCATGCACACAAACTATGCTAAGCTCACCCTCCGTCCAGGAGGTCCTGTAGGACCTGGCTCTCCAGAGGCTCCTGCATGTCCCTGCAGACAACAGAAAAGGTCAGAAAGTTAAAAAAGAAACACATTACCATCCAGTAATTAAACAATGAGAAGAATGTCCAGACATAATGATGAAGAAGCCAAACCTTAATATGTCACAGAGAATACAGACTAAGCATACAAAAGTTACTAGTGTTTTATGTGTAACGTGCAAGAAATGGATACAAAAATCCCTGCTTACTGCTTTGCCAGGTTCTCCATTGTCTCCTTTCGGCCCCGGTCCACCATCTACTCCCTGGATGAAAAAATGTCATGTAGAAGAAATGAGTAATAAACAAGTTAATGGCAAATTAATGATTAAACAATAATAATAATAATAATAATAATAATAATAATAATAGTAATACTCACATTGACGCCAGGTTCTCCAGGAGGTCCTGAATCTCCGGGGAACCCAATAGGGCCCTGTGGACACAAACAGTAAGTTAGAAACTATCAGATGCATGGCAACAACAGACTGACTGACCTGACAACCAGAGCAAGGACAAGTCACTGATCCAGAGACACAAAAGACTCACAAGGTTGCCTTTGGGTCCGTCTTCCCCTGGTGTTCCTCTGGATCCTGGAGGCCCAGCTGCACCGGGAGGGCCAGAGTCACCCTTCTCCCCCACATCGCCTTTAGCACCCTGGGACACCAGCATGTGAGATGACAAATCAATCAAAGAGCGAAGAAAGGTTGTGTTTGAGGAAGACAAGAAGGAAAGATGGTGGTAAGCTGACTTACAGCAATGCCAGGCTCTCCAACTGACCCAGGGTCTCCACCTTCTCCGTCCTCACCCTGGTAGAGAAGGAACATAGTTAAAATAATCAACACACACTCACACACACACACAAACACCACTGCCATTCTACTCAATGTGCACAGGCACATCGAGTAGAATGGCACACACTGTGTAGTTGCTAATGGGAAATGCTGACCTTCTCTCCAACAAGTCCAGGCTGACCAACTCCACCAGTCATTCCAGGTGGGCCCTGTGGCAGGAGAGGAGAGAGAACGGCTTGAACCAAAATATCATATAACAAGGGCAAGTTTGAAATATGTAAGTATTCAATATTTCAAAATCAAGTTTGTGGGGCAGTATTTTGTTGTTTGTCAGCAGTTCTGCTCACCGAATGCTGAAACTGGAACAGAATTATCACAACACACGGAAAATACTGAGTGTATGTAGAGTATGTGCATTGTGCTTTGTGTCTTTAGACAAACTCATTAAAAGCTTGTCTTCAGTAGAGTGCACAAACATGGGAGCTGAGTACTACCACTGAGCTCCTGCTGTCACATGCCATCCCACCACCATTTTGCTCTTTTCCATTATTCCTGTATCAATCCATTTATGGATCCCACCATCTCTGCACCGCTGTATTTTCATGCTTCCTGTGATGAAGCGCTAGTGCGGCCCACGCAGATTTCTGCAGCTTGCTGCTGAATAATTGACCGGTGAGGCAGCAGAGAGACGGCCATTACTAGAGGTAAATATAACTGCCTCTCAGGGATGATAGTCTAATACTTCTTAATGATTCATAGAGCAGTAAATATAACTCTCTCCCAGGGATCATATCCTAATACTGTTTAATAATTTAAGTATCAAAAGCAGTGGAGGGTCTGTGGCAGGAAGTTTTCAAATGAAAAGACTGTATACGAAGAGATGAGGGGCTGGAAAATATAAAGTCTATGTTGTGTGTTAGGATAAGCTATTGTTCAGTTTGAAATGTAGTACTCCTCTGTATTGAATGAAAGTCTTCCTGATTCCAAAGTTGATACAGCATCATGTTTTCTATATGAGTCACAAAGGCATGCAGCTGCCATCACTTGAAAATATCAGAACTGCAATACTGGCACAGGGTGTGCATGTAATTTCAACATTGTATTAACAAAAATGCAATCATTCAGATTCAACAAAATTAACAAAAATAATGATTTAGCCCCAATGATACATAAAAAAAACAAAAACAAAGAATACATATTTGCAAACCTCAATGAATAATCTTAAAAATGCAAGAAAACCAGGCTAAAATCTTTTTGAAAGAAATTATGAAACCTTATCTACATTTATTCATTATGAGAGGACAAATTCTAATATTTGGTAATGATGATTATGCTGATTGGCATCATCATATTAAATGAGCCATGCTGCTGCATTTCTTGTTTCAAGTAATTTAACAATCGTATGTTGATTTGAAATGTTTTTGCTCTGAATATTTACAATTTGTGTTATGAAGATGGATATGAACAGCTTGTTGATATAAACTGCCTGAGTTGTGCCGTGCAGGGTAATTCTCCTTTTACTGACTTTAGAGTAGCTGTAGGTGGAAAGAGTGCTCCCTTAATCCTTTACTCAATGGGGCTGTCTCTGTGATATCACTATAGTTATGCCTACATCTAAATCCAAATATGATTTGAAAAAAAGTCATGATGCACTCTACCTCTCCACCAATGGACCCCTGGGGGCCTCGTGGGCCATGCTGTCCTGGAGGCCCCTGCAGAAAGAGAAATGAAATGTCTCATTAGGATATCAGTGCAGACAATAAGGATATACCGCATCAATAAAACACACAGAAATATAAATACAAACTGAATGTGAGCTAGGGGTTGGCTGGTGCCTCCTAAATTAAATGAGTGTTAGAATTCAGGCCATGGTGGATTGCTTATGCAATGGCCCCAGTATCTATGATCATTATCGTAGTGACATGATGAAGACATCCAGACAGGTCATTACCCTCAATATGACACAAGCTCTGATTCCTCCTTCCCCTCCCTCTCTCTTATTAATAAGAAACCTCTAGCCTGTGATGTGCAAGACCATATTTTCTCATCCACAGTGACGGCATGTGATTTGACTCGTCTGTGCAGCTCAAGAGAGAGCGGCAAGCAATCAATCCTAACTGTGCTCGGCTTCAGTTTCAGTTGAGTAGATGTTGAGCTGTGCTCTGAATCACCCTGAAGTCTTGGAGGAAGCCTTGTGTTGTAAAGACAATCTGAGACAGAAAGACAGACAATCTGCCCAGAGAGAGACTCTGTGGGACTAGAGGAAACACACATCCTTCTGGCGGAGAGATGCTTGAGCATTAGAGGGGCGAATTCTGTGATCCGCAACGCTCACACATGAATGAAACTTTCCCACTGAGTCTTCAGCATCTCTCTTCCTCTCTCTCTCTCTCTCTCTCTCGCTCTCTCTCTCTCTCTCTCTCTCTCTCTCTCTCTCACTTTTGTGTTGGTTCCATTTTGATGCACCCCTGCCTAATCTGGCTGTGGAGAAAAGGGGCTATAAAGAATCTTGTTTAGCGTGTGTTCATGGTTGACAGCGTTGTGAGATGACTGTCACAAAGGAGGATGCTAATTAGACAGCCAAGGCTGAGGCTAATCTGATTAGCAGCTGTCACACCGTCTTCCTGCTCACAATCAGCGCCCCGCCTCTTCCTTCCACTCCATTGCTCTACTGCATCAGCTCTGTCACCCTCTCTCACTCTTCTTTTTTATCCTTTTCTTTCTTTTACATACAGGACCACCTCTTCATTCTGTGGGCTTGTCTTCCTTGCACATAAAGGCATGGTCTACTGTCATTCACACTTAGCTTTGAAGATCTGTCACCCATTGAAAAGACTAGTTGAGATTGTTAAAGGTTTTAAGGTTTGAGCGGTTTCTTTTCGCTGTCATTATTGTGGATATAATTTTATTAGATTATGGAAATATAGATATAAGGAACAGAATTAAAGGAACAGTTGACTAGAGAGTGAGTTTCTTAACTGAGGGCTGTTTTCTTAGCCAGCATCATACCATAGTATATGTTATGCCATAGTAATATGGTGGACTAGTTTGCAGCTATTTAGCAGAGTTAATGTGTGATGTCCATTGCTTTGACTAATCCTTCCAACCCCACACAGAGTGTAAGCATTGTTGGCTGGCATGGCTAACTAGGATACTTACCTGGAGCAGAACCATCATTACCAAGTCAAATTGTCTGCTTTGAAACATGCCTATTCTTGGGAAACCACAGATTTAGCTGTTTTCCTCAGTTCCTCAGCAGTTGAGGCAGATTAGATTGTTAGGTGTCAAGAGTTGGCAAGGCTATTACAATGGAAACACAGCGGATAGTAATTTGGGAGCAAAGTAGCTAAATCACTCTTTATTTTTGTGCAACAGTCTCACACTAGGCTGCTGTAGGAGCAAAACCATGACTGGCTATACTCAATACTAAAGATCTGTCAACACCTCTTTGTACAACTGGGGTCTAAATGATATTGAGACCAATCGAGGACCAGAATGAACTGAGCCCCACTCAAGACCACTGACTGTAGTTTGAGGTAGAGGCTTGATTCACAGATTTGACACACAAAAAATAGGTGCTGTTTCATTTGTACAGTACTGCACCCTCCTGATCTTGCCAATATGTGCGCATAATGTAATTTTTTCGAAGCAAAGGGGATGATCTTTGTCTGCTTCTTGGATGTAGCTATCACAATAATGCATTCATCAAACTTGAGTATATCAGTATAGTAGTATGTTTCAAGCACCCACAATGACAGGAGAGTGATTCCTCCTGGCATTAAGAAGACATTTCAGTACCACCTGTATGAAAACACTGAGCTCACACTAAAGGCCCATGTCTTCACAAATACAAAAGCGTTTCCAAACCATAAACAGAAATGTAAGTTTACAGTATTTGCAGAAGCTCTGCATTACACCCTAAATATTCAGAGTAAAAAATTGTTATTGTTTTTCTACCAATGAATGCACACGTTTGATTTTCAGAAATATCCATTCAACTGTTTGATACTGGTGAGAATATCAAGAAAAGTAAAAGACACATTCAAAGGTTTTTGGAAAGTGAAGAAAAGTCAAGTCAATATCCAATATTAGTGAAGACAAGTCAAGGTCAAAACAATCATGAAACAAAGTGTAAGAAGTCAGTAAAGTGGTGTTGAGAACAGACTCGAGAAACTGGACCATAGCAGTACACTTGAGAGGAGTGTGCTGAGATTGCTGAACAGTTACTAACCATTGAGCCGACATGCCCGCTTTCTCCTTTGTCTCCTGGTGGTCCTGGTATTCCCTACAAATGCAGATATGGGGAGCAACACAGTCTCAGGCATGAAATGGAAACAAATGTAAACTAAAGTATATATGTGAAATCAGAGATGAGCCAATAGAGAGAGAGTCAGTTTTTGGAATTGATAGTAATTCTGACCTGCAGTCCAGAAGGACCAGATGCCCCCTTAAAGCCTCTATGTCCTTCATCTCCTTTGGCCCCATTCATGCCCTGCTGCCCGCGAGGACCTGGCTCACCATCTGCACCCTGAAATATCCACCAACAGGTCAGCACTGCACATCCTAAACCAACTTATTATACGGTGATGTTTTTATATGATGCGTTCGGAATTTTCGTAACATACTAGCAATCCTGGTTGGCCGACAGGCCCTTGACTTCCAACAGGTCCTGGGGGTCCCTAGAAAAGCAGAAGGGCAGTTTAATACACATTCACTGTAGGAAATACATGATTAAAACCATCTGCCCGTTCCAACAGATGACACACGGTCCAGGCAAACAGTTATTACGATGAACTGCTGCAAAACAATTATAAGGCAGTTTGTCCTCTACCTCCTGGTGATGCAAGGTAATGATGTGATGTTAGTACTATTTGCATAAAATTCATACTCACAGCTTCTCCTTTGTCTCCTTTGCTGCCCTTCTGGCCTAGTCCTCCTGTCTCTCCCTATGGAAACAAATGCACACACGTGAACACACATATACACACACACAAACAAAATATCAGCAAGCACTTTAGCAGTGCTAAAGTATAAATTGGCTGTCCCATCTAACTACCTTGTCTCCGTCCTCTCCTGGAGGTCCAAGAGATCCTGCAGCCCCTGGCAGCCCTGCGGGTCCCAGTTCCCCATCTTGCCCAGCCGGCCCCACAGGCCCCTTCTCTCCCTAGGGAACAGATGGGAAAACAGCACACATCTAGCAAACGCTTCAATACTCATTATCCTCATATAGCAGCATGACACATTGATTAATGTATCGGACCAGAAAGGAAACTCGCACTAAGAGATGCAGACTTGATCATATTCATATTTACAGTACTCCCTGCCTTTCTCTCTCTGTCTCCTTCACCACTCTCCTGCTCTCCATCTCATAACGACACACTCCAAAGCGAGAGCACATGCTGTTTATTACCCAAGGGTGGGAGGTGATAGTACAGTATATGATGGTGGACATTGTTGCCTAAGAAACAAAAGTAGCAATGTTCCAAATCTTACTGGCTCGCCTTTCTCTCCCATCGGCCCAGCGGGACCCACGCCGCCATGCCGTCCTGGTTGGCCGATAGCGCCAGCCGGCCCAGCAGGGCCCCTCTCTCCGGTGGCACCCTGGAAAAAAGAGGAGATAGAGATGTGAGGTGAGCACGTCACATGACTCACTCTTTGATTTAATGTGTTGGTCACGATCACCATGGAAACAGCCTCCTGCCTTATGTGTCCTAGCATTCTATATAACATAAAAGCTTGGCAGAGAGCAGGGGATGGGATGGAAAGGAATTTAACAAAATCAGACTTACAATAGCGCCTGCAACACCAGGTAGACCCTCGCCTCCCTTCAGACCTGCAGGACCCTGGAGAGACAAAGAAACAGCCTTCACAGTCGAGCCACAACCGCATCCATGACGAGATTTACCGTCAGTGAAGTGAGTTAACATTTGCAAAACTCATAATTGGCCGCTTTATTGATTACAATTCAATTGTGATCTAATTGCAAGCTGCACATTTCAAGATAATCTGATGACAGGGAGAGATGGTGAAGATGTGGGATGTTTGGTAGTTTACGTTACCATTGCGCCGTTGGTCCCTCTGTTCCCTCTGAAGCCTTGGAGCCCAGCAGGGCCACTTTTCCCCAAGGCTCCTGATGGACCCGGGTCTCCCTGGAAACCACACACACAGACACACACACACACACACACACACACACACACACACACATAATTACAGTAGATATAAGGCAAGGAGCCAGCAGACAGCAGGCCCTTATGCAGTCATAAATAACACCAACTAGCAAGTCAGACCAAGAAGGAACATTTGTCTTTTATGAGCCATAATACACTCAACACCGCAAGGTTTTCTCTGTTATTTATTAGCAAATTAGAGAATAGGATGAGACCCAGAAGATATTCAAGCGTTGCTGAGAGAGTCCTTGGGCTTTATCTAATATAACAGTAATAAGGTGGTGGTGTGTGTGATTATGATCGCGACATTATGATGAAAACTACTCACCTTGGTACCCTCCTTTCCGGCTGATCCTGGTAAACCCTGCTCACCCGGTGGTCCCGGTGAACCTGGATGGCCTCTGTCTCCAGTTGGTCCTGTGTCACCAGATTTACCCTGAAAACAAGCAAGTTACACAGCACACATTACATAACTGCTATCTGAAATAAACAGCTGTTTGCATAATAATCTAGAATACCATGGGCTGATCCTCTTACCTGTGGTCCAACAACACCTGATGGCCCGGGGGGGCCGTTCTTGCCTTGAAAGCCCTAAAGAATAAAGCAGGTGAGTCTGGTGAACCTCAGAGTTGAATCAGACTCAGTGGGATGCACACAGGGCAGGGTGTTTTACTAGATCTACAGTTGTAGAGGCATCTCAACTTGCACTCTGACTGCAGTAATTCAATGCTAAAGTCAACTCTGACAAGTTAATGCTGGGATGTTCACTTCATAGAGAAAAATAAATAAATATTAGGACTGCCCAATTAATCACAATTTTTTTTCGAAATTACAATATGGACTAGTGCAATATCCAAATCGCAGTGGGGGGGGGGCGCAATATTTGTTAAAGGCAAAATATGTGTCAAACAATTCTGAATGAAGTGTTGTGGCGCTGCAGAGACGCCCCAGCTAACACATGCTATACTACAGACTAAAGAAAACATCTTTGTTTGGTACAGATCCTCGCAAAAAGCATACTATTGTCATTTTTTTTTCATTTTAATATTTTTCAATGAGAATAATGATACAAACATGTTCATTGCCTACAATATCATGAATCATATCGCAATCGCAATATCAGTCAAAATAATCGCAATTAGATATTTTTCTCATATTGTGCAGCCCTAATAAATATGCATCTTTATTGAGATTAAATGTGACTCACTGGTTCCCCTCTCTGGCCTGGATGACCTGGTAATCCATCTTTTCCAGGTGGACCCTGAAAGGGAAGCATTTATTTAGATCATTGTGATGAACTGAACATAATGTTAGCATAACACGTGGGATGAGGTGAAAGTGAATGACATTAAATCACAGGGCAATTGATATACAGTACATGTTAACCCACTCACATTAGGCCCTCTATGTCCTGCTTCACCGTTTCTTCCCTGTGGTCCTTGGGGGCCCTAGAAAATAATAACACAGATTGTCAAAACTCTGTCTTGAACCCCAGATCGTAGTTTCTGGTGCTTGTCCTACATTGATTTATGAGACTGTATCTGTGATGCCAAGATATGTTTTTCAGGCTTTACAGTATTATCCAAGAATCAAAAGATACCTGTTCTCCAGGGGATCCTTGAGGACCGTCTTGTCCAGCAGAACCCTACCAGACAAAACGACAAACAAGACAACTAAAACACACAGTACCAAAACATGAGCCACTTAAACATTTTTAGTTTTCTGCTCGCCAGACAATCTTTAGCTTCCCCAAGATGGTCTTTGAGGTTGAGAGTGTAAACTGAAGCATCCTCTGCCAGACAGTCACTTCTCACTGCACCAGATGGCCTGTCATCTAGCAGTGAACAGCAACAACCAGTTCCAACCCGGCCGGCGCATTCATCCATACTTTATGAGACAGCCAGGTGTGTGTTTATGTGACTATTACTGTATGTGCATATGTCTTGTTTATGTATATCAACAAAGACACTGCAAAAAAATAAAATAAACTGCATATGACTGTGTGTCAATTTAAGCTCACCTTTTCTCCAGGCTTTCCAGTGGGCCCCTTTGCTCCTCTTCCCCCCCGGGCTCCCTATTGGAAAACAAACAACAGGCTGATTAGCGCAATCATAACTCAGGTGGAAGATAAATGTCTGGTGATGTGAAAACACTGCAGTGATGTAACAGTGTGCCTCCCACAAGTTGTGGTTAACTGGTTTTGTCTAATCAGAGCAAATGCAGCTGTAAAAAAAGCCTGGTGTAATATGCATAGCACCTATAGCTGTACTCACATTAGGACCTCTTTGGCCCCCAGACCCCGGCTGACCAGCTGGTCCCTGCATTGTAGAGGTTAACAATTATTTATCAGGGCCCACACAGAAAAGTTTATATATTCTGAAGTATTCCGAATGTGATCATATGTCAACACAGTCCTCACCCTTCGTCCTTTCTCTCCCAAGGCCCCGGCCATGCCGGGGAAGCCAAGTGATCCCTGGAGACACACATAGAGGTTAATCAGCCTCGGCCTTCCATTCATTACACATCACCCCCGATGCCTCATTAACGTATAATTAACCACTGTATCAAATTAAAGCAAATCTAATCCATGAGCCCAACACAGCCTAAAATACGCCATTCATCAACATGTAATGAATTGATGTCACTAATGAACTATTAATAAAATAGCCTTTTTTAATAAGCCATTTATCATCCTTTATTTTTAATCAGACAGGAAACAGTCCAGCCACGGACACACATCTTGCTGGTTAAAGCTGTGATAAAGGAACCAGAGGACATATTAACTGATCATAATAGCTGATCAATGTTAAATCACCTTAGGACCTTGTCTTCCTGGGTATCCTGGCAATCCGGGCACACCAAGTTTACCCTGCAGAGAGACAGGCAGAATAAGAAGGGAGGAGGAAATAAATAAGAGAAATATTAAGAAGAGAAGTGTATGGAAACCATTTAATTAAAGCTATAGTGCGTAGTTTCTGTCTCCCCCATGAGGAATTCTAAGTAATGACAACAAAAATGTTGGCGTGTCCACATGATACAAGCCTTCCGTGATCACGCACCGCCCCCACCCTTCCTCCACGCAGTTGCAAGTAACCAAGGAGTACACGGAGGATTAAAAAAAACATGATGGACTCTTCAGAAGAGGTAATTATCTACACTCGAGTTTCTGCGCACAATAGTTGCCGGACGACACAATCTTCTGAACATAGCCATACTGAGAAATACAGAGAGAGTTGTGTGGAGCTGATAGTCTTAATCAGCTTTGTAGCAACTCAATTGGCAATGACTTGAATGTAACGGACGTTTATTAACATAAAAAAGTTACGCACTAAAGCTTTAAGACGTTATAACATACTGTTGACTATGCCTGCACAAATACAGCAGAGTATATTTAAACATTGATGACTGAAAGATTACTTTATTATTATCAGTGAGAGCTCTGCCTTAAGAACGGGTTGTAATCGGATGTAATAAACATGAGGGCATTAAAACCAATATGTTTAGTATTTCAGTGATTTTTAGACACTCATTTTACAACAAAGTTTTGTCACAGCTGAAAAATTAGCTAAAGAAATTTAACTCTACTACCTAAAATTATAATGGCGGTAGCAGCGCAATGCAGTTTTAGATAAAATCATTCTCCCTATCATCATCTTTTGTGTCCTAACCTTGTCTTGTAATGTAAATAAAATCGTAAAAAAAAAATAGTACCTTCTCGCCAGCTATCCCGATAGCTCCTCCATCTCCCAGGGGCCCTGCTTGGCCCTTTGGCCCCTCTGGTCCATCCTCTCCACGAGCACCAGTAGCGCCGTTATCACCCTAAAGTCAAGAATTTGAGTAGAACATAACAGACAGAAAATAACAGAACAGGATACTGAGGCTTGTGATTTCTGGGCTCTCTCACCTTGTCTCCCTTGATGCCCATGTCACCTTTGAACCCTGGGAAGCCATCTTCTCCCTGTGATGCATTGAGGAGAGGGGATGTCCAATGAAAGCTTTGATGATAAATGGCATCATTACATTGTAATTTGTCAAGTGTCCTCCCAGTCCAATGTGACAACAAAAACAGAATAAAGACTTTCTCTCTGTTTCACTCACCTTCTCTCCTTTGCTCCCTTTTAGACCCCTAACTCCATCTGCTCCCTGTGAAAAATGGGGAAAACTTAATTTAACAATAATCTAACATCACTCACAAGTCTACTCTCAAAAAAAGACCTCACAAAGAAAAATCACTTGTTGCATGCAGTTCCAGAAATACCCCATTTTAAAACACTGAAATAATTCATTAGTTTGTATTGATTTTCTCTTGACCTAACATTCTTCTGTTATTGAGTAGTTATTGACCTTATATTCAGTTTATACTGATGATTGCCAACAAGGTCAGGCTTCCCCTATAGAATGTTGAGCCAAACTACCAGATAAAATACCGGATGTGTGAATGTGACAAAACAAACACCAAGCAGAATGCCATTTCATGACAACTTCACTTTTATTCCTCAAATTCAAAAGCACACTCAGTCAAAATGGACTGCTCTACACCTACGCACACAGCTCTGTTCTATCTGACTCTGACATCTTTCCCATCCGTCAAATGTTCCTCACTCTGTTGGTAACAGTCCCCTTGAGAACTGAAGAGCTTTCCCTCCACCTGTCACTTGTCAGTCATAGACTCAAACAGCTTGTCCTTCATAGGTAGACATGCTCGCGGATTGAAATGTGCCAGGGAATAAAGATCGTGGAGGACATTACACCTGAGATCATGATGCATTTATGTCTCACCTTGACTCCACGGGTCCCTGGGTACCCAACAGGCCCCTGAGGGCCTGGTAAACCCTACATAAAAAACAAACAAACATTATTTTTTAGTCTTGGCAAGCAGCAGCCAGCAAAAAATGCATTTCTCTGACCAGATATGAATAAGCATTGCACTCAGTCACCGTATCATATCCTTAATTAATAAAACAGAAAAAGATGATGCTGATGATTGCATGCTGCTGACTCTAATGAGCTAATGCTCTTGCACAATAAAGATGATGACATTGGAACACAATGATTATAATAATAAGAGTGAGGATTACTGTAACCTAATGTAAGTGCGTGCACAGTTACAACAGATTGTAAGAAACACTATGTTTAATATCTTGCTATGACACTACAGTAGACAAGCAGTTACTCACTTGGATGCCTTTCTCTCCCGCGGGGCCCTCTCTCCCTGGGTGTCCCTAAAACAAGAAAACAGAAATCAGATTGACTTAGCACTGCCACAAATACATTATTATTGTATCACTCCTTGATGGAAATTTCTGATTGCCACCAACCAATGAAAATGAGGAAACGCCAGCGGCACTGAGAGTGAAGCACCATAAAAATATCATTGTGTGTTACAAAGCTTTGCAGAACAATACAAAGAGCATTAAGTGAAATTCACTCAAATGTGTCTGACTGCAATCTAAAATGAATTCTTGGAAATGAGAAAGTGCCGCACTGTTATAAGATTTTTCATTCATTTCTAAAAGTCATACTGTTTGAATCAATTCCGGAAATGCCTCCTGTGTCCCCCTACTGGCAGGCCACAGAAAGTGTAGGTTGGCAAATTTGATCTTCTTGGCTACTTTAGATTAACTAACTTCTGGGTTGAATATGTATGCATATAAGCTATTTGGTTGTATTTATTGTTGGTATAACATTATGCAAGCTTTTATTTGGAATTTGACATACTTGAGGTACAGCATTCTATACTGTAGAGGCTGGTCATCTGGGTCTAGTCCTCGTTCAGTCATTATGTGGTGAATATAGCTTTTTGTTTGTATATAGCTATGTTTGCTTTTTATCTATTCTATAAAAAAAAAAAAAAAATCAAAAAATGGATGGACGACATGTGCCACAGTGTGTTGCACACTCTTCTAGTACAGTAAATTAGTTGATGTTGTGGAGCTGTCATTCATTTGTCTTGTCACTTGAGCAATGTGTTGACTGATGAAGGAGTAGGCTCTTTATTTATATGTAAATAGATTTGGGATGTGCAAAGGTATTCATGGATGCATGCATGTTTATGCGTTTATGCCAATATTTCTGTGTGTGTTTGTACTTACGGTAGGGCCATCAATGCCCGGTAGTCCCTGCATGCCTTGTTTCCCCTGGGGACCCTGTATAGGACAGAGAGAGGTATGAATACTGAGATGAGCTACACATATGATATAGCACATTCACTTATCCCTAAGAGACCACATTTCCCACTTTGCTGCTACCAAACATGTTGAGTTTATGACTAAGTCCACTTTTTATTTTTTATTTCTTTAATCAGTCTAGCCTCATGAAGTGCACTGCCCAAGACCGTCCCTAGTGTGTGTTTTTCCTGGGTGTGTTCCTTGTGTATTGATTTCCTGTCTAGCCCTGTCTTGTCTGAATGGGAGCCAGAAATGGTTGTGTCCTATTCTCCAGCTCCACCAGCCTCTCCTGGGTATGTGATGACAGGGGTCACAAGGTCACAGCTTTAAATCTGAAATTAAGTGAAAGACATGCTACCTACCTTCTCTCCTGGCAATCCAATGGGACCCTGAGGACCAGGCAAGCCCTGGACCAGAACAAAGCATCAATCAGGTTAAGTGTCACAAAACAAGAAGAAGGCTTTAAAATTACATGTTGTTGTTGTTGTGGGATGAAAATCTTGTATATCCATAAACATTCTTTTAATGAGGTAATAAAAACAGACTTGGATTCTGAATACATTTTAGTTTCATGCAATTGGATTGTGAAAGGCTTTTAGATCATTTCCTAAACCTGTAGAAGAGCAAGTAAACATTCAGTTGATGTAAAAATAAAACAGAAACAGTTAGCCACAAAAACAAAGAGATAAAGTGTTTGTGTGTAAGAGATTAAAATGTGTTATGCAACTGCTTGTAAGTGATGGTGCATATTTGAAGCATGTCTATATGTCTTGAATACATGTATAGGATGTGTTATGAGTGAATTAACTCACAAAGCGACGGGACAGTTGTTGTTTTTTGGTTCAGTACCTGTACTCCTGGATTTCCCTGTTGACCTGGGGGCCCTATCTCTCCAGCTGGACCCTGACAACAACAAACACTAATAGTCACACACTCTGCCTCCACATCACAAGACTGGTTAACAGGTTCATTACACGGTCACACTAAGCCACTCTAGCTGATGTTTCTGTAGCTGAGATCACTTTAAAAAACTGTTACTCACATGCTCATTTCCATACAACTATTTTTACATATATTACAGTCAGTAAAGAAGGTAGGAGGACTGACCAGGTTTCCCTTAGGGCCTTGTACTCCATCAGTTCCACGAATACCCTGACAAAATACAAGATGTCAGAAAACAATGGATGAAATGTCAAAGTCTGATCATAAAAAGAGACACAGTTCAATAGCTTCCTATTTTATCTTCAGTGGCACTACAGGGCCTTTTATAGAGTTGAAAAGACTGAATAGCTCTGATCTTGCAATCAAGGCAATGTTGACTTACCGGCTGGCCAGGTGGGCCAGGTGCCCCCCTCGGCCCAACGAGACCCCGAGAACCCTGGAGACAAAAAACAGCAAATAGTCAGCCGCTAACCTGCATTCATGATGAGATGGAGTGAGTGTGGAATACTAAATCATAAATCAGGACTAAGGAAAGAGAGAGAGGGAAAAACAGGGAGATACAAATAATACATTTTAGTGTGTGTCTGTGTGTGTTTTGGTTTTGTGTGTGCTAGCCACGGTGACTGCACTAGCCTCTGTTTGCATGAGTGTGTATGCTCTGTTTTTGTCAGCCTCCCTCTTTGTAGGCTGGCCAAGCCACCTGTTCCAAAGCCACATCTGTGATCTCCTGGGAAGTGATTGATATGGAAATATAATCATTCAGGCCAGGATTTTATCGCTTCCCTCTCCGACTCGCTCTCTCTTTCCTCTTTCCTCTCTCCATCTCGCTTATCTATTTCACCACCAACCAAATTTCTGCATCACGTTTGTCTCTCGCTGTCTCATTTTTTGCTTCCTTTTTCTCTCTTCTAAAACAGCCAAAGCCTCTCCTTTCCTGTATCTTTGTAGTTTAACATAACTTTCCTCTTATGGCACTTTATTCTTTCCTGCACATAGTGATCCATTTGGAGGGACAGAACCCCGCTGAGCCCCAACCTCACCTACTGTGAGAAAGATAGAGTGTGAGTCATAACCAATCAACCAGTGTTTACTGCAGAGGTACACAGAAAAAATGGCACCTTCTTTCAACGGTGCTCTTAAGAAAAGTGGTCTCTCTATGATCAAAAGTAACTTTGCAGTTATAATCGATATGACAGATTTTAAACATAGGGCATACATGTTATATTATACCAATGTATACTCTTGTGTTCAATGTTCATACTGCACGCCTTTGTCCAGTGACCTTTTCTCTCTTAATGCACAACACTGGCAGTATTAGTAGTATTAATATGGTTTGACCGTCCTAGTTTTTTATAGTTGTTGTGCAATGTTTCTTTTGTTTTGTATAAGCACTAGATGTTGTTCTGTTCAAGTTCTTCTGTGAAGATTTTGGCTTAAACATCTGCTTGAGCTTAATTCTAGTGATCTCCTACAATCCCCTCTTGGTTTCTCGTGAAAATCATTTGTTTCTGTGATTCTGCAATAAGAAATTTTTTTGTGTTAGCTTATTTCTGAGAACCCAAAGCATAGACTTGATAAATACATCTTCTACATGAAGTATTTTAATGTAGAGAAACAATCAACATGAAATTAGGTGCATTAAGAGGGATCATTATATTGTTTCAGATGTGGTTACTCACGGGTTCGCCTGGTTGTCCTCCTGGCCCCACAGGTCCATCAGATCCCTAAAATAACAAAGACGGAAACAGATTCAACACATAAATCTCATGCACCTCTCTAAGACAACCTCAGGCATGGATACATTTATATCCCCAAAGACATAATCTGTGAAAATAGCTCATTAAATAAATTCCCTGCCTGACAGATAAGGCTCAACTATCTTCGAGCAAAGACTAATAGGCCACACGCTCAAATTTCCCCCACCCACCTGCATGGATTGATACTATCTTGACAGAGCTTCTATCATATCATATTATATTCATATTTTCAGTTCTATGTCAGGGGATGCACTGCATAGCTTTCAGGTCTTTTGCAACTCAGGTCAGCGTATCATAATTAAAAAATTCAAGAGTTTATGACTTCATTTCAGTAAAGCCTGCTTTGATCTGTGGTGCTTTACCATCTAAATGGTTTGTAGAATTGATTCACTGATCTGAAAAGGTTTCTCTTTTAACCGTGTGTGATGGAAAAATAAAGAAAAACAAAGCACTGCTGCAGGATGTATTTTCTAGGCTTTGTTTGTTGCGAGTAAATTTTGCTAAGTGCTGTGCACTCACCTTTTCTCCTGGCTCTCCGACAGGCCCATGAGGACCCGGCTTTCCTCTGTCCCCCTACAAGATAAAAGCATTAGCCGTAAGCCTCAAGATATTTAGGACTGTTCTGTTTATAGCAGAGCAATATCCAGCAGATGCTTTTTAGAAAACACAATCATCATAATCAAAATGTGCAAATAAACACCTGCCATGTGATGTATAAGGTATTCATGCATGCCATGTTAGCGTGTTAGTACCTGAATGACTATATAAATACAGTGTCAATGCTAAGTTACCAAATCTAACTCACTCTGTGTCCCTTGTTTCCTGGGAGACCTGGCAGGCCATCAAAACCCCTGTCACCCTGAAAAGTAATAGAGAAGCAAGTGCATTAAACCCTGAAACACACACACATACGGTAATGTGTAAACATTAGCAGAATTGTACTGAAAGTCTCCCCTGGCAGAGCCTCCCATCTGCTCGGAGTTTATGTTGGGGAGAGGGAGCTTTCAGATTAGCTGTAGGTCTGCTAAAATGCTGCTTTGACTGATAAAGACTCTGCTGTTCTGTCAGACCCGGCATCAAGGGAGCCTGATTTATTTGCTAAGCTCATCCTGCAGCTGTTAGGTATTGAGTTGCCTTGTTGTCAATACATATAATAAGCTGTGGGCTGCTGAATACCTAAAGGCTTACACTTGCAAGTGGAGATAGTTTGTTATCGTATAAGACCTAGCTGCCTAAACATGTGTGGCATTGTTGTGTTCATGGAAACAGAAAACAGAATTCATGGAAACTCAACACCAAACATCAGAAATAAAGTGCAACAACTGGCAATGTAACATTTACGCAACTAATATCCAAATAAGCAGTAAATACATACAATTCTGTGGGTTATTGAATGCAGTAGTTGAGATTATCACTACCGCATTGCAGTGCAGTGAAATCTCAAAGAGTTTACCTTAGAGCCTGTTTCACCTGGAGCTCCGCGACCTCCGTCCGCTCCTGCGGGCCCCTACGAGATACACAATCAGTTAAAATAGGTTTCGCGTTATAGTACATCAGGCACAGTATGCTGCATAACTCAAGATATCTCACCCTCTTTCCTGGCTTTCCATTGATTCCTGGAGAGCCTATCAACCCACGTGGTCCCTTTATGACAATGGAAGAGAGCAGACAAATGGAAAAAATATGTAAAAAAGAAGGCAAGAGGACAAAAGGAAGTGAATAGTGTGACAAAAAAGCGTGACATGATGGAAGCTAGCAGTGAAGTAAAAATGATGTCTGGTCTTACAGAAGGGCCCCTGTCTCCGCTGTCTCCTTTAAGCCCAGAGGGACCTTGAACTCCCTGCAAAATAAAAACAATTATTCATTTGAGCATGACATGATGCACAGGAGCATTCAAATCTTCAACTCAAATTTAGAACCAAACACACTAAATATAAAATCTGTTCATTTTTGCAAACCAGCAGTGATTTCACAAGCATTTAAAACATACTGAGCATGTATAATGATGAGTTTAGGATGAGAGGGGGAGAGTAGAGCTTGTGTCTGGTCAGGCAGAATGTGAAATTGAGGTTAAAGGGTGCAGGAGCCCATTGGTATGATGCAGTTTTGGTCAAGGTTAGTGGAGTGCCTTACCACTGGGCCTGGTCGCCCTGTAAGACCCATTGGACCTGGAGGTCCCGCTAGTGACAGCTGCAAGAAAAACAGCACTGGGTGGTTTATGTATGCTGCACAAGGTACCTTTTGACTTTAAATATGCAATGAACTGGTCTTCATACAGCATAAAATGACGTCAAATGATGTCAACAGTTACTGATGTTATAATATGGCAGGATGACACAAAAGTATTGGTTCCTGTGAAGTGTACCTTAGTCTGTTGGAGGATAGCCTGTGCCTGCGCCTCCTGGGGAGACACCACAGGTCCTTTCTGGGAATCACCTCCATACTGGAACTGGAGGCAGTGAAAAAGAGGATTCAGTTCCCACTGCAGGATTCCCCAAATGTAAATTAAGTACAATCACACAGCCCCCCCTTGTGGCCGTATGCCACTACATCACATTGGGAAAATGTGTGTGTTTGTGTGTGTGTGAGTGCACATGCATGCATGAGTGTGCTATAATTTATTACTGGTAGCATCAACAGGGTTCCTGGAGAACCTGGAATCCCATCAACCCCAGCAAGACCAGGACGTCCTGGGGATCCCTGAAAAGAGAAGTTGGGTAAATGATATGGCTATGCACAGCTACTGGCTACTGTGTGTGTGTGTGTGTGTGTGTGTGTGTGTGTGTGTGTGTGTGTGTGTGTGTGTGTGTGAGAGAGAGAGAGAGAGAGAGAGAGAGAGAGGAACAGTCCTGCGATCCAATCACTGTAAAAACAACCTTTGCTTTATTTCCACAGGGCATGTAACATACATGCCTTATCTTCTGTTTACACACTGTAAATATCTATTTTAACAAGCCATTTAATGCAGTATTGAGTCATTAAGATTGTTTTCATCAGAGTATTGTTATCTGGTATGTATTCAAATGGGTAAGATACATTCCTCTACTAATGCAATGTTTTTATGAATCAAGGGTAATTTTCTTCGGGCTGCCTTTTGTCAAATAACTGACACTTGTTTCGAGGAACAAGTGAAGCAGAAGTGGAAATATGAAATATAAACCTATAATAATAATAAACCTATAAATGAATGATAAGAAATTAAGCTATGATAGTAAAAGCTAAATGATAGAAACCACCTATAACTGTGGATTGACAGAGCATCTGTCAGTGTGTGTGTGTGTGTGTGTGTGTGTGTGTGTGTGTGTGTGTGTGTGTGTGTGTGTGTGTGTGTGTGTGTGTGTGTAAGAAAGAAAGAAAGAAGGAAAGAAAAGCAGGTCAAACATGTGTGAGTCAACATCTGTCCCTGAAGTCCAGCAAGTTCAGTTCAGGACTGGACATGTTTCAATGTGAGGTCACATTAGCTCTCACTCACCAATTCACCAGGATCTCCCCTGGGTCCTGGATGGCCTGTTGGGCCAGCTGGGCCAGCAAGCCCCTGCAAAGGAAACATTCATAGCACTCAAACAAACATTAAAGAAGAAGTTTTCAACAAAATGATAATTTTCTTCTAAATAATATTATAACCCTCTGAATGCTTTACAATAACCCCTTTTTATTTATTTTTATAGTTTTGGATTTAAATATATTTACTTTTTTTGTTTTGATGCACTTTTAATATTTCATTTCATTTATTTGTTTATTTGACAGGGACCGTGCTCATTAATCAACTCTAAACGAGCCAGAGTTAGCTCAACAGGCACATTTTTATCTGTGTGTATTTTAGGATGGTCACCCCTAAAAAAAAAAGAATGGCTAGAATCCAGAATTCTCAACATTTTGTTCCACATCTGGACAGTTCCTGATTATGTTACATTATGCCACATCCTGTATAATTACAGAAACAAGGCACCATCAGAATTTTCCATTTTTTTCTGTGTTCAGGCAGTGAATAGGCTTACCTGTTGCCCTGGTAGA
The DNA here is from genome assembly GCF_031162955.1 of Sander vitreus. Lineage (NCBI taxonomy): Eukaryota > Metazoa > Chordata > Actinopteri > Perciformes > Percidae > Sander > Sander vitreus. The sequence goes on from NC_135869.1 coordinate 15,770,873, forward strand.
CCTGGGGGTCCTTCCGCTATCATACCCTAGAAACAAGCATAGACAGAATAAAATGTACATCAGGAGAGTATCAACTCATTCCCATGCTCATAACTGAAGCTACTGGGCTATTCAATAAATGTCTTTAGCAGCTCACCGGCTCAATAATAGCTGGCTCTCCCTTCTGGCCTTTCTCTGCTCTGAGGCTAGCCTGAGGAGGAGAAAAAGATGAATAAATGTGGATCGTTAGAAATCACTTGACACAGGCAATTGAAGACGTGACCACGCACTTGATGTACGAGTTCATTCCGAGATTTACCTCTCCATCCCACGTCCCCGCTCTTTCCCGCTCTGCAAATTCAAAGCCGTCCTCGTATATTTCATACTCTTCGTACTCTGACTCTGTGTCATTCTTGTAATCTTCATATTCGAGAATCTGTTGGAATGACAAAACTCCATTCAGGTGTAGTGAATACCAAAATAGCCCCTCTGTGATTTTGTGCTGAGACATTTCTTGCTTTTGCACTTAACCTACCTCATATTCAGTAACATTTGGGCCCACTGTTACCGTGGAAACTGAGAGATCATCATAGAGGTCTCCGTAAAGGTCATCTACATGCTCATCCATCACTGGCTTCTTCACTGGCTTGTCCTCCTGCAGGCCAACACACAGGCTTAAATGAGTCATAGCAAAGATGAACCAGGGGACACTGAGCTCTTCTCATTAGAGCCCAGTGCTTCAGAGAAATGTCACATTTTGTAATGCACGGTGTGAATGTTAGCAAAACAGGTAGATGTTATGGGAATGTTTTGATTATCTGGGTGACGGGTTTGCAGGTAATTACAATGCTGGAGTGTAATTAGCTGATGGACTAGTCAGTTTCATGTGGCAGCATGGCAGTGATTGCAACAGCTACAGAAACAGCATGAGCGTGAGAAATTAGTTTATTTGGCAAATTAGCAAATAATAAACATGAAGGAGACATACACAAACATTCTTTGTTTGTTCAAGTGGGAAGTTAGAAATTGATTGGATAAAAAAAATGATATACAGTTGTATGTTTATGTAGATAGTATCTGAGCATATATTCACATTGAATGAACTGTAAACCCAATACTCATTCTGTAGGTCACATACAGGAAGATAAATACTGCATGTACCATGCATACTATGCTTTTCGAATATGCGGTATGCATGTACTACAGCGTGTTCTACAAAAAACACAGGCAGAAGGCACATAGTACGACCATTAAAAAAAATCTCATTTAAGATGCATTGTGCATTTTTCTGGTAGGGATGCAGTAGAGGTGATGATTAGAATGCTGCTGGTTAGTGGTGGTGGTAAGCAACTGGAGAGGGAAGAGGTGCTCTCTATGGTTAGGAGGTATTAAGGGAGTGATCGGTTAGAACTGCAAATGGCAGCAGGGGGTTGGGGTGGAGGGTATCTACAAGTAAACTTGTCTACCTCCTCAGAAACCTTTGATTCAGGCAATGCACTTGGCACCACAGGGGAGGACTCTGTTGTAGAGTCAGGCTCATGTGTGGGCATCTCCATGAGGGTCTTGTCGAAGTCTTCAGTTAGGATGACAGTTTCTAGGGCGCTCTTAAAATCTGGCAACTCGGTGGGCTGAAAAGGTTCTTGAGACAGATACTCAGGCAGTGTTGTGGACACCCTAAGGAAGCCATCCTCAAGACCCTCCTCATCATGTTTCTTCTTTCTGGATCCCTTCTTGCCCTTGCCTTTGCCTTTGCCTTTACCTTTGCCGTTAGAGCCCTTGTCCCTCTTCTTTTTGTTCTTTTTCCCTTTCCTTTCCTTTTTGGTGTGCTCCTTTGGTTCATCAGGCTGGTCACTTTGCATC